>NC_091697.1:36684166-36987196 GCF_041296265.1 Equus caballus | reverse complement strand
AAATAGAGCAGAACCATTTGAAGAGTTTAGTGTAGTGTTTCTCGCGGTATGGCTTCTGACCCCTGACCATTGCATCAGTGGCACTCAAATTTAGGTGTTCATAAGAATCACCTGGAAAGCCTGGAAAAGTGCAACCAGCCTCCCGAGTCTGATTCACCAGGTCTGGACTGAAGCCTAGGAATCTGCGTTTAAAACAAATGTGCCAGGTGATTTTTCTGCCCACTAAAGGTTAATTGCCACTAGTCTATGCTCGGAATTAGGAATTCTATTCCATTTCCTACCCTCCCCAGATTCTGCATGTTTACTCCTCAATTCTGTGTCTTGGTTTCCTTGTCAATGCACTGAGGACGATAATAACAGTTGAGAAATTACTTTGAGATGAATGCCTCATTTGCTTTCACTGCTTGTAAAACCCAAATTAAATCTTGAAATCCTGGCATACTCTTTACAATCCATTCAGATCTCTAACAGGTTTATAAATAAAATAATTAAAATAAAAAAATATGTGGCTTGTCATCAGCTTTTCATTTTGAGTTTGGTCTTCACTTTGTTGCTATTTTTCTGGAATCGGTAGGGTAGAGACTTTTAAAATTTTCATTCTGGGACTCCAGAAATAGAGATAACAAAAAGACTGTGGCAAGAATCTAAGAAAAGGCAGATGGATCTATAGCACATTTAGAGTGCAGCAGACAACATCTAAGTGTCTTGATTAAAATTGGTCAGACTATACATCTCCTATCAATTTCAACAGGTCAAGGAACATTAACACTGCAACTATCTGTGAGGGGCTAATGCAACCGCACGTGATTATCTTCGTATTTCAGGCAATAAACGGATCCTGCGTCATAGAATTCTGATTGCAGCTTGTGTGCTGGACATTGTGCTAGGTATTGACATTACAGAGGTAATTAAGACACATTTCTTGCCAATAAGAAGCTCATAGTCCAGAGGAAAACAGGTAGAGGAACAGATAATTATAACATCATGTGGTCACGTATTCTGGGTACCATGGGGGTACAGAGGAAGGATACATCACTCTTGGCGGAAAGCAGAGAGAGACAATGTAAAGGGTTTTGGAGAATGTCACAACATTGGAAGGCATTGAAGCAGATATTCTTATTGGCAGGAACAACACTCGGCACAATAGTCAAATGGATAAAGACTATCTCTGGCACATCCTCCATCTCTGGTTTCAGCAGTTTTCTCTCCACTTCAGGTGTCTCCTGACCCCAGGGGAACCCAGTGAGTTAGATATCTGCGGATTCCTCTGAGCTCAACACTACCAGAACATGCCCTTCTCAACTCTTCCATTTGTGATGAACATTTCCTAACCATCAACACTTCACTGTGCTTTGTTCTGAATTCTCCTCTTTCCAACGTGATGCTCTGGAACAACTTTAATTCTTCTCTCTTTTTCTTTTCTCTATGACATTAAACAGTCACTAAGACCCATTGCTTCTATCTCTGAAATGTCTTTCATGCCTTCTTCTCTTCCTCTTGAATTTTCCATCACCCTATATCAGATCCTCATCATCTCTTATCTAGATTCTTAATAACAGCCTTAAGATGGTCTTCTTGCCACTAATTTTTATGCCATTTGGTACATTTTCTACATGGCCATCTATTATGTTATTTAAAATAGAAATTTGAAGAGTTACCCCTTTTCTTACATTTGTTGGATAAATGCTATCACTTCTCTGTGGCCTGAGAAGCCCTGAATATTTTGACCCAATTCCAATTTTTTAGGGTCATCTTCTTCCTCTAGGTTCTGGCTCCAACCATTTGAAAGACCCCAGTATCATCTCCAGTGAGCCATTTGTCATCCTTTGAGAACACAGTATACTTCCATATTTTCATGCTTGGCTAATATGATTCCCTCTGCCTGGAATGCCTTTCAGAGAAATTTATACTCCACCTGCTTTCCTAGAAGAGTTATAAATAAGATTGGATAATTGAAATTATTGAATGATTGAAGTAATAAGTAGTACATGTGATAGATGAAGGGAAGTCCATATGGCTTGGTCTAGACCTTGGTCTTAACAATTCATCACATCAAGCAATGTTTCACTACTTTAGTCTAATTGTGTTCCTCCTGGTCCCATGCTCAAATAGTATGTTGAAGAATTTGGAATATTTACAGTTGACTTTGTAAAGTATTTGATTGCTTTTTGGCCTCTTTTGTCATGTTATTGGAATTTAATGAGTTTTTAAAAACTTAAGTGCTCAACTTCATTTTTCACTTGTTACAAATTATAATGATAAACATTAATTGAATGCTCATGATGTCCAAGGCATGGTTCTAAATTACTTACATGAAATTAACTCATGAAATTCTCACAATAGTCCTTTAGTAGGTTCCATTATTATCATCATTTTAAAGACGAGGACATTGGAGTCGCAGAGAGCTTAAATAACTTGTCTAAGTAGTGACCCCTGGCTCCAGAACCTACACTCATATTTACTGAGCCAGTAATTATGTGCAAGTGGATAGAGAACTATCTACTGGAGGTATTAGGCAGGCATCCAAATTCCATCTGGTCTCAGCCACTCCTCCCCAATCCCAGTGAGATTCCCGAAAGATGTGTGCCCACAACAAGGCCAGAGAAAGGAACATTTTATTACCAGCTTGGGTTTAGTTTCCTACCTTTATGTAGAACCCTCTGGGCCACATGGAGGACATCTTTTTCCTAAAACAGGAGACTGAGGCCTAGAATCTAAGCTGGCCAAGTGGCCTCCTTTGTCCCCTCTTCTGAGCCCTTGACTCTCTTTATCTTATCACTCTGTTGGCGTGCTAGCCCCCAAAGGTCAGTTGGGGGAGGAATAAGTCAGACAGCAAAAATAGCAAGAATAGGCATTATTAGTCTTGCTGCCTAGAGCAGAGCTCATTTAGGCCACCTGGAGATGGGATCATCCAGAGAGCGTTTGTATTTAGCACAGTGCATATTGTTCTTATTCTTTAAAGGTATTAATATGCACATCATATCTATCTTTGGTACTGCAGTAGACCAGAGAACAGTGCTGGGTTCATGAGAGGTCTCAATAAATTCTTATAGAAATGAATTCAAGATTCCATAAGTGGAGAAACTCACCAAAGGACAGCTTTATGCATAATGTTCACTGAAGCCATTAATAAAACTTTCTAACATAGTTTAAATATTCATAATTAGGTAATGTTTATGTAAATTATGGTTTACTCATATAATGGAATGTTTTGCAGTCATTAAAATGTTTTAAAAATTTTTTACAAATAATTTTAAATGAAGTAAGAATTTTTAATGATGTAATTTGAAGTGAAAAAGCAGGCTGCAAGATGATTATACAATGTGGCCTCAGTTATGTAAAAATAGGCATTAATAGTCATTAAAAAAGAAGAAAGATTATCTGTGCTTGCTTTTCCAGGATATATTGTTAAATGATAAAGCAAGGAGCAGAATAGAGTCTATAGAATGATATCATTTTATGTAAAAAATGTATATATTTCTTGAAGTCCACACAAAAACTGTTACTCTGGGGAATAAAACTGGGGGTGGAAGTGGCTAGAGTGGAAGAATAACTTAATTTTTATTGTACACTTTTTTATGCCTTGGATTTTTTTTACCATGTCCATGCGTTTTCTTTTTAATAATAAAAGTTTCCCTTTTATAATGGTATATATATATGCACCAGTTAGCAATAATGGGAGTATGAGTTTTTGGGCAATTTAATTTTTATTCTTTTATCTTTTTTTGAGTTTCTAAATGTTCTACAATAAGTATATCTTAGCTTTGTAATTAAAAAATATTAAACATGATTTGGGATAAGCTGAATACCTGGAATGGGGACCAGGAACAGAATTATGAGAGAAGTCTCTGTGCTGTTCTTATGGAGAACTCAAGCATTCCTCGGGCATCTGCTTAGAGATCGCCTCCTCAGAGAGGCCTTGTCCTGAGCACTTGATCCTAGGTGAGCTGCCCCAGTTATTCTCTCCATAGTATCTTGTTTAGTTTCCTTCATTGCATTTTCACCATCATTTTACTTGTTGATGTGTTCGTCTGCTTAATAGTTGGGTCTCCTCCTTGTCTGTAGGTTCTGATCTGGGACCATGTATTGTGGTTCACTATACTGCAGCACACAGCCCAATGCCTGTTGCATAATAGGTGCTCAATAATTATTTGTTGAGCTACTAATGTATGTATGGACACTCATCCTCTTCATGATCCTTACATCCCAGAACCCAGTGACAAAAGTCTTTGTAGATAAAAGGAGAAACATCCATTATGGACTTACGTTTTAGAATGATGGCTGAACATGGTCCCAACAGGACAAAAAGCATAGCAAGAGGGCAAGGATGGGCTGAATGAAATGAGCAAGATGAGGAAGGGACACCTATACTTGGGATAGCTAAGTCAGGTTGGCAAGTGGGCATTCTCATTGTCATGGCGGCAGGTGTCAGTGTGTCAGAATTATGGTGAAGTCTCCCCTATTGTCAGGGGGAACATACATTGGGATCCCAGAGGGGAAGGTGGACTTCTGACTGTTATTAAGCTTGGTGAAAGCTCATGTTCCATTTGCATGGAAGACTATGATGTTAGAGGTGACAAAGCATGAAATAGGAGCAAGGAATTTGGGGAGCTGGATTCTAGACTTGGCTGAGTTGGGAGCTGGCTGTGTGTCTTTGTTGTAGTCACTTCACCTCTCTGAGTCTTGTTTTCTCATTTGTAAAGGTAGGACATTGAGGGATCATTTCAGAGGGTCCTTGAGGTATACTATTAAATAATTGTATAAAATAGGGGGTTTTCAGGGCTGGGCTGGAGAAACTCTTTAGTATGATTTCCTGCTATCGTCAACAGGGTTCCAACTTAAGTCATGGCACGAATGTGAGATGTGAGTCTGGTCATGGATGAAGGGCTAATGTGATGTGATAAAAGGTCATCCAACATCTCTCCATAGAAAACAGTTAAATTCATCAGTGACTCCAACCAATGAGATGCATGAAATGGATCATGTATGTGCATAGGCAAATTCTGGTTCTGCCATCTACTATTTGAATGACCTTGGGCAAGTTTTTAAGTCTCAATTTTCTATGGAATGAAGACAACAGTAATAATACTTATTATTATAAGATTTTCTCTAAGGATCAAATAAGAGGATGCATGAAAAACACCTAGAATGGTACCTGGTCTGTAGTACTGCTCAATAACCAGCAGCTTTTATAATTTAATGTAATACCAGCTACAATTACAGAGTGCAGACTGTGTGCAAGGAGTTCATTGGTTCCCCATGGCCCCGTTTAAAACTTGTTTAAAGAAAACAGGGTTTTTTTAAGGGACTGCTAAAGTACTTCCTACTCTAGAGAAGGGCCCCTACTCAAGGATGTACATATTATTAATAGTACCACCATTTTTACCTTCCAGGTGCTTGAGCTCCATCACATCCTTTAGGCCCCGTAATAACTATTATGAGGTCAGTCTTCCTCCCCTCCCATGTGCCTGAGGCTCGGCGAGGTTACCTGCTTGAGTGAGGGGCAGTGCCAGGATGGGAACTGAGGTCTGACTCCAAAGCCCGTGCATTTAACCCCAGGGCTATACAGCCTTCTGCGACTGTTAATTGTGCTTTCTCTGAGCTCTGTATTCCTGCAGCCAAAGGTCACTTGTCCCTCCTCTTCTGTTGCCTGCTCATGGGTCGCAGCGGATGGGAGTCAGTCTTCTGCAATTCCCACGGGTTTCCTGGGCCTGTCTTCCATATGTTCCAGCTTTAGCCACAAAACGTGTGCGGGGTCTTCAGCCCTAAGTACTCCTGACGCCTCCGAATGAGAGAAGGCAACTCTGAGTTCAGGCCAGCATGGGCTGTCCACAGAGCGTGGGAAAATTATCAGCAGAGACAAAAAAATTTTCTCCCTCAAGAACTGTTTTTGTAGGGCTGCATTTTCCGATGTGAAGAGCACATTTTTTGTTAATCTGCTCTCGATGGCAGAATTGGGGAGAGTGGGAACAGGGCTATTTTATCTACCCAAAACAATTCATCAAACAAACTCAGGGGATCCGAGATAGTCTCTAACAAATAAAAGTCAACAACGCTCCCTTTGTCTTGGGCCGCACACGCAAAGCTTTTCTTTTAAAGGTAGGAGAGGTCATCTTGATGTTCTGTGCCTGTTGGCAGGCACCACATGCTTTCCTTTATCCCTTCCTGGTCCCCAGAGGGACTTGAAGATCTTAGAGGCTGTTTGGGAGGGATAGTGGGAAATAAGTGACTGTGAAGGGAAGGCAGAACATGGTCGCTGTAGAGAGTTTGGACCTCTGTGAGGAAGAACTAGCTAGACCTTTGGGAGAGCACTGAAGGCAGAGACAGTTCCCTTCATGGAAGGCCCCTTTCAAGAATGTTAGCTTTCCTTCTGGTTTGAATAATAGCCTTCTGAATAATAATAATTTCAGCTAATGCTCCCTGAGAACTTTCAGTGTGCCAGGCATGAGGCTAAAGGCCTATGCAGACTATCTAATTTCATCTTCACGGCAGTCCTGGGAGGCAAGGACAATTATTATTCCCAATTTCTGAATTGGCAGCTGAGGCTCAGAGAGGTAAAGTCCCTGGCCTGAGGTCACACAGCTACAAAGCAGGGGAGGCAGGATATGGATATGAGCAATCTGACTCCAGTCCTGTACTCTGAGCCCAAAGAAGCTGTGATGGCTCACAATCTCAAATTAGTTAGGGAGCAGAACTAGGATTAAAATTTAGGCCTTCTGAATTTCAGTTTTTCTGACCATATCACACTGCTTTTGATTTAAACTGTCATAGGAATGATATTTCAAAGGAGCCAATACAAGTCAGCATTTGGTTCATTCAAATTAGTTTCCCAAGTGAGTGGATGAGCTGATGGTCTTCCTTAAACTGTTAAAGGGCAATTCAGAATATTTTTGTTAAACTCTCTTAAAATTATTTATTTTCTGAGTATAAAAGTAATACAGGCCCATTGCAGAAAATTTGGAAAATACAATAAAGTAAAATAAAAAATGACCCATAATCCTACTACCCAGAGATAACCTTAGCATTTAAGCATGTTCTAAAAAGCATAGTTGAAATTATGATATATATTATTTTATATCCAAATTAAAACTGTATTAGTGATGACAAGTAGGTTTTGAATCTAATGCCCATCTGATGCATTGGCATTTAGACGAGTTCTGAGGCCTCATATGGGTTTTTGGAGTTGTGATGGAGTGATGATGATTGCTGTTGGTTCCTGGTTGGGGATTGCATCAGGAGAAACATTTATTTGGCTTACTTTCAAGGGCCACATCATGGCTGCACTACATTTGAAGACATTTTGATGCCAGTTTTATTTCCAGGAACAAGGATGTTGGGACAAGCTAAGGGCTTACTCTCATATATTGATGAGGTTTGCCTGGTGGCCTGGATTAGAGCCAGGATGTTCCTTGCTGCCAACACTCAATGTGGCCAAAGGATATGAGTCATCTCTAGATAGGTATGTGCAGGCCTCTGTCCCTGGGGACGTAGGGACTGGTTGCAGGGTTAGCTGCTACCTTCATAAACTTAACCCCGGATGCTACTGTCCTGGGGATTGAATAGTATGCCTTGCAGAGTTTGTCAACTCCACCCTACTCCATCTCTTGCTTGTCTGGATGCTTGTTTGTCGTCTTGCATGTGGCCTTCTGTGTAGCAAGGAGTGGAAGTGAATCACTGTCTGATGTCGGAGCCCTCTGCTACTCTTTACGAGTCTTACTGAGTCACTGAAATAGCGATCCCAGAACCTTAGGGCTGGAAGAGGCCTGCAAGTGTGTTCCAAAGTACTCATCCTATAGATGAGGCCGCCAAGTTTCACAGAGTGTGACATGCGCAGGCCTGGGCTCAGGTTCTTCTCACCTGTGTTCAGTTCTTTTGTTTCCTGGTTGATTTGTTTTTAAACCCTATGGCATTATTACATTTTTTAAGAGGAGAAAAAAACACTGATGAATGGATTTAGTCTTACAGAAATGACGTACTTACAGAGAAAAGCATTGTTGAGTTGTTTACATTTTACGTCCTGATTCTTCTAGTTACCTATGTCCACTGTGACTGTTTCCAAGCCAAAAGTTGGATCATGTGATCAGACAAAGAGTGATTTGATTTGTGAATTTATTTTTAATCAATTGTCTTGTAAAGACTTAAAAATAAAATCATGTTTAGTTATGTAGCGATTTATTTATTGAGTAATTACTGTTTTCAGGTTTTTATGTAACTTTTCCCACAGTTTTGTTAGGTAAATATTAGGAATATGTTTATTCTACAGATAAGGAAACCAGGGCTTGGAGAAGTTCGTAGAATTAGCCAGGTCAAAGCTTATAAATGACACGTCCTTCTGACTCACAAATCTGTTATCTTATTCTCTATACCATTCTGCTTCCCAGTTCACGTTTGCATGTATATTAGATGTAATTTGGGAATCAACTGACTTACTGAAAATAATAGAGCGACATGAAATCAGATACGTCTGGGATATGAGGTCACCATCCCCATGACTGAAGGTATTTGATGATTTGTCCTGATTAACTGTCAGCTGGCACCTGGTAGTAGGTCCTCCCAGGTCAGATTTAACTATGTTTTAGGAGTCTTGATGCCACTTAGGTCTATTGTAATGAACTGGCCTAGGTGGACATTTGAGCTTTCCAGTGTTCAGACTCTCTTATCCAAACCACAGTCTCCATTCAGTCAGTATTGGGCTTTGGAATTAGTTGAATTTATGGAGGAGAAAGGGCGAAGGTGGCAGGGGATGGGGCTAACCTATTTTGAAGTCCTGCTTATGAGTTCAGGACCATGTTCCTCTTGAGGACGTGGCTCTCATCAAAGCCCTAGTAACTTAATTATTAAAATGCATTCGCTCACCCTTTAAAAGATAGCAGTTTCATCACATTACTTTTAGGCTGTCTCTACTCGGTGACTGGATGTCTGGGTTGTGTCATAACAAGGCCAATTAAAAAGAAAAAAATGCAGAAAGCCAAGACACATGCCCTACCCTCTGAATCAGGTTCATATCCCTCTTAGGATTGCAAATCCCCTGCTCTTCTGGAGCTCAGGACTGCTCCTTGGAGCCAGTTGTGCAGTTTTATGGTCTGCACTGACCTCATGATGTCACTCGGTCATCAGAGAAGGTGATATGGGGTTAAGAGGGGCTGGCTCCTGGGAAGCAGGCCCAAGGCATAGGGGGGCCACGGGGCTTCCTAGAAACAGCCACAGGGAGCTGGGGGAAGGAAGCTGGGAAGTAGCCTAAGGCAGGATTTCCACCACCTGCAGTGAGGAAACCCTTTTCACTCCACTTGGGCAGCCAGACATGGCGGCTATCCCTTAGCCAGCTGTTTGCACCTGAGAATGAGATCTGGCTCCAAGGCCATCCCAAACTCCAGGCAACTATGCTCCAGAAGGAGCTATGCTGGCCAATAGACTGTTAAAAACAATACTTAACCAGTGTCTACTCCCATTTTATTCCGTTAAGCACATAGGTCTCATTGGGATACATAACGGGCCCAGATAGGTAACACTGAGGTGTATCTCTGGTTCTGACAATGCTGGGAAATTGTTCTGCTTAGGGACAAGTTTATCATCATCAAGGCATTTTTTTCTTTCTTTTTTTTTTAAAGATTTCTTTAAAAATAATACTAATACTAAAAAGAACTCCTTCAGACCTATTTCCTCAGGGAGTTTGGAATTCTAGAGAGTTAGGAAAGAGATGTTTGTTTTGGCCAGGAGCACTATTGGAAAAATGATTGCCTGTGGAAAGAGCACTGGGTTGAGAGTCTGAGTACCTGAGTTCTCAACTTTGGCTCAGCCATCACTTTGTCGGGGACATCGGATAGATCCTTTACCCTCTGTGGCTCCAGTTTCCTTTCCTAAAGGTGGGATTTGAAGTAGCTAATTCTGCAAGTTCCGTGTAGCTTGAAGATACCAAGCATCGATTTCTTTAGCCCTTTTATGATGTAATTAAATAACCCTTTCCAACTCTTGAGACCACTGGGAAATGCTCTTTGAAATTATGTATTCATCCAGCCCCTAACTCATTGAATCGTTGTGAGCTGGACTGAAAAGTCTCCAGGGGTCACTGGGAGCCATGTTTGCAGATTATCATCCATATCGAGATCTGGTGGCTGAAAGGAATTAGGGTGAGAGTAACAACAAATAATAAAGCAGGCTGGAAGTAGTGAGATTGGATCATTTGCTGGTAATAGACCTTTTCCAACCGCCTTCATCCTTATGGTATTTTCATTTAGAGACAGTTATTTGTTTATTAAAGAAATGGAACTGGGCCGAAATTTGTTGAAAACAAAGTTTGTTTAAAATACTTTGTAATCCTTAAAATCATCCCCAAAACACTAACAGAAAAGCCACAAGTGACAGACAGACACGGCGAGCACCTTTGGTGAGTGTGCACTTAGCTTGCAACCATCTTGAAATGTCTTCACGTGAGAAAACCAAACCAATCAAATAAAGCCAAACAAAACCAAATGAAAACAATAAAAGAAGTACTTTAATTCTGTCTGCCTCCTAGACCACTGCTCCCATTTCTCTCCTTTGTTTTCGCATGCTCTTCAGAAGAATAAATGTTACATGCTACCTTTCTTTCAGCCTTGCTTACTTCCAGGAAGAGTTCATGTCTGTCTGCTCCCGGGACGGACTTCTGTCACTCCTGGACCATTTCATTGCTGCGCCTCCGTGTCTCCTGTTCTCACTGAGCCCTCAGCCTACTTGCCTTCTCTAAAGCCGCCTGCATTATTGACAAAATTGCCTCCTTAAACTGTTTCCCCTCACACTTTCAAGGCCTTCTTAAAAAATTATTATTACTAAAAACGTAATCTTGGTTGATTATAGAAAATTTAGAAACTGAAAGACAAACAAAAAGAAATTTTGAAGTTACCCATAAATTGATGACCCCAAGAAAGCCATTATTAGAATGTTAGTATATTTTCTGGTATTTGTGGATAGAGAGGAGAGAATGAGGAAAAATGAGGCTAGAGAGAGGGGGTACGAGGCAGACACACAGGGCTTTGTTGATGGTTCCAGGATTTGGGACTTTATTCTGAGTGCAATGAGAAGATGAGGAGGGATTTTGGTAGAGTCAAGATAAGATCATATATGTATTTTAGGAAGATTACTATGACTGCAATGTGGAGACCAGACTGAGGGCAAGAGACCAGTTAGCAAGCCAGGCAGGAAACACTTCATGCTCATTCTCAACACCTCACTTTACGTCATTTCCCTTTTCTGGAATATTCTCCGTTCTTCACAGATCCATACAAATTTTACCCCTCTTTCAAACAACTTGAAGTGCCCAGGTATTCAAATCCTTCTTGACTTCCCTCTCCCCCACAGTTTTACTGGGTTGATGGGGCCACATTTTACTAGCTGCTTCGTGGGGTGTAACCCACAGTCGTACTGAACCAGGGCAGTCGTGTGGAGCTGAGCATAAAGCACTTCATCTTCGCTTCCCATCATCATAACTTGCATTGTGTCTTGAAGGATCCTATCAGAATTGATAAATTAATTAATACTAAAATGTAAATGAAACTGGCCCTATTATCCCGCCCACGGTGAAGGCTTTTTAAAAACTTCAAACCCATACAAAAGTGGAGAGAATAGCATATTGAGTCCCTGAATACCACCAGCCAACCTCCACGGTAATCAACTCAAGGCAAGTCTTGTTTCTTTTGCGCTCCCACCCACTCCATCCTACCTCAGACATCTTACATGGCAATTGCATTGTAATAGACAAAATAAATTAACGCCAAAAGAATGCATCTTTAAGAGGAAACTACTGGCATTTTACCAGATAGATATGAAAGAACAATTTCCAGAGGTGTCTTTTTGAACAATCATGTAGCATATGGAGAAAATCATTTCTTGCATTGAGTGTCTAGGATACATATATAAAGGACTGTGAGACACATAATACTTTTGGGAAGGAAAATGTGGTAAAGTCTCGCACAATTTTCTTGGGGATTTGAAATAACATGTTAGAGATCAAACTGCTTTTTTGAGGAGAGGTGCCTGGCAAAGGAGAGCATGCCAAGCAGAATGACCTTCCATCCTCAGAGATATTTGAGACCAGGAAATGCGCTGGAAGAGTCAGCTTCCCAAGGAACCCAGGCACCCAGAAAGCTTAGGGTGGTGCTGGAGAGTAGTGTTTGAAAAGGCAATCTTTATTTTTTTTTCTTTAGGCAACATAATTAAATGATAATAGTACCATGTAGCCCAGTTTTATGAAGCAATAATCCAGTTCCCAAATGGGTAAACTATAAACCTGATGGCCAAGTCATTTATCCCAATGAGGGAGCCCGATTATTGCAGGGGAAAGCAGGGGATCGCCCTGTTATAATGATTTTGCTACGCAAGCTTTTGCTACACAAGCTTAGGTCTAAGACATGCAATGTGCTTTCTTACTCTGGATAGGGAAACTGAAGCTTCGAGTCTAAGAGAAAGATGAAGGCAAGTGAGGTGGGTTGGGGGCTAAGCAGTGTGTTTGGAGAGAGTTTAGGGAGAATGAGACCTTGCAAAGGAAGCTAGATGGTAGGAATCACCTAGCAGAAGTGGATGAATTCAGTAAATTTATAGTTTCAGAAAAAATTGAGACCACGCTTCCTTGCTCAGAAAGCGAGAAACTTTTCTAAGGAAAATGGAGAAGGCAAACGAACTATTAATTTTGGGGTTCCAACTACGTGAGCATTTTTATAGATCTTATCTCATTTAATCCTTATTGCAACCCTGTGAAATAAGGATTATCCTCTATATTCTATAGTTGAAGAAAATGAGGCTCAGAGAAGTTAAGTCATTTGCCCAGCAACACAGAACTCAACGTGTTGAAGCCAAGATTCAAACCTGCTCCTTTGACCACTGTAGCATGTCTCACCAGGAGACGTACAAGAGCCTCTGCTGAAGTCTGACCTGGTACTCAATGAATGCTCTCCAGGGTCCACTTAGTGGTTCCTGATTATGAAATGTTCTCATACTCTGGGCAATAAAGAAAGAATGCTGAACACATTTTTTTCTAATGGGATCTTTGGAGCCAGGAAAGCAGCCTCCTGTTCCTCACAGAGTCCAGATCTGACATCTTCCCTGGCCATTTAATTTTTCCTTGCAAAGCACTTATTTTAGTCTGTCACCCAGCAGGTTGCCAAGCACATGATAAGACATCAATAAATATTGTGCAGTTAATACACAAATGAACGACAACATCGTCTACACATGTATCTCCCCACATAGAGCAATATTCTATTTTATTGCCAAATCCTTTAGGGTCAGGTTCAAATGTTCACTCCTCTTTACTTCTCCATCGTACTAAAGTCCACTTATTTTTCTGTCTTCCTAGAGCACTTATTGTCCATACACTCATATAGCTAAGAACTCATATACTGTAGTTTTTGTTTATGGTTTGGTATGGGAAGACCTTGCCTCTCCGTGTAGAGTAAAGCAACTTAAGTATATGGACTGTGTCTTCTTATTCTTGTGTCCCCCACAGCACCCACCACAGCATTCCATTAGAAGTTGCTCAGAGAATGTTGCTTGAATTGAAGAGACTGGATTAATTTGAGGAGGCAGAAGACATAGTGGTTAAGAGCATGGGCTTCCGAGAGAAACCCATGTATTAGAAACCTGGCTCTGCTACTTATTAGCCTTGGAAAAAGTTATTCTCGCTCTGAGTGTCATCTTCCTCATTTGTAAAATGTGGACAAAAATGGCAGCTGCTTGTATGTTGGTGTAAAGGTGCAATGAGGCAAAGCATGGCGAGTACTAAGCTTAGTACTTGGCATATGCCCAGTGCTCCAATGAGTGGTAGCAAAAAGAAAAAGGGGAATCTAGACAGCAAGGGAGCTGACCTCAAGTTTCTTACAACAGAAGGAGGAGTGGCTAGGGAGGAGTGGGTGCAGGGAATCACTTGACTAGATCCAACATTGATAACCCCCGGAGATGTGGATCACTTGCAAAATCCAGCTGGTCTTAGAGGTTATAGTCATTGTATTTACTCTCTTCCCATGACTTTGAGATGCTATTAGTCATCTCTGTCTTTTGTTCCTCATTTGGGGGTAACAGAGGAGACCCACACCTGGTGCATCTCTGCTACTTTCAAGTCTCTGAGAAACTATAACGCATTCTTCCCCACAGTGATTAAGGAATATCATTGCAGAATATCCATCCCCAACCAAAAAAAAAAAAACAAAACCAAAAACCCAAAGACCAAGAAGGGCACAGTGCAGTAGAAACAAAAGGGAAACCAATATTTATTGAGTGCCTCTCATACACCAAGCATTTACTGAGAATGTACAATACTGCATTTTGTGACCAAAATGTGGGAAAAGTAAGCAATAAGGATATAAATATTACATTTAATGTCAGATAGCTAAGTACTACAGAGGAAAATAAAATATGGAAATATGGTAAGAGAATAGCAAGTGATAAATGTACTGCTTTAGATAATGCAGTCAGAGGAGGCCTCTTCAATAAGGTGACATTTGAGCAGAGCCGTGAAGTCCTGAGGTAGTGAGTTGCACCAACATCTAGAGGAAGGACATTCCAGGCAGAGGAGACAGCAAACCCTTGGAGGTGTTCAACATGGCTGTTGTGTTCAAGGATCAAGAAAGGCAAATCTCATTGAATCGGCATGATCGAGGAAGAGCGTGACAGGAGATGGGATGGAGAGGTACCTAAGACCCAGATTATAGGCCCTTGTGGATGATATTCTCCTTACTCGCAGGCGTCAGCATTAGAAGGTCCCGTATACCACAATCACAGAAAGCGTAGTTTATTAACAAACACGTAGGCCTGTATTCCTTGAGATTCAGCACGCAGTATTAACACAGAGTAGCCCAACTCTAAACAGCCACTCTTGCAACTCACACTATTCAGGCCCCAGAGGAACACTTCCCCACATCTCTTGCCCTATGTCCTCAAAACAAAAGGTCACTGCAGCCAAATACTGTAAAAGTTTGGTTGAAGCTGGTGCTGCTGCTGACTTTAGAAACAGACACTGATTTGGAGTGTGGGAAGGATTGAGTGGATAAAGTATTTAGGTAAAAGAAAAGACAAATTGATTTGATGAATTCTTCCTATCAGATATCAAAAAATTTTTGCATAATGAAGTGCAAAATTATTTCCCAGGACTATAAAGCATCCATTTTATTTCTTCTCCTCATATTCTGAAAGTACTCATGAACACAGTCGCATATGGTGGCCAAGGAATTTCCTGCAATAGTAAAAAATTCATATTACCCTTAAATTTGTGTGTATATATATATTTATATATATTTAGTCATAAACAGTATGAAGTGTGGTGTGATGCTGAGTCTTTACACTGGCAATTAGATAAAGTTTCAAGCTATAATTACAAATAGTTTTATTTTTATAAAAATATTTAAGGGGCCAGCCTGGTGGCACAGTGGTTAGGTTCACAAGTTCTGCTTCAGCGGCCTGGGGTGTGCTGGTTCGGATCCCAGGTACAGACCTGTGCACTGCTTGTCAAGCCATGCTGTGGCAGTGTCCCACAAATAAAGTAGAGAAAGACGGGCATGGATATTAGCTCAGGGCCAGTCTTCCTCAGCAAAAAAGAAGAGGATTGGTGGCAGATGTTAGCTCAGGGCTGATCTTCCTCAAAAAAAAAAAAAAAATTAAGATTTAATTAAATTTTCAAAAAAAGTAAATTTCAGCTATGTTTAAATAACTTGATTTAAAATTGACAGTCATTAGTATAATTAACCTTTTGCCTTTTAATTTTAGTAGACAATTTTGGATATTTTAGAATAAAAATAACATTTTTTCAAACATGAAAAATAATTTTGTTTTGATTTTTATATTTATATTAATGAAAATTTTTGATGAAAGTATATTCAAGTACTATATACTTTGAAAAAAATTACCTTTTAATACTTTAGACCACTACTGTTAATAGAGCATAAATAGAACATAAAAAGTGTGAAAGTTGTGATTATAATAACATAATTATTAATTTTGCTGAAATTAAGGCAAGAAAAATTTTATGGAATGAATGCATAATAATTCAAGTATTATCTACATATTTATTTTATTATTCATCCAAACATTACTATTTCATCAACAAAACATTCAAATATGTGTAATAATAATTAAATTGAGTAGTCTTTGATATTTTCCCAACTTTTGGGCATTTAAAAAGCATAGATTTATATTTGTTATTTTAAAAGCCATAGATCTACACACATTTTTAGATTTTACCATTTTATATGTTGATCAAGTAAATAAAGAGAAAATATTTTTTAAACAGTTTGTTATCTTGCTTTGAAACTTAAAAAAATTTAGAATAAGGTAGGTGGATCTTCATTGGAATTCTTACCCTGGGCCCTGCAAATGTTAGCAGAGGCCCAACCTGTTAGCTATGGTCGAAACTAGGGTTTATTCTATTTGTGACGGACAGTTGTTGGGGAGTTTTGAGCAGGGGAGAGATATGACCTAACTTAGGCTCTTAAAATGATTGCTCTGGCTGCTGGTGGAGAACCGATGAGACTGGGGCCAAGGACACTAGTTAGCAGGCTGTTGCAGTGGTCCAGGCAGGTTGGTGGGATTAGGGTGGTGGAGGCAGAACTGGTGATAAGTGGTCTGGATCTACTTTTTGAGGGTAGAGCCAAGACAACTTGGTGTAGAATGTAGGAGAAGATGCAAGAATGACTCCAAGGTTTGACCTGAGCAGCGGACAAGTTATGGTGCTATTTACTTCTTGCCTTTTAGGATTGTTGTGAGGATCATTTACCTGAAATGACATATGTGAAGTGTCTGGTACATAGTGGTTGATCAGTAAATTTTAGTTGTATTTTACAATCTTCTCATTTGGTCATCTCTAGAGCCAAGCAAGGTGCTGATGTCATGATCCTATTTTTTCCAGAAAAAGGAATCAATCAAGAAGCTGAATGACTTGGTCATAGTCCTACAGCTAATGAATTGTAAAAGCCAGCTTACAACTACAGATTTCTCTGTGAGATGAGCATACAGGGAGCCTCTGAGGGCAGCTCGACCAGGACAAGAGTTGCCGTTTGCCAAGTGTGGTCTGGGAACCCGGAATTTAAACTTTGGCATCTGCCAGTGTGTGTTGGGAAGAGGAGCAGGTAAAAATGCCTCTTCATGGAGGCAGAGATGAGGATTTCTGAGTCCCTGGAGGAATGAATTATCGATGAGCCTAGGAAATCAGGAGCCTTTTGCCCAGAGTCAGCTCAGGTAATGGCTCGATCCTTCCTGCGCCTGTTGATTTCATGAGTTACAGTCATTTAGCCACATTTAATAGTATCACCACCCAATGTCTAGTGATAGTTGTATTCCAGGCACCATCCTAGGCCCTTACCTGTATCATTTTTCCTTTAATCCTCACAACAGCCCTGTGAGAGAAGTAGGATAGTTCACAAGTCAGGAAACTGAGGCATTCTCTGGTTAAGTAACTTCCCTAAGGCTGTTTAACCTTGAACAGCTAATAAGTAAGCGGTAGAGCCAGAGTTCAAAATCAAGCAACAGAATTCACCCACTTTAAAGTTAAACCATATAAAACCATATAAACCATATAAAATTCATTTTATAGATGCTTAAAACTGAAGCTCAGAGAGGTCAAGCACCTTGCCTAAGATTACACAGCTAGTTGGTGGCAGAACCCAGAACCCTTGAACCCTTGCCCAAGTCTCTTCCACTCTCCCAGGCTGAAAGGAACTTTTGCTCACCTGTTGGAGGCTTTGGCTTCTTTAGGAAATGGACACCAGATCTGGGCATAGTACCTGATTTGGGCTTGGTGGTTTTGAAATTACGGCTTCTTATATCTTTTTCAATCTTGTTTTATGAACCTTGTTGGGGGAACTTGTTCACAGTTTTCTGCTTGGTTTCCCTGTGTAATCAAGAGCAGACGCCTACAAACAAGTCAGTTTGTAGTCCAAAAGTTCTCCTTTAAACACTACAGTTGCAAGGAATTTTGATGGAGTTATGACTTGCCTCCCCATTTCCTCCTTCTCACTGTAAAACTCTAAGAGAAAGGGATTACCAGCAGAAAGGAAATGGAGTCAATCCATTTCAAATTTGCTTCTCAAAATTAACACCAAAAATGGAAGCCTCACGACTCAGCCTTGACCTCATGGGCTTAGAAAGACTGTTTCAACAGCTTCTGGGACCAGAGAGGGAGGCAGAAAAGTGGCTTAGGAAGAGTAGGACTCAATGGGGACAGTATAGTGAGGACAAACCTCCGATGGCTATGGTCTCTAACCTGCAGCGAATTTACAAATTCCCTGCCTTAGTTTCTTCACACACAAGGATCTTGCAAGAGTCAATGAGTTATTTCCTAAATATTATTCCTAAATAATTCATTAGTTGTTCAGAAGGAAAACAACCAACCTTTGCTTCCCCAGGCACCACCCGACTCCAAACTACTGTAGTTTCTTACTGAGTCCTCTTGCCATTCTCTACTCTAGTAGTGGTGAGATTCAAGATGCTAATATTTGGTATGGACTCTTCATCTCTGTAAAATATTTTCCATTTGTTTTTGGATTTCCAGAACACCAAATAGAATTACAGAAAAGGGTCCATGTTTCAGACAGGAGAGTAATCTGCCCTAACCACAGTTTCCAGGAGATGAGGGGGAAATTGCTTTTTAGCCACTTGCAATGTCTATCCAAACGTTCACTCTTGGGGCCTTGCCCTGAACGAGCCAGGTTGAGTTGGTATTGTGTCTTGCGTAGGTAAATGGCAGGCCTCGTCCAATTAGAAATTTAATTTTAAATAAAAATGCCAGAGCTTCAAATTTGCTTTCTAAAGCCCCAGTGGGTGTGATTGCATCCTGGGGACATAAGATGGGGCTAAAAACTCTCCAAAGCTGCTATTCTTGGTGTCTAAACTCACTAGCTAAGATCACAGCAGGGACCACAGACGTCACACCTGGAATCTGGAATGAGCATTATAAAATTGGCAAGGCTGAAAAGGCATTAGTAAACATTATTAAGAATTCCTTGCAGGCAATTAGACTCCAACAATATCTTTGGAGAGGGTGTTTTTTTCCTTTTCTTCCTTCCTTCCTTTTTTTTTTTTTGCATCTTTATTTCTATCTTGCTAATGAGAGAGTAATGAGCCACATACTTGTTACCTAGAAGGAATATCTCTGCAAAGCTCTAGTGAACTTAAAAACAGTATTTACAAACTGGTTATTGTTCGCATTCATTATAAATTTTAAATTAGAAGGAATTGTAATAAAGGAAGCCAGGAAACGAGTTGTTCCTCACTCAGAGGTTTCATGGGCCCTTAAATGGTGAAATGCTAAGATTTCTGCCACCAGTGAACTGGCAATGGGAGATGTTCTTGGACTCCGCAAGAGAATGTGTTTCACAGCTCTGGATTTGTTTATTCCCCTTGTTCATTTTATACAATGTGATTGTCCCAACTCACATTCAAGGCAATGATGTCTGGGATGTAGAGTCAAAAGATTTTTCTATTGAAAGCACATCAGAATTTTTGCACACTCTTTATTAACTCTCACCACTCCATTCCTTCCTGTTTACTTATTCATTTCTTTCCTGAGCTCCCTTCTGCAAAAGCGGGAGGGAGTTCAGTTAATAAGACCAGGCTCCTGACCTTGGCTGAGAACTTCCCTCCTTCCCACTGATCTATAGGGACAGGGGCACAAACACGCCAACCCACAGACCTGGCCCTTCCTCAGAAGCTCCATCCTGAGTCCCAGTGCCATTTAGAAGGGCTAGAAAAAGATAAGCTTCATATCCTTTCTCTCTTCTCTGCCCTTTAATTTCCCATATGTATATTTTCGTTTGGCCATGACAGAAAAGTTGGAGAAGTACAGTTCTGCCGTGCGTGAACACTTTCCCATACTCACTGGCCTGATTTATAGGCTTTTATTATTTCTGTTTTGTTTTGAAGTAGCATCTGAGTGTTCTTCTTGCCTACCTGTGGAAGTCAGTGTGGGCTAAGTAATTTACTTGCAAAATTTCATTTGATGTTTATGACAACTAAAGAAACTGAAGCTTAGAGAGGTTAAAAAAATTGATGAAGCAGGGGTTTTAATCTGGGAGGTCAAACTTCAGAACACCTGCTCAAGTGTCAGTTGAATTGAAGCAAACACTTTTAAATGAAAATACTGTATGTCATTCTTCTAACATGAGCGGATTTATTAAAATACTTAAAGAATGTACTCATGGGCAGAAGTACTGAAATGGGCACAAGAGTCTAGAATGGGAGGCATTGGGTTCCTATATCAGGAAAGCACATGAGCCCTATTGGCTGAAAACAACAACAACAAAACAACTACAATGTGGCTTGTCCTATATGCGGAAGATCAACTTGCATTCAGTTCCCTTCTCTGAGGTGTACTAAGGTGTCCTCTTGTTCCATAATCTCTAACAGTAACTGTGTGTTAACACACATGGATTAGTGATCAGGGAACAGTCATTTTGCACGACCTTGAACCAAGTCGCTAGTTGACTCCTTGGACCGAAAGAGTGGGCACAGGCTGCTCTACCTGGGAATATGCATGGGGATATGCTTGGCCTGGGACTCAGGAAACTGTTGGAAATTACAGAAGACTCCTGGTGAACCTGGAAGAGTCGGAAAGCCTTCATTCATTTCAGAGAATAAAAAAATTTTTCTCTTGTATTGTGGAGTATAGCATACTCATTAAGAGCGTAAGACTTTTGAGACACACCTTAAGATCTGATTGAAACGTTGGCTGGGCCTCTTAGCATGTGTGACCTAGGGCACATTCTTAACCATGGTTCTGTCATCCATTAAATAGAGATAACAATTCTGTATATCTCACAGAGGTATTATGAGGATTAAATGAGATAATGTATGTAAGATGCTTAGCCCAGTGCTAGGAATATAGTAAATGCTCAAATAGTATTAGCCATGATAATGTGGCTGTTTTCCTTGGCCACAATAGAAACTTTCTGTTGGTGTTGTAGATTTATGATAAGAAACCCTATTTCAAGGTTTAAAGGAGTACATGTGGGACTAATTTGAAGGGCAATGGGAATCAATGGGAGGGACATAGGAACAAATGAGAGAGCCATAGCATGCGGTGGGGTGGGGAGGGGGGAAGATGTTTCATAAAGAATTTCTATTAGCAAGGCAGCACCTGGCCCCTGGGTCTAGCACAGAATGGCCTCGGGTCATTCCAAATTTGACAGGAGCTAGCGCTAGGAGCACCCAGGCACATTACAGATTTGTGGAGGCTAGCCTAGGAGGTGGGCATTACTCTAGTTAAGGAGTCTGAATTTCAGGTGAATGCATCTAGGAAAAATGTAAAGTAACAAGTCAGAAACCAGACAGTGCAGAAATGAATGCAACCCACACACACACACACATTAAAATAAGACTTCACATTTGTGTGGTTCGTTATGGTTTATAAAATACTTCCATATTCATTACCATTCTGCAGAGCATGACAAGCCATGAGTCATTAGCTGGGTGAATGGAAACCTGGCGGGCTGAAGAGAGAGCCATGGCTTTTAGGAACTAGACCATCCATAAGAACAAAGGGCAAGTAAGGAAGGCAGGGGACCAGATGTGAAACATCAGCATCAACAAGGTTACCTTTAATCAAATTATATAATTTTGCTGAGCCTCAGTTTCCTTATCTACTAAATGGGAATAATTACAGTGTCTGCCTTACCAGGTTGTCATTAGAATTAGATGAAGCAATGAATGCAAAATGCTTAATGCTAAGTAAGTACTTACGTAGTTGTGAGCTGGTCAATGGTGAGGAATGTCTGGGATGTTTAGTGAGGCAATGTGCCTGGAAACAGATTTTGAGAACGTGAAGAGAAGAAAAAGTAAGGAAGGAAGGTGAACAGAAAGAATTGTCCTACTTGGTACTTTTGGCCTAATTTTGGAATTAACAAAGCTAGAAGCAGGACTCCTCATCCAGTGTTCTTTTTCTTATATCAGACCCACTTTCTAATTGTTGGGCCTAAATAGGAGACCTCTGTTTCCCTGTAGACTGTGCCTGGCACACTAGACATACATCTGGCCCCACTTTGTCTCAGTGAATTCCTGGTGCAAGACACCATGTTCTTGGTGTGAGATCTCATGTCTCCACAGAGGATTAAGCTGAAACATCCTGTCCCTCTGGTTCAGAGAGGAGATCTTTCTGCACATTTCTAAAGAAGTTGTCAGTTCTTGTTGGAAATACTGCTGAGTGGCCAAAGCTTTGGACAGCCCTAGGAGCTCTGTGTGAAAGTTTCCTTGGGGAATACGAGCTTGTCCATGATTCTAGACCTTATTAGATCTCTGGTAAGGTATTTCTGTCCCTTAGTTAGGGGACAGCATTCACTAGCAGTGTTCTCAGCAACTTCTCATTGCGATCATCATTAGGGTGCCCAGGGCTAGCACTTTACCACTCCCACCTCTATAGGATTTTTCTCCTTGAGATCAGATCTCATCAACTGTTTTCTTCTTAACTCACTGACTTTCCATCCATCCATCCATTGACTCCTTCATTTAACATTAATTCTTACTTCATTTTAGACTTGGTTTCTGTTTCTGAAAACTCTCATTTGTTGCTTCTGTTGCTAACCTCTATGGACTTGCCAACTTCCCTGGTACTTCGACATCTTCCAACCTCTTTCAACTTAGTAGATTTCTGGATCTCATTAACTTGGTCTTCTCTTGTCTCATGGTTATCTAGGCTGATAGTCTAACATTTGCACCCTTAATTTTCAAGAGTAAAGCTTCTTGAGGCTTGAAAGAAGTGTTGAATTTTGGAAATATGTTGATTTTTTCCTTCATTTTAAGTTGAAGGAAACAATCAGATTGGTTGTACAGTCTTGAGAATGGGGTTTTACTATTGGATATTAGTGGCCTGGTCTTGCTAGCAATTGGCAGTTAAAATAAAAAAATATGCTGAAAACTTCTTCCTAATTGCATACTTCTGGGCCCCTTCCCACAATAACCAAACTATAACACCCTTTTCAAAGGGGCTGGTTTCCTTTGTGAGGAAAGCAGAATGATTAAGCAAAATGATGCTAAAAATGCCAGTTATTCTGGTCAATCAATTGTTTTTACTGTCTATAGAATGGGTGCTAAAGAATTTTCATTTCCATGGCTCCCACATCACTAGATCCTGTCATGAGGGACCAGGGAAGCACTTGATCTCTTGACATCCAAATCACTTGGGTTTTTTTTTTTTTTTTTGGTAAATTGTAAGATCCAACTTTTATTTTTGTCCGAGAATCTGTTAATACGTAGGTAGAGATAACATTGTTAGTCGTTGATTCTTGCCTCATCCCATAGTGCCCTATCGTAAAAATCTTAGCTGTGTGGTCACTATAAGAGACATCTAGTTATGGGAATCTATTCATTTTGACACATACCTCACACCACCACTGACTCTTGGCAACATTCAGGCCTTTGTAGAGAGTCAAGTCTCTTACAAAGTTATCCACTTCTAGTCACCACCTCTTGACAGGGCTTGGACCCAAACCCCAGTGTGGCCTTCCCACCTGTTCCCTGGTTTTCCTGCTCCATTTGCGGTTCTCATAAAGACGGTGAGCAATTAGGTGTTCAGTTGTGGCACATGGTAGTGTAAAATTATGGAATTTAGGATTTTAATGAGTTCAGGTGCCATACAAAAGAACTCCCCCACTCCTGCCCCCACCCTTTGTCCATAAAATTATACGGCTTTAAAATTGGGGCTTTATGCAACCTGGAATAAACCATTTTATTTAAAGAAAAAAATAGACCAGGAAAAAAAAGAACCAACACAATTATATGCAGATTTGTTCATAAATCAGGCACTGCCGCAGCTGTGTGGCACATGTTGGCTATCCTGAGTTTGTTGCTGGAACTTGAAAGATAAACATGAACCTGCTTCCACAGAGGAAAATCTGTTCACAGCAAGGAGCTGACCCTGTTCTTTAATCAAGGATGATGGTGTGGCAGCCTGCTGTGCCCTGCTCCGTGTCGCTATTTGGTGGTGAGGGTCACATAAAGAAGAGACAAAGAACGAGAAGAGATTTACCTAGGGCAAAAGGTATCAGCAACAGACCCCAAACAGTAGGCAGAACTTGACTCTCCCACTCAACATTCTAGGGCCCAATTAGCAAGGTCACTGCAGCAGGTCAGATTTTTCGTACGTATTTTCCGAGGTGAAAGATCTTTTGCCCTAGAGCTAAGTAATGCATAAAAAAAGTATGCAATTTATTATGAAAGAGTAGTTCTGAGACCTATGTCCTTTTAAATATATGTACGTGTCCCCAGAGCTCCTGCCAAGCCCTGTGCTTGCCCTAGGTATGTGGAGAAGGGAAGGACAAACAGAGGGGATCCATCTGTTCTAGGATTTGCTGCAAGGCTGATTGCTTTTGCTCTGGCCTAGTGCCAACAGTAACTCGTTGCAAGGTCCAGCTGTTTCTAGCTGTTTCCTTGGTCCAGGTATTCCTTGGGGGCTGAATGTAGTACAATATGTTTCTTAGCTGACTTTTTGTGGGAATGGGTATCCTAGATCGACCTACCTCTGTCTGCTTCAAATAGGAGAGGCACTGTAGGTAATGGTGAGGGTCGCTTTGTGACAATATGGCGGAAATTGATACTTACGTCTGTGGAGTCAGTTAATTAACTGGGCTAATGATGATATAAACAGCCTTAAGCAGACCTGGCTAACATCCTTTTTCCTTCTACTAAATAAAAGGAGAGCGTTTTGCAGAGAGTCTGATTATCTTCTTTTCTCTTTATTTTTCCCCTAGAACTCTATCTGTCTTGGTGCTCCATTGAGAAGTGTTAATAATAAGGAGTCCCTCTAGCAAATTTAAGGTTAAAGGCATTGAGTAGTTCTGTGCCTTTCAAGAACTTTCTTTCAGAACAGCCCCCTGCATCAGTGAAAATGTGTGTCAGCACTAGATTTCCTTAACTTGGAAAAATGTTAATGATCCTGGAGGCATGATTTTGTCCTTTCAAATGACTACTGTTCAATCTCTCACCCCAAGAGTCCAAAAGAAAACTCATATACTCAAGACACACATGCGCACGTGTGCGCGCACACACACACACACACACACTCACACACAAGTGATGCATCATTATTAATAAATGAATGGAGCTATTTGTTATTTATTATTTAAACCTTCAATACTGGCTGGCCTGAGTGATACATGAAATATAGGCAAGTAATTTATTTATTAGGGAAAATAATGATTTTTTTTCCCCACAGAATAACCCCCTCTGACCTGAAACAGCAAGAGCTTTATCAAATACAAATACGATGGCTTGTAATTTTAGAGTCTTCCAGAGCATTGTAACTGACAACCTTTTTAACATAAGTACATTGAACAAATAATTTATAGACATATTCTGGGAATATTTTAGGGTATTTTATTACTAGTTCTGAAAGCTATGGCATGTTATCGATTTTGGTATATTAATATAACCTAAAAGGGAGGGCACATGCTCAGCTCCTAATCCACATCAGCTTTGATGGCAAACAATATATTTTACTGAAGGGAGCCTTGAACCAAAGCAGCAGAGGTTAACAATTACACATCATAGCCAAAAGTTTAAGATAATGAATTTCACTCATTACAGAACTTCCACTTTGGGGACTGAAACAAATTTTCCCTACTTAGAATTTCATCCAAATTCCTTGACCGCCATTTGTCAGCACGAGCTTCCCTTTCCTCTGGTTCATTCCTCTCCTGCCAGTTGCTCGGGATTCATGAGGGCTGCTGCCTGCTGAAAGGACCACCATTACCCTTTTTTCCAAAACATACTTTTAGAGTGGGTTTTGGGGGCTTGTTTAGAAGAGGTTATGATGTCCCTCCTTCTTGTGTTACTTGCTTCTTTTAGGTGGTTTCTGGATGAGTACTGCTTGTGTTAATATCTTGTTCATATTTGATATTTTAAAATCACTCATCTATTTGCTATGTTTAGACCTAGAACTTATATTACCCAGACATTATCATCCAGATGTCTGACCCCGGCACTTAAGCTTCTCCCTGAATTGTCCTCACCATCTTCAGCCCTCAGTAAGAACTCGGTGCTTAAGCCAAGCTAGTCTCTTACTGTCTCTGAAACTCACCCGTCATTCCTGTCTATACACCTTTTATGTCCCTGCTCTTCTTTTTGCCATCCCATCTTTTATGTGCTTGAAGATTTTCCTGACCCCTCCAATACATAATTAACTTCTCCTTCTCTGAACCTCTATACCACTCAGCAGCTGTCCCTTATGATTTAGCACTTTACCATGAGTGGCCTTGAATTAGTCCTAGTTTCTCTTTCACATATATCATTTATCCTGGATCGACGATGAGTAATTTGAGGAAAGGAATCATATAGGTTACATTTTCATTGTGGCCCTACATCACTTAGGATGTAGCTGAACAGATATTGGCAACTCAGTATATACTAAGTTCGGTAGACACCAAATTTAAATTATACTGAAATCTAAGGAGAATCAGAATTTTCAAAGTATGACTTAGGCCATCTCCCTCTAATGATTCAAAAGTTGCGTCATGATCAGAAATGCTACAAAATTCTGTTGGGCATAATTATTGGGGATAAACTTTCTTTACCTTTGCTATTATTTTTAAATATAAAAATATTCTCATTATAAATGTAATAATGAGAGAAAGATCTGTGAGAAAGATCTGAAAGTTTGGAAAAGCAAAAAGAAGAAAATAAAATAATCTCCCGTAACCTCTTTACCTATAGCAAGCACTAGTAATAACTTGGTATATACCCTTCTAGACTATTTTGTGTGTATATGTGTAGGTTTATAAATGTAAACACACACTTTTACATAGTCACTATTACTGCCTTCATTAATTCCTTAGGGTAAATTACCAGAAAGAATTTGCTGGGACAAAAGGGCATGTATAACATATAAAGATGTGTGCGTGTGTGTGAGTGTGTACTTTAAAAAAAGTGTCACACACTACGTACTCTTTTGTAACCTGTTTTTCTACATGTCAATAATGTGAGTTTAATGGCTGCATTGTAAGTCATTGTACCTTAATTTACTTAACCAGTTAATTATTATTGAAGATTTAGAGTTTTCAACTTTTTACTCCTACAAACAGTGCCAAAAATAAGCTTTCTTGTAGGTAAATATTTGTGCACATTTTTCATGATTTCCTCAGGATGGATTCCTAGAAGTGGGATTTCCAGGGCAAAAGGGCATGCAGATTTTAAGGCACCTAAGGCACATTGCCAAACTGCCTTTCAGAAAAGTGGCATTCATTTATAGTGCTATGGGTGGTACTTGAGATGGCTGTTTCTTCATCCCCATCATTCCAAAGTTATTCTACTTGAACTTGAAGAACCAATGTTGGGAGAGCATAATTGGGTTTACAGTGAGGGAAGTGAGCAATATGATGCATTAGCACATAAAAGACAGACCTAATATGCTACTCAACTGCTTAAAGTTTCTGTTTGCCTCTGGTGCCTGAGGTACCAACCTCCTGCTCCTTGGCTGGGCCTTTTGTAATCTGCCCTCAATAAATGGCTTAGCTCCGCTGACCCTCACTCCGCCACATCCCTGTGCTTTACGCTCCTCCTGTGCCAAGAGTCTCACCTTGGCCAGAACACGCCCTGCCGTCTTGTATCTCTGCAGCTTTGCACCCAGGGGCAATGATCGCTTTTGCAAAAGCATTTGTTACAGCTATGGATTAATCATAGTTTAGAGAATCATAGCCAGTGCATTTGTCAAAAAAAGAAAATAACTATGAATCAGTGAAAACCCTGTGTCACAAACTCTCGATTGCTTATTGTGACATAAATAACATAGTAGCTAATACTTCCCCCGTGCTAAGTAATGTGTCATGTGCTTTTGTTGGATTATCACTCGTAGGTATATTATTATTCCCATATTATAGATGAGAAAACTGAGATTCGGAAGATTGAGTGACTTGTCCAAGGACATGACTGGAAAGTGGCAGACTTAGGATTTGAAGCTAACAAGTATAGATGATAATACCCTTAACCACACCATAGAGTGCTGTCTACCAGACATGCCTCATAGGGTCTCTTGGCAGCCTGCTGTGTTCATGCTGGGAACGCTCCACACAATGAAGGAGTGGCTACCGGCTTTAAAAAGGTGAGGGGAGGGGCAGGCCCAGTGGTCCAGCGGTTAAGTTCACACATTCCATTTCTCAGCGGCCCAGGGCTTGCTGGTTTGGATCCCCGGTGTGGACATGGCACCACTTGGCAAAAGCCATGCTGTGGTAGGCGTCCCACGTATAAAGTAGAGGAAGATGGGCATGGATGTTAGCTCAGGGCCAGTCTTCCTCAGCAAAAAGAGGAGGATTGACAGTAGTTAGCTCAGAGCTAATTTTCCTAAAAAAAAAAAAAGGCAAGGGGACCAATGTATCTTTGGAATCCAAGATTAACATGTAGAGTTTAGGCTTTACAATGAAAGGTTAAGATGTCTGATTGTGACTTTAAGTTTATCTTATCCGTGTAGATCAGGATTTCTCAATCGTGGCACTATTGACATTTCGGACTAGAGCATTCCTTGTTGTGGGAGACTGTCCTCTGCACCCCATGCCCCCAGCTGTGACACCCAGAAGTGTCTCCAGGCATTATAAATGTTCCTGAGGTGGGGGGCGAGCAGAAATCATTCCCATAGAACCACTGGTCTAACTGGGAAGATGTAGTGGACATCATTTTTGTCATTATTTTTGGCTGGTTGCAGCTGAAACCTTTTCCTATAATTTTGGAATACCCACCTTAGGAGACATTTATTGTTGTCACAGCTAGGGTGGTGAGTGCTACTGGCATCCAGTGGGTTGAGACCAGGTTTGCTGCTACGCCTCCTACAATGCACAGGACAGCCCTCTCCCCAACCCCAACCGAGAATGCTCTGATCCAAAATGTTAACAGTTTCTTTAGCTTTGTGAGCTACTCCAGTGCCCTTGGGACAAATTCCTTTATTTTTGCTTGAAGCTAGTACAGTAACTGGAAACTGACAAAAATCTCATGGCATGGACATCTTCAGAGTCTGATAATATCCAGAAGCCCTATAAGAATTGCCTTGCACCTGGCAATGTTTGTTTAGTCATGTAAGAAATAGTTATTAAGCATCTGCCGTGTGCCAGGCATTGTGCTAGGTGCTGGGAATATAATAGTCAGCTTGACAAACAAGCTTCCCGCTCTCCTGGTGCCTTCAGCCTGGCAGGAGCGACAGGCAAGGGTGAGAGGGGAAGCACAGAATGCGAGGGGCATAGAATCAGGGCCACTTTACACAGTTTGGGGGAAGAATTCCCAGAGGAAAAGACGTTGGAGCTGAGGCCTGAAAGAGGAGTAGGAGTGATGCAGGAAAGAGGATGAGCAAGAGCATCCTGCGCAGAGAGAACACAACTGTGAGGAGAGAGGCGAATGGGAAGGAGGGAGGGCAGAGGGGGAGGTGTAAAGGGGGAGAGAGACAGAGAAAGACAGAGAGAGAGAAAGGGAAGAAGAGGAGGAGGAGGGAGAGAGGTCTGGGGAGAGGGAGAGAGACAAAGAAAGAGAGAGATCTCTAAGGAAAGAATCGAAATCTGGAGTGGCTGGAGCAGGCTTTCAGTGCATTATTTGTAGCTCCAGAGCTAGCCGAGAGGGGTCTCTGAGTTACAGTTCTCACAGACTGTACACAGGACTCTCAAGCAACCTGCCTTGGGGGCCACTAGGCCCCTGCTGTGACAGTGCAACTTGCAAATAGTGTCTAGTGCTCAGGGTTGAGAAGGGAGGGAGGAGATTAAAATAGACATTTATTTATTTTTCATTTTGCAGTTAGCTTGGTGTGGGCTGACTGCTCTTCAGGATCTGATTATTCCCTCCCCGAGGGTCCTGTGGTCAGACACCAGCTGTGAGGATCTGTTACCATGGGTGACATTTTCATCCAATGGGAGACCGCACTGCTTGTTTGCAGAGTGGCAGATGGAGCAGCTAATCGATACAGTCTGGGAGGTGGGCGTCCCCCGCCCCCAGTGGCCCTGCCACACAATGAGAGTTGGGCCCCAGGGGCTTGTGGAACACACGCCAGTGACTGGGCCTTTGATTGGAAAAAACCTTGCTCGCTAGGAGTTTTGGCCCCAAACAATGCCCTGTTCTTTACTAAGGTGGCCTCGGCACTTCCAAGATTTTTACAGCCCCTGCCTCAGGCAACACTCCTGGGAAAAGCTGCTGCCAAACCCTTGGCTCTGTGTAGAGGATACTGAGTACTCGATTCCAGTAAAACTCAGCAGGCATTTTTTAGCATCATCTGTGTTCAAGCAATATACTGTGTGAGGGAAAAGAACAAGGTAATGTCCTGCCCTCAAGGACCTTATGATGTAATTAGGGGCTTTCAGTCTGGTCATGGAATCCCCAAAAGACACTCAGTCAGCCATCCAACTTCTTTATTGAATATCCTGCCTTGTTTTAGGGATTGGGAATACAAAGATGGCTAAGATGTGGTTGGTACCCTCTGGTACCATATTTAACTCTATATGCCATTGAAAACAATAGGAATAGCTAGGACTTACTGACTTCTTTCTCTGCATTATCTCCTTAAACGTTTATAACTTTAAGAGACGAATACCAATATTGTCTACATTTTTGGATGAGGAAACTGAGGTTCAGAGTAGGGCAGTGATTTGTACTGATCTACAGTTCAGTACTGTTTCCGCTGATGTCTCAAGTATCTTAGCATTTAAAATTCTCACACACACATTTAGATATATGTAAATTCTCTTTTGGTAAGATATACTGAGTATCTAATAACATGTTTATTGTTTTAAAAAACAAAATTCAACTGAGTAAATTTTAAAGATCTTATTGGCTTTATTCAACTATTCATGAATCAGGCAGTATCCAATCCTGCAGACAGAAAGGAGCTCTGAGGAGCTGTATGAAATGAAAGACTTATAGGCAGAAGGGAGCAGGAACAAGGAAGTTCTACTACACAAAAAAGCAGATCAGTTAATGCAAGGTTACTTTCCTTTAGGGGATGGCAAGTGTCTATCAGGCGGATTACCTAACTAGTGCTGATCAGGTGATTCCTGGTTGACTGGTTTAAGATTCCATTTCTGGGAGAGCCCAAATTGTAATTACGGTAAGTCTTGGTTTGGTGATGTGAGGCTTAGCATAAGCAACTCTATTTTGGGCCTGTTGTTTTGTTTTGTTTTTTTCAGGGAAAGATTTGCCCTGAGCTAACATCAGTCGCCAATCGTTCTCTTGTTGTTTTGCCTCCCCACAGCCCTAGTACATGGTTGCATATATTAGCTGTAAATCATTCTAGTTCTTCTTTGTGAGCCATCACCACAGCATGACAACTGACAGACGGGTGGTATGCTTCCATGATGGGGAAGTGAACCTAGATTGCTGAAGCGAAGAATGCTGAACTTTAACCACTAGGTCATCAGGGCTGGCTCTGTCTTGCTTTTTAACAATTATTTTGGATTGCTTAAAATGAGGTGGTAAGAAAAAAATTATTCCTTGATTCCTTAATCCTAGCAGATTAAGAGTCAGGAAACCTGGACCTCATACTTGTGAGTGATGTGGGACTAGGCTACTCATCAAACTGAACCTCAACTTTCTCATCTTCAAGTAGGATATTAAGGGTGGCTTTGTGTCTACCTTATAGGGGTTTTATGATAACCAAATGGAAATCGTATAAAGATGTAGTCCATGAAGCCAGTATGATAGCACATATCATAATCAATTATCTTCTGGGCCTTGTGAAGTTGTGGTGTTCTTGCCAGCCTCTGCTGCGATTGCCATTTCTGCTCTTTCAGTTGAGGAGGTTTGCAGATAAGAAGTTCCTAGACCTGGGGTGGGGGGGTTCACTAAATAAACAAGGAGATCACTTTTCCCTCTCCATGCTTTTGCAAGAGAAACATGAAATAAAACACAGCCAAGTTTTCATCATCTCCCTCCTTCCTCTTTTCAATTTAGCTTTCTAAAGTCTTATCCTATTCCTACACTCTCCATACCTCCCCAAATTGGTAGTTTATTTTTTCTAAGCCACTACATGTATAAGCATCACTATTTTAATTAGTGAGAAGCAAACAGAAGTATGAAGCTAGAAGGCACAGCAAGAGAGCCTACCACTTGCAGGCTTTAATTATTCATAGAGATAAATAAAATTAAATATTTTCCCAGCAATCCAGAGCAGGATCTGAAGTAATTACACTGTCAAATTCATCAAAAATTCTCTCATCAAAATAAAAACCTTGATGTCATTTAATAATTTATAATACAAATACACAGAAATTGTAAAATATTATAAATAGAAAACTGCAGGGTAAGTGAACATGAATTAGTTAGGGGTTATGTTCTAGAAAGAGGCTGTTATGAGCTCTATAAATTTTTAATCAGAAATATTTTTGAGGCCTCATTTAGAGTATGGAATATACCAAGAACTTTAGAATAGAAAGAACACAATAAAACGACAACGACAAATTCCTGCTGGCTGGAGATTGTAAACACTGCTTCTTGAGAAAAACAGGACTCAAGATGATTTCAGGCACAAGGGAGGACTGTCGTCTTTGATGCTGTGTAAGTCCCAGATCAGCTGTGACACCTTATATGTTGTCTACACAGCTATCAAATGAATTAATTAACCTCTATGTAATGACCCCTAATAGCAAATGGGAAAAGTCTGCTTCATTTCCACCAAGAGAAGAAGGTGGCCTGAACCTCTCAACCTTGTAAAACAGTGTGTGATTCTGGAAACCATATGGTTCATCCCAGTTTGAAATGGTTTTGATCTGTTGAGTTCAGTATGGAAGAAGCTTGAAGCAAACAGAGGAAACTTCATTTTTCCTTTCCTCACTCTCAGAGAAGTATTCGCATATGAATGTGGCCTGCCTTGCTTTGGGAAACATCTTTGGGGACTTACCTAGCCCAGAACAGGTGAAGAGAGGGCAAGGTTTTGTTTCACAAGAATGAATGGGGGAACAGCAGCTTCACTGAGCAAGAACGGAGTTGAGAAGTGAAAAGCAGGCTTTTAAGACAGCTAATTAGAATAGAAGCAAGGCCAAATTTAAAAAATTTTTTACTTTATGGTGTCATTTCAAGGATCTAAGAGGTTAGCATGGTTGCTGACATGGTAATCGGAAAGATCTTTTTACAAAAAAAGGGAAAGACTGATCACTTTTATGCTTAAAACCTTTCAAAAACTTCCTCTTCTGTTTAGGATGAAGTCAAAGATCCTCAGTAAACATTTCAAGGCCTTGAGCATTCTGATTCCTTTTGGCTTCTCCGGGCTGATGTCTCACCCCTTTGCCTCTTGCTATCTGTGCTACGTGGGCGTAGATCTTCTCTCAACCCCTCCAGCTCCTTGAACACATGCTGTTCCTTCTGCTTGGCACATTCTTTCTGCCTTCTTTGTTGATGTAGATGTCCCCTCTTCCAGGAAGACTTCCATGATCACCAGATGCCATCAAGTTGTCCTCTCATACCTGCCATGGCACTTTGTACCTCCCACATTTGTTACACTTAGAGTAAATTACTTGTAATAATGTACTTATTATTTGTCTTGCATGATAAATAGAACCTTGGTGAAGACAGAGACCATCTATGTCAGCAATCCTTCCTTCGACCCCCACTGAGACTCTTTATGATCTGTAACCCTCACCCCACCCCCTCACCTACCCCCTTCCATCATTCTCTGACCTCCCCTCCTGTACTCCCGAATTTGTCCACTTAGATCCACCTCTTCACTATTCCTGCCTTGCTCCTGCCTCAGGGCCTCTCTCTGGAAGGCCCTTTCACAGATATCTGCATGACACGCTTCTTCACCTTCTTCAAGACTTCACCCGGATTTCATCTCCCAAGTAAAGTCTCCCTTTTTAAAAATTTCTATTCCCTCCCCACCTGCAAATATTCCCCATTCCCCTTTCCTGTGTGTTCTGGGTCTCCTTGACATTTCGTATTAGTTAGCCCACTCCGCACGTACGTGTTTTCCTTGCTTCTTGTCGTGTCTTTGCCCTCAAACGCAAGCTCCAAGAGGGCACAGGTTTTGTCTTGTTGGTCACTGCCATGTCCTCGGTCTGTACAACATGACCTGGCACATAGTAGGCACTCAGTACATATTTGTTGAAAGGATGAATGGAAGTAACCACCACTCGGCAGGGGACAACAGATGAAGAGCTAATATCTTTGTGGGAAAATGCTTTTTGTGTGTGTGAGGAAGATTCGCCCTGAGCTGACATCTGTGCCAATCTTCCTCCACTTTTTGTATGTAGGATGCCTCCATAGCATGACTGACAAGCTGAGTAGGTCTGTGTCTGGGATTGGAACCCTAGAACCTGAGCCATTGAAGTGGAGAGTGTGGAAATTTAACCACTGGGCCATGGAGCCAGCTCCTGTAGGAAACTCTTTTATAAGAATGTAGAGGCTTGGAGGAGTGGACATTTGGGTGGGAGGGATAGAGATAGTGGGGAGCACTGCAAGAGCTGGATTAGCCTTCCCTCACTTCCCACTGTGGGCCATTTGGCTCTTTATGAGGCCCCAGTGCCTATGGCTTCTTCTGAAAAAGGCTTCTGGTTGGTGAAGTGATTGGTAGGACAGAATGCTTGGTGAGGAAATGACTAATCTGTTGCTATAAATCAGGAATGACACATGGGCTTCAATGCCAGTGCCAATTACACGTGATTGACAGTGGTTTCTTGGAAGGCTGTGTTGGGAAGGATTCTGAGGCTGTTTCTAGGTCTAACGGAAAAAAGTGTGATCCAGAGATGGCTTGGGCTTAGAAAGGGGATGTGGCAGCATTCGTATCCTGACTCCTAAACTTGGAATTGGTTGTGGTGTTTTCCATGGAAATCCGGGCTTACAGAAGAACTAGTGATATCCCCATTAGTCTATTTAAATAGTTTTAAATTCCAGTGAAAACTAAAGGTTAAGGTATTGAGGAGGGGCCTATGAATCCAGACCCTTTAAGGATTTGGATATATCTTTTGAGTTGATTGATTGATTTTTTTCTCCAGGAGATGAAATGGCTGAGCTATGTTGGTGGTTTGTAGCTGAGGGACTCAGAGGGCAGAACTCCTCTAGTCTCACTTCTCTAGATTGGCCATTCACACCAATCCCCTGTTGCTAAGACAGTCTGCAGGAAAATGACCCAAGACAATGATTATGTAAAATCTTGGCCTGAGGAAGAGACTCTGACCCTAATGTGATTAGCTCAGTGCACCAACCCTGTGAGCTCACTATCCCATAACAGCCATCCCTTCCCCTCCCGGGGCTGCCATCAACCTGATCTGCAACAGCCACCCCTCCAGGGTTCAGCTCCTCTTCTACCAGCTGTGATCAATGACATTGCTTCTTTTCAGGAAGGCTCCCCTGTCCCTACGCTGACACCTTTCACTTCCCCTACCTTTCCCTTAGCATATCTGCTTCCTTGCAGCTCTCTCGACATGTGCCTGATCCAGTTTCTCACCCTACGTCTGTATGTATTTTTAGTACTTTCCGTATGTCTTTTTTCTCTCTCTCACTAGATTTAAGCTCATTAAGGAGATAAACAATTATAAATATGTCCAACATCTTTTTTACTGACTACATATAAGGATCTTGGCACATATTTTTGTCTATAAGGATCACTGTCTAATCTATTGTTGGCTGGATTCAATGGGTCCACCAGTCCAAAGGTACAGTTGTATAAACATTTTTGGAGGACTATTTCACAATATCTTTCAAAATTTTGAATGTGCATATCATTTCCTCCCAGCAATTCTATGTCTTGGAATTTATCTTATGGAAATATTCACAGGAATATACAAAGATCTATATCTACATGTAAAAGGATGATCAATATAGAATTGTTTGATGGTGAAAATGAGAATAACCTACATGTCCATCCTGAGAGAAATTGTGATAAAAATTGTGGTACATACACAGTGGAGTACTATGTAATCATTCAAAAGAAAAGTAATTCACTACATGTTGACAAGCAAAAATGTCCACAATATTATGTGTAATTGTGTAAAATGGTATTTTTTCAATTAGTCACAAATATGTATATAAATGCACACACGTATACAGACATGTGAATATGCATAGAGAGTGACCAGAGGACATACACCAAATTATTAGTGATTTAGCAATAGTAAATAGGATTGAGAAAGCTAAGCATTTTATTTTTTTTAACCATTTGCTGATTTGTAACTATTTCTTGTATTCTTTATTTTTTATTCCAGTTTTATTAAGATATAATTGACATATAACATTGTGAAAATTTAGGATGTACAACGTGTTGATTTGATACATTTATATATTGCTAAATGATTGCCACTATAACATGAGCTAACACCTCCATTCTGTCATATAATTACCATTTTTTGTAGTGAGAACATTTAAGGTCTACTCTCTTAGCAACATTCAAGTTTTTTTTTTCCCGAGGAAGATTGTCTCTGAGCTAACATCTGCTGCCAATCCTCCTCTTTTTGCTTAGGAAGACTGGCCCTAAATTAACATCCATGCCCGTCTTCCTCTGCTTTATATGTGGGATGCTGCCACAGCATGGCATGACAAGCAGTGCGTAAGTCTGCACCCGGGATCTGAACCGGTGAACTCCAGGCCGCAGAAGCAGAACATGTGAATTTAACTGCTGCACCACTGGGCTGGCCCCAACATTCAAGTATTGTTAACAGACGTGTAATCACTGTAAGATGAAAAGATATTTTAAAGAAGGGTTTATTATAAAAAGGGCTTGGCAGTTGTGTTTCATAAAATATCCTAGAGTTTAGAGATGTTTCCAAAACAATTCAGTAGTCATTTTAGTTACCTCTAGGGTGCTTAACTATTGCTTAGAAACATTAAATACAGACTCAATGTGTGGTGTTTACATAAAGAAATTGTTCTTTTTCCCTTCCTCATTGATATCAAGCTACACTATGAGACTTGCTCTCGTTAATGAAATGTGAGTGAAAAGGATACATGTAATTTCTGAACAGAAGCTTTAAGAGCCAATTCATGGTTTGCCATGCTCTCTTTTTCTCTTTGTCACAAAACCAGCAATATTTCAGAAAAAAGTTTCTCCATTAGCCTAGGTCCCTGGAGTAGAACTTCAGCCAACTCTGATGGACATGTTACACAAGCAAGAAATAGAACCTTGCTGTTGTAAGCCACTGAGATCTGGGGGGTTGTTTCTTATCGCAGATAACCTAGACTGATACAGCTGCACACAGACTTCACCTGTTGCTGAAACAGGCCTTCACTGGCCTGGAAATCATGACATCTGGTTCCAATCCTAGCTCTGCCACAAACTTTCTTTGTGATTGTACTAGCTAGGATGCTTTAGATTGCAAGAAATTGAAAGTATAGTAAAAAGTGGCTTAAACAGCAAGGATATTTATTATCCCAAATATCAAGATCCAGAGTTGCAGCTTCATGACATCATTGAGGACTTGGGGTCTGCCATCTTTCTGCTTGGCCTTCCTGTCACGGTTGTAAGGTGACTATAGATGTTTCAGGTGTCATATGCAGACATAGTATCCCATGAAGAAGAGGAGTATTTCTTCCTATATGTTTCTTCTTATTCTTTGTTTTTATTTGAGAAAATATTTCCAGAAATTCTCCAGCAGAGTACCCTCAGATCCTGTTGGCCAGGATTGGTCACATGTCTGTGTCTAAACCAATCACTGCCATGAGTGATGAGACAGCTATGGTTGGTTTTGACCAGTCATAGTTCGTTCCCTCAGAGGGTGCCAGGGGACCCTTTTTCTGAGCACATGGCTGTGTGGCAAGTGATTATCCAAACAAAACTTGGGCTTTGTCATCTAAGAAGCAGAGGATGGAATTAATGTCTACTTCAGTGACCTTAAGCAAGTATGTCCCTTGTTGGACCCTAGTTCCTCTATCAATAAACTGAGGATAGTGGACAAACTGGCTTCTAATGCAGGGATTATTATCATAGAGTCCACAGACCTTGTTCTCTGAAGGAATGAAATCCAAATTTTGTTACAGGGCCTTGGGTGGAGCAAGGCTATTGTCTGTACCCTAGGGTGCCACTGGCTCAGGTCATCAAAAGTCTTGTTTCATCAGCTTCCTGACAGGCAGACCTGTTATGGGTTCCAGCTCCCATAAAACCTTGCATCTTGGATTTTACATGCCCCATGTGATTGGAGACAAAGTGAGGGATATATATGTGCAGTTTCGTTAGCTTTTAGTTACATGTCAGATCCACTTTAAAAGTGCTTTGAAGACTTATAAAGTGCTTTGTGCTTGGAGATTTTTTTCCAATAGCTCCCTTTTCTCCCCTGCTGCATACTCCCAAATCTCTGCATCCCCTTACAATTTGCCTTGACTCAAGGAGCTTTATTGGCCAATTTAATATAAACCAGTCCCAAGTGCTCTTGAGCCATGAACTTCAGAAATAATTTATCATCATCATTATTAAAAATAATACTCAGAAATAATTTTGGGGTGGGGAGCTACAAAGCTAAATGGGTAGACCTCATGGGATAGAAGCTGAGGTCTTCACTTCTCCTTTCAAGGCACCAGTTCTCCTGTATACAGGCATTGGCTGCAAACTACCTGGGAATGAGATGGGCTCATCTGAGGAAAGTGCCAAAGCTCTTATTTTGTTGGGCCAAGTAGACATATGCAGCCAAGTCCTGCTCAGGGAGAGAAAAGGGGCTGGATAGGGATATAAAAATATTAATGCCGTTGAAATTATCCTGTCACCCTGTTCTTCGGGATACTTCTAGCAACAACTCCCCCACCCTACTACATGCCTGGAAGGCTTTTATGAACTGTTTGTAGCTTTGCCACTTGCTGATAACTGCGAGCAGGAGTCCTAAATGGTGTGTAATTTCTTGACTGACTGTGATGAGATAATTTTTTCAAGTGGATACACTGCCACCACACTCTGGTCCACGGGATGGATGACTATAAAAGAGAATGACTCAAGGTATCAGTCCTATTTGTCACTACTAGGAAATAAAGCCTCTAGGGCTCCTGAGTTGGGTTTGTATTCCTGGAGGTCCTCTTAGAAAGGTTGCTTTTGGGCCAGAGTAGCCCCTAGAGATGTCATTCCAGGACAGATCTAAATCACTAGATTGAAATGGTCATAGCTCCTCACATAGCTGTTCCAAAATATCTTGACATTGGGCAGTGTTAGAATGATTGCCTGAGTCACTTATGTAGAGTAAGAAGTCTTCCTCAGGCCTAGGTACCCGTAGCACAAAACCAAAGAGAAAGAGGAAGAGTCTATTGCGCATTCTGCAAACCTTTTATCATTAAATCAAGCACAGAAATGAAAAGCCACACAAAACAGCTGCACAGTTCAATGAGTTATAAGCCAACACCCTTCTAACCACCATTAAGGTCAAGAGATAGAACTTAGCCAGTCACCCTGAAAGGCCCTCTATGCGTCCCATCCAATCTCACCCCTCCCCTTCCCAAAAAGTAACCGCCATCCTAACGTTTGTAGCAATCACTTCCTTGTGTCCTTTATAGTTTTATCATCCAAGTGAGCATCTCTAGACACTGTAGTTTAGTCTTTTCCATTAAAATAATTGATCTGTCTTTCAAGTCTGCTTTAAGCTACAAGTTCCCTATATATTCTTTTCCTCATACTCTATGTTTTGACCTGTAGCGTTTTCCTACAACATGGATGTTGTTGATTGCACACTCATTGTACAGTTCTCTATGTTCCTCTCTCCTCTGTACTTTCTGCAAGTTGGGAGCTGTATTCATAGACTCAATTAAATTCAGGTTTAATTTGTTTGGTAGGTGGCATTGAGTTCTTTCACCTGGAGACACATGATGTCTGGTTTTTGCCCTTTTTTTTTGATGTTAACATCAGCCAATGCACAATGCCTGGATCCATTAGTTCACTGGGAATTGCTAAATAGTGATGTCTAATTCTATCATTTCCCTTTCCCTTGTTAGCTAGAAAGCTTATAAACAGATGCTTCCCCTCCTCTACTCTTTGACTAGCCAGTGGTATGATTAATTTTGGAAATGCTTGATTCTTTCTCTTTATTTACCATAAGGATAATGAATTGTTTCCTATCATCCTCTGAAGGTAACCAATTAGTTTTTAAAAATATCATTAAAACCTCAAGGATTTGAGCATAAATGAGTGGGTCCCTTGACTGCATTTTTAACCTATATCTCTGTGTCCTTAATGTTCTAAGTATATGGATCAGTGCTTATGCTTGTGAATTTGGCTATCTCCCTTCCTTAAATCATGTCTTGCCTTCTGGAAAGGAAGCTGCCAAACTCTCCATGTACTGCTTAAAGACTAGTGGGAGAAGCTTGGTTTGAGTTTTGCATCTCTTTATTTTTGGTTCCAGTGGCAGGTTAGGGTTAGTGTGGCAATGAATGTAAGGAGTTCTAACTGAAGGGCTTTGAAAATTTATGGTCCAATGGACAAGATCTTTGTCACTGTCAAATAGATGCCATTAAAGATCCCATTTATCCAGTCTTTTCCCTTCTGATTCCATGAGCTCCAAGCCCCTTGTGATCCCGATGTCTGGCGTTCCATGTGGCTTGACAGCGGGAAGAGAATGCCCCAATCATACCGGCACAGGTATTTTCTTTTTGCTCAATGGTTAGGTTTTTCACTAGCAGTGAATAAATTGGCATTTTGCTGTCAAAGTTATATTTTATATTCTTTTTCAAGGAAACGTGAGCCCTGGAAATGCTTTCCTTACAACCCCTCTTTCAGATTGGCTCTGTCCAGTTTTAGGGTAACCCTGTGCTCAACTGCTCTTTTTTTTAGGTTTCTTCCGAGGAGAGGCATACAGTCATTCTAGGTAACTGAAGAAAAGCACATTCTTTTCAAGCTGGGTCCATTCACCCACATGGCCCTGAGGCAGGCCCTGATTCCTCTCATTTTCTCACTCCCAGTAGCAATGAGGTACTACTGTTAGAAACCAGGTACCCTTCCTTGGCAACAGCAGCTGCCAACTAACAAGTAAGTCATTAACTAAGGGTAATGATGGATATAACCAGATTGCCTTGCTGGCCTTTAAAAAAAAAAATCACTCCTTACCAAACTTTTTTTTCCAGAATGAAAGAGAATGTCGTTTTGATACTTGAATCCATAAACATGCATTCAGAATCCACAGATGAACTAAACACACATTCTTACCCCGTCTCTCCACAGGTGGAAAAAGCCAAAATTTGTGTTTCACTTTCTTGCTCTTTCTTTGCCCGCTCTGGCTATACCTAGGCCTGAGTTACAAAATTGCTCACTCCTGACAATAAATCTAATGCTTTCTGTTATCTATGGGGAATCGGTTTGTAAAATTTCGAACCCTTATCCTCCTTGGCTGGCTGAGTCATATGGAAAATAAAAACGAAAAATACTAATAAATACTGATTTTCTATAGCCCACTAAGCAAAGTCTAAATTAAATGCCTTCACTTAAAGCTTTGGTGGCAGAGACCTAATTAATTAAAAACACCAGGTTTAAACAATTGGCCATCCATCTTTAAGCGTAAGCGAAGGACAGAATCCATAGGACATTCTACTGAGGATGAAAAATGACAATTGCCTGGGTTCTGGATGATCCTGATTTGACAGGGCACCCTGGAGACTTTAAAAATATCCCCCTTTTCCTGAAACATATGGACTCTACACCATTGTCATATTTATTCTGAGAAACTGGGTTCCCATGCATTCTATTTGTTTGTTTCCTTGCTTGAGGCCTGTGGCTGGGGCCTTGTGAGTTTGTAGCAATTGGAGTCAGCTTTTGTTCAGCCTTAAAGATGAAATAAGACAAAACCATAAACATGCTACAAAACGCCAGAATATAAAGGGAATTATTGGTGCCATAATTAGAGAACTAGAAGGTCGTTATTCCAGTTGTTCCTCCACCCTCCCAACCACATGCCTCTCTGCTAGCTGGGGAACAAAAGAGATTTAAAAATCAGGCAGCCCTGAGTTTATTTTCATGGCAACCCTCTTAAGTGAGAGCATAGTTGGAAGGCATTTAGTTGACAAATGAAGAATGTTTCCTCTCTCTTGGAGCCTTGGAAATCAGAGAAGTATTGAAATAAATCAGCCCCAGATAACCAAAGAATCTGAGCATCTTTTTACGCAAACCTGTAAATTGCGAGAAAACACACCCACCTATGTGCATATTCCCCCAATTATTTAAATACCCGGGTCCCCCTTCAACTCTCATTTCAGAAGACTGACAGCTGGAGAGAACTGCTTTCTCTGGAAGAAGTGAGTGGTCCATCACGGGAGGTGTTTAACCAGAGATCCGAGGGCCGTCTGTCAGGGATCGTGCACCTAGGATTCATTCACACAGGGGTGAATTTGATATTTGAACAAGATGACTCTTAAGACACTTTCCAACTCTCAGAAGTTGTGTGTTAGAATGCAGACATGCAAATTTAAAAGGAAATTAACTTTTGAAACCATACCAAGCACGCTTCTAGGAAATATTCTCCCAGGGGCGTGAGTCCCAAAGAACTGTTTTTGGAGACTAGGATAAAACACACAACTTGAAGCATGGGTGGTCTTATTGGGAATCAGTTGGCCATTGAATTAAATTTTAGTATTTCTGTGCATCTCCTGTTCCTGCTAGTTTCTCTTATTGTACTTCGTGGCCATTTGAAGCTATAAATGTGGAGATCTGTATTATCTAGTCCTGATTCCCAGGGAAAAGGGAGACAGGAGATGCAAGTATGCATTGCATAGCCAAATGTTGAAATTCCTACCCTTTTTAAGCCCCTTTGCTTAATAAGTTAGTAATGCAGAAAGATGTGGTTATCTTTTTAAGACATCCAGAGTTCTTTCAGGATACTGCGGTATCTTATAAATTGTTTTACATGGTACACCAGAAACTGGTTTAAAACTATCTAACTAGGGTATAGAGTTTAATAAAACATCGTTTTCTATTCAAAACTATCTGGATGTTGATACGGGGAGAAGAATATGTCACCCAAAAATGTATCACTTTGGCATGTAGATTATTTCGAGCTGAAGATGATCAAGACGATCAAGACTCAGGAAGAGCTGTTTACCTTCCCTTTAACTGCCTGAAAGAATTTGAAGGGCTTGGATCAGGAAGAGAGCTAATAACAAAGATAACTTTTTATATCAGGAACACTTCTCTGCATGGCATGACAAACATTTGTTTACCAATGATCTGCTGTTCTCATCTCCCTGTGGTTTCTTCCTCCCATTTGAAGCCCCAGACCCCTACCTCCTTCTCTCTAGCTCAGGATGGTATGTAAGCCTCAACGCCTGACTGTCATTGGGTCTCATATCTTTGGGACTCCCGTACGTATGAAATTTGTTTTTCTTCTGTTAATCTGATCAATTTAATGTATTCATTTAGATTTATTTAATTTAATTATTTAGATCAATTTAATTATTAGACCAGCCAAAGGACCTAGAAGGGAAGAAGGGAAAAGTTTTCTGCCCCTCCTTTGAAAAACCAGGAGTTTATTGGAGCAGTTAATTAAATTGACTGTTAATGATTACCCCAAATGGATGGTAGCATAAAAAGGTGTATAGAGAATATGAAATGAGCCAGCATATATCCTAGAACAAGAATAGTAAATATGTGTCATACATACCACCATTTCCCTATCCTATACTCATGGAGCACTCTTTGAATTTGGGATCAGATTTTTAGAGTTTTAGAACAGAACTCCAGGCAATCCTGTCATTTGACTGGAGTTCTTCTCCTGCCATTCTCTGGTGAACTATCCCATGCTGGCTTTCATTGCCACTACTGACAAAAACAACTCTTTATCAAAGTGACTAGTGACTCAGTTCCGTATTGCCAAGTCCAGATGTCAATTCTTAGGCTGCATTTTGCTCAACCTATTACAGTTGATCCCTTCTTGTTTCTTAATATACTTTCTTCACTTGACTTCCAGGACACCATACTCATTTGGTTTTCCTTCTACCTCATGGCTGTTCCTTCTCAGTATCCTTTCCTGGTTCCTTCTAATCATCTAGATTTCTAAACACTAGAATGCTCTCAGACCCTGATATCTCTGACTACACTCACGCCCTTGATGAACTTGTCAATTTCATGGCTTTAAATATCATCTATATGCTGATAATGACCAAATTCATATCTTTAACCTGGACCTCTCTGCTGAACTCCAGACCTCCAACTGCCTATTCAAAGCTCCATTTTAGTGTCTAATAGGTGACTCAAATTTATCCAACAATTTAATTTTATCCCTTAATCCTATTTCTCTTCATTGTATCTTTTATCTTAGTTGCTCAGACTAAATCTTAGAGTCATTGTTGACTCCTTCCTTCCTTCCTTTCAAAACCATATTTGATCCGTCAGCAAATTTTTTTGCCACTACCTTAAATATATATCTGGAATCTGAGTACTTCATACCACCTTTCCAACTATTATGTCCTTGGCTCTCTGTTTGAATACCTACTGTGATGGACAGCTCACTTCTGGAGAAGGCAGTTCCCTCCAACTGACAGTCTTCTGAAACTAGGGTAGATGGATGTGACATTATGATTTATAACAAGAAATATATGAGGCCGGCCCCATGGCTGAGTGGTTAAGTTCACGCACTCTACTTTGGCGGCCCAGGGTTTCAAAGGTTCGGATCCTGGGTGGCGAGCTAGCACCTCTCATTAAGCCATGCTGAGATGGAGTCCCACATAGCACAACCAGAAGGACACGCAACTAGAATATACAACTATGTACTGAGGGGCTTTGGTGAGAAGAAGAAGAAAAAAAAGAAGATTGACAACGGATATTAGCTCAAGTGCCAAACTTAAAAAAAATATATATATATACAGTCATGCACCGCATAGTGACGTTTTAGTCAATGACAGACTGCATATGTGACGGTGGTCCCATATTAGTACCATATAGCCTGTGTGCGTAGTGGGCTATATCATGTTGGCTTGTGTGAGTGCACTCTATCATGCTCACACAAGGATGAAATCACCTAATGATGCAGTTCTCAGAAGTATCTCCATTGTTAAGTGACACATCTCTATTTGGTTTTCATCCTGTTTCTGGCATAGAGCTTCTAAAACTCTTGGAATTTCCTAAGTGAAGAGAGCCATAAACTTGACTTTTTTATGCTAATGAGCTGACTTTTGGGATGCATCTAAGGATGGGTGCTGGTCAACAGTGGAGCCAATCATGTGATTAGAGGTTGAAACTTTCAGTCTCACCTCCTGACCTTCAGACAGGGGAGAGGGGCTGGAGATGGAGTTCAACCACCAAATGCCAATGATTTAACCAGTCATGCCTATATAATGAGGCCTCCATAAAACCCCAGCAGGACCGAGTTCAGAGAGCTTCTGGGTTGAACAAGTGGAGACTTGGGGAGAGTGGCATGGAAACTCTGAGACCTTTCCCTATAACTTGCCCTATGTGTCTCTTTCATCTGGATGCTCATCTGTACCTGAGTTATAACTTTTTTATAATAAACCAGTAATCTAGTAAGTAAAATGTTTCCCTGAGTTCTGTGAGCCTCTCTAGAAAATTAACTGAACCCAAGGAGAGGGTGGTTAGAACCTCTGATCTATAACTGGTCGGTGAGAAGCACAGGTTGGTCAGAAGCATCTGGGCTTGTCACTGGCATCTGAAGTGTGAAGGGCTGTGCTGTGGGACTGAGCCCTTAACCTATGGAATCTGATGCTATCTCTGCATAGATAGTGTCAGATTTGAATTGAATTGTAGGACACCCAGCTGGTGTCAGAGAATTGCTTGGGTGTGTGGGGAAGCCCTCTTCCCTCCTCATACACATCAGAATTGGTGACCAGAACCTTTAAAGGGGGACCCGGACATTTAAGTAATTGGAGGCATATATACATAGGTGGATGTTTTTTCTTGCATAACTTAGAGATTTGCATATAATAAGATGCTCAGATTCTTTGCTTATTGTCTGATTATTGCATTAACTTCCTAACTGGTCTTTCTGCTTCCACCTTTGCTCCCTACCCCAATCTATTTTTCATGTAGCAGCCAGAATAATCATTTAAAAACATATCATATCATTTATTCTTCCCCTCTTTTACTCTGTCCAGCCAGTGTGGTTTCATCACTATTCTGCAAATATGCTAAATCTCCTCCTCAGGGCCTTTGCACTTGCTTGTCCCGCTGCTTGAAATATTCTTCTCTTAGGTATTGATCTACCTTACTCACTTCGTTGTGGTCTCTATTCAAATCCATTTATCAAGGATGCCTACCCTGATGAGACTATTGAAAATAGCACCGCTTTCATTTTCTATTCTTCTCACTTTGTTTCATTTGTCTTCATAGCTTTTATCCCTACCTGACATATTTTTATTTGTTTCTGTATCTCTCACTCCCCTCCCTTCCACCCCTAGAGCATTCTGTTTTGTTCGTTGCTGTATCTCTAGCTCTTAAAATGATTCTCTCTTAGCCCAGATTTCCTGGAAACTCTGCGACTATTGTGCTGGACTGGGGCATGTTTGCAGGAGTAACACCTGTGAGGAGTGAGGAAGGAGGCTTAGGAGGAGGTGGATGTAGAACTGACTGGAAATCACAGCAGAGTCTGCAGCCTCAGGACTGCGATAGTCCTTGGGTTGCCCCCAATTGACGCCAAGGGGCTACATCTTTGTACGCCAAGAATGAGCAGTCACTGGATGTGGGCTGCTACAGGAGAAGGAGCAAAATCTTGGGCAACGCAACTTTCTTCTGATGAGAGCAATTCTCAGAGAGGAGCTCAGCTTAAAGCCTTTGGTAGCCAGTGTTGCCAACGACTATGGGAATGAATGTGTCAGTCCTGAAGAAGGAGTATGAGTGGTGTTCCACAGCACCCTCCACATGTGCTCGATGTGTGGTTGATGTTCCAAAATATGTGCTGAGTACCTGTGTTTTGAAAGCCTGCATACCATCCTGGCTCTGCCGTTGCTCCTTGGTCGTCAGTATTCCTCTCTACCATCCCATTACTCTAGACCCTACCTAAGAACTCATGGCACACTGTGGTCACTGCTCACTACAAACCAACCACTTGAAACAGCCTCCCAAGGTGGGGAGATGGAGAGGGGTAATGCAGGTGGCACAGGCGGGGTCTGCTCAGGCCCAGCCCCAGAAGTCAGAGCTGGCTTTTCAGCTTTGGAAAGCTGATACCAGGCACGAGAGTAGGAGGCATCTCTGCTCTGTGTCCTTGGCAACAAGACCAAGAAGGAATGTTTCCTAAGAAGGCAACACATTGCTTTTGGGCAAATGTTTCCTAAAGGTTCTTAAAAATGGATAAGGAACCATTACATTTGATAAAAATCAGCTGAAAAGTCTATAGTTTTAAAAATTATATCACATCACAAATTAATTTTCAGTGTCTCAAGCCTCCAAGATTTATGCCTCCTGAAACACTCAAAGCAGTGTAAGCAAGGTTGTTATTCCCTCATCCATTCACTCACTGATTCATTCATTCATTCAGTCTCTTATTCATTCAACATCTGTTTTATTAAATGTCAAGATGTAGTCTGGGTAGGTGGTAAACATACAAACCTAATACTATTAACTGCCTTTAAAAAAATTCTTACATTATGCCAGGTACTGTGCTAAGTATTTACTACATGGATTATCTCTGTTCATCTTACAACTGTTCAATGAAGTAGATATTAAGGTACTATTTTTCTTACTTTTTTTAATTAGAGCTGTTAAATCACTTGCTCAAGGTCACACAACTAGTTAGTGGCAGAGCCTGGATTCCAATCAAGATGTTTGAGTTTGTAAAAGAGTTTAGTACACTTTGTTTCCAAACGAAGAGCAATTAGACATGCCCTCTATCCTCAACAGGCCTACAGTCCAGTAGGGAGACAGAATCAATAAATGAAGTTGAGCTACTGAGGGAGTCAAGATGTGCATCTAGGTCCAAGGGTCAAGTCTATGTTCTTTCTTTTCTACCTATTTGTATACTTTGAGACTGGAAGATTGTAATAGTTCTAGTGATTTAATCAGGATGCTTTGGCTGCGTGTAACAGAATATCCAATGGAAAGTGGTTTGAACAATAGATTTATTGTACATGGGAAGAGTTCTGGAAGTAGGTGGTGCCCAGCTTGATTGGTTTGGTAGGCTGGGGTCTGAGTCACTTCCCCATGACACTTGCCCCAACTCTGTACTCAGCCATTCTGAAGGATAGGGCTTCACAGACCATGATGAGTTCCAAGAGGCGTGGAAGACGGGATCCCATACCAAAGATCCTACATGGGGCTGGGTTAAGATAGGCACAGGAATTGAGTGGGACCAGCTGCCTCAGTTCACTTTCCTTTTTACCTGAAACCTTTTCTCAAAAATATTGACTAAACCCCAGTCCAGACAGTCAGTGCCCTGGGAGCACTGGGCCTAGGCTCAGGTTCCATGGGGATGCGTTGAGAGTGGCCCAAGGGTTGCAGAGCAATTCTAAGGTGAGTACCTGAACTAAAGCCAGACTGAGGGCCAAGAAGACAGGCTGACCAGAGTCACAACCTAGGGGACTGGGGAGGAATGCAGAAATAAGGAGAGAAACTGGGGAGACTGAAGCTGAGCAAACAAGTGCAGAGTGGAGGTAGGAAGTAGTGCCAGGGATCATGCCCTACACTGGATTTAACCCAGACAGGGCTTTTTATGGGACTTCTTTGAGCCAACTCCCTTCAACAGCTATGAAAAAGAGCTGAACTGGTTCAGGCACAAATAGAATAAAGAAATAAATGTGAGAATGTACAACAAGGATGTTTTCTGTTCCCATCTTCAAACAGCTGTTCTCAGGGGCTGGGGGTAGGAGGAGTAATGCTTCCTGGATTTTGTTCTTTAAAATGTTCAGAAATAGAACATAGATTATCCACTGCTGGGACATACTACTTTTAATTGACAAATATTTTTTGGTAAAATCTAGGGGGCTATGTTGTACTAAAGCAGTCTCTTATTTTTGAGGCTCTTGATGGAGTATGCGAAGCATTTGCCCATCCGTCCTGTAATTGAGCCATACACAGATTCTAGTACTTACTGAAAGAAGTTGCCCTGTGTTTCTTCTTCCTGGAATAAAGTGTTACTTACCACTGTGAACATCTTTCACTGGGTTCATGAACAATGTAGCGGAACTGAGTAATAAACAGAATGCTGTCAAATATATATCTTCCCATAATAGATCCTATACCTTAAAATGCCTACAGGGAATCACTTTTTAAAGTCTATAACACGCAGTAGTTTTGATACGACTGGTTGAGCCGTGCAGAAATGATTAAAAAAAGAGTAATAAATTCAGATTTTACACCAGGCACCGAGCATTAAGCCAAAATGAAACTACCATGCTCAAATCTTCTACAGCTTAGAGCTAATTAGACCTACATTTCCAAATGGCAGGAGCATCATGCAATGCGGCAATTGTTATAATAACTATATTCTCATGGAGTGCCGGGTGGTGATTTACACCAGCGATGCCTGCCAGGGCTAATGGATGTTCTAGGAGGAATTCTCCAGGGCCTCCAGAACAAGAATGAGAATTTCGCCCCTGGGCATCTCTCCCCATTGGATTCCTGGTGATTGTGCTGAGTGCCTGTCAGGGCAGAGATAAAGCCCAGGGGGCAGTAATGTCCCTGTGCATTTTAATTACTACTGAAACAGTGTTTCGGATGCTGACTGCGTTTTATATAGATTTGAGGAGGAGCGTTTGTTCGTACTACCTCTTGGGGTTGTTGGAGGGATAAAGTATGACTGTGTCTGTTAAGTTCTTAGCGTAGTGCCTAGCACATAGTAAGCACTCAATTAATGGCAGCTCTTTTTAAAAATAAATGCTTCATCTATGGGTTGGAATGTATGTTTTATCCTAGATTAACTTTTGGCTCTAAAAGGAGGCACTATTTCAACTGATGCCGGGTGGTTCGTGATTTTAATGTCCTGGATTTCCTCAGAAAATTACATAAGCAGGGGTAATGCAGGGTGTCTGTTGATCCTGGCTGATTTTCCACACTTCTTAGTATTGTTAGCTCCTACTTGAGAAATATAGGCTTGACACAGTGGAAAGTGTGTTTGAACTCTCCAGCCCCCACTCCTTCATGAAGAAAGCCTGTTGTGCTAGTGGGAAGAGCTCCAAATTACCTGGGAAGAGTGCAGCAAGAGCACCAGGCACTTCCTGGGGGCGGGGTGGGGGTGGGAGCATGCAGGAGGCCAGTGGGAGGAGAAGAGGGGATTCCTTACAAATGTCGCCCAAAGGCAGGATCCAAGGAGAAGTTGGTGTGGACTGTCTTCCTGGGAAACCAGATTCCCATACGATGATGACAATGACGATGATGTTATTAGTACTTTCTGAATTCTTTTCAAATTCATTATTCATATCTTCAAATGAAACTCAGATATGCTGAACGCTTCATCTCTGCTCAGAACTGAGCCTTTTATATGGGATCTTTTCTAATCCTCCCAATGACCTTGCAATGTGGATATTATTGGCCCTGTTCGTTTTGGATAGGGACCCAGATTTGGTGTAGTTACATGACCCGGCTATTAGGCCACCCAGTTAATGGGTGGACTGGAGTCTAACCCGGTTTTGTCTGACTCAAAAAACCGAGACCTCACTGCTGTCCCCATATTCCCTGCTGGGAAGTTTGTGAGATTGCATTTGCTCATTGTCCCCAGATGCTCTGAGTTTGTAGTACATGACCTCATACTTTTTGGCTACCCGTCAAAGAATGAATTAATCCTCCGACCAGCCTTGATTGATCCCCTGCCTTGTGCTCAGCACCACACTAGTTAGAGTGGGGCATAAATAAAAAGTATGAGACGGAGTCCCTGGTTTCAAGGGAAGAGCACATGGGAAACCTTTACAGAATAGTACAACATATTGTACAATCAAAGACTAACATGGCCAGCATCACAGCCATGTGCCAGGTACCTCACAGCACCTACTTCCTGCACGCCATTTCAGACACTGATTCTTTAGGGCACTCTTTCCTGATTCTGATTCTGGATGTGATCTCAGTCTCAGAATCCCTCTCAGCACAACATCCTAGGTACAACCATTGGATCTAGTCACCGTCTCTCCTATTACAACCTCTTTTGTTGTCACTCAGAGGTGCAGGAGATTGGGGACGACTGGAGGGGTCGGCGAGGGCTGAATGGCAGTGGTGGGTTGAAGCCCAGCTCTCAGGGAGTGGGAGAATTTAGGAGTGGGATTGCAAGGAAGGAGGCTATTCCAGGTGGAAAGAAGCACATTAGCAAAGCCCCTGAGTTGAAAGTGAGGGAGTAGCCTCCTGGGGATGGGCACAAGAGTGACTTTCCCGATGTGGATACTCTTGGGACAGAAAAAAGAGATTGAATAGGACTTTTTTTGACTTGATTTTGACCTATTTATGAACATCATAGCCTATCTCAGAGATAATAAGATAGTAAGAATATTAACTCCTATTTATTGAGGTTATTGTGTCAGTCTTACTGCTACGGCATACATGCATTGTCTTTTTTTATCCTTAGTGCAACCCTGAAAGGTAAGTATTGATGTTCCCATTTTATAGAGGAGAGTAAGTAAAACTTAGAGATGCTAGGTTATACAGCTATTTACATAGCTGGTAGGGAATGTTACTGGAATTCAAAAACATCTTAGAGACTTGACCAAACATAACTGATACCGTGGACTTTATCTTCCCCTGCACATGTGCACAGACACATGTACATATAAACACACAATACACACTCACATACAATCTCACATATATAGATTCATACACATGTACCATGTACAGATTTAGCTACATATACACATATATATGCACATACATGCACATGCCATACACACGTATATATTCATGCACACTTATACCATGTACATGCATATACACACATATGCATACATGGTATACACACCATTCTTCTGAGAAGAGTCACTACTCATTGATCCCAGGGGTAAGTATATGATGCAGAACAAGCCAATCTGGTTTTCCTCCCAGCATTAGAACCTTGAGCAGAGATTCTTAGATTCAGAAGGAAGTGGAGTCATCTGAAAGCAGTGCTCTTGAGAAAACATCATGAGTGACCAATATTCCTGAGCTGTCTGGTTCTTGTCCTTCTTGTAGTTGGTTAACCAGCTCTTCCTTTTATTCTGCAAGCTGCACAGTAGACTTACAATAATTGCTTTTTTATCCTCGTAAGTCAATTTGTGTTGCTTGCTACCAAAGAGCCCTAATTGATATAAATCATCTCTTTAATTTAGCCAATACCAGCGATGGGGTCCATTTCAGTGAGAATTGTCGCCAGTGAAATGCTGAAGGCTAGGAAGGAACATTTTGTTACAAAACTGTCCAAGGGGTAGGGTCATGATGTAAATGAGGCTGATATATGAGGGCCTTCTAGAATTTACAGTAATAAACCATTTACAGATGGGGGCCAAGACAGAGTGCCCTTATTCTGAATCCATGAATCACAAAGCTGTGGTCTGATGTTAATTTTCTTGGTTGTAGCTTGCCTTATGTTTCCCCCCACCCCTTCCTTTCTGGTACTAATATGATGGCTAGGTAATATATTGCTTCTTCATGCTTCAGTCCTTCAGCAGGTATTTACTGGAGCACTCCACGTAATGGTAGACACCTGGGATACAGAAGTAATTCAAAGTGCAGAAACAGAAATTTAGAGCTGAAAGATACATTTAAAATGGTGTAATTCAATCATTCCTATTCTTATAGAAAACAGAGGCTCAGAACAGTTCAGTGACTTAAGCAGGGCCACAGAGCATGGTGGTAAGTCTGTATTTTGGGACCTGTGACCTAGGTCTTGTCTCCTAGGTCAGTGATATTTATGGTTCCTGATCAGACTCTTACAATGTAGATGGGGAGATGGGGCATGCAAACAGAAAGCAGTTGGCAAACTCGGCCCTCTGTCAAATAACCCTCCTCTTTCTCAACTGAGTAGGTCTGCAGAAACCAAATAACCCAAAACACAAAATTAACAGTGGTTTTCAGCCTAAACTGGAAATTTAGTTTGGAAACGCAGTATGGAAGTCGTTCCATAGCATCACTGGTTACCTCCCTCTTTCATTGCCAAATTGGGGTTTTGAAGGCATCACCCAAGGAGAGAGTAGGATCTGTTGTGCTAATGGTACCCCAATAAACAGCATAAAGTACAGCTCCTTGCTTTTACTGTAGGCACAGGGAACCCCAATAGTTGAGAAAAAGAGATAGGTGCCATGTATTCTGTGGCTTTTGTACATTAATTCTACCTAATAGAGAAATGTGGACCAAAGTATGTAAAAATCTTGTCATCTCATCAATCAAATAAAGACCCTAGCTTTTAATTACTACCTTAGGCTACTTTGATCTCTGCAGCATAAGATAGAATGGACTATTTCTTCATCCCTGAAATTCAATTTTTCCTTGACTTCTCTGACATGAAAATGACTTGATTTTCCTATTTCTGGTTACTCCCTCTTAATATATGCTCTGTGGGTTCTTTTTCATCCACTTTCACTTTAAATGTTGGTGTCTTACAAGGTTTTATCCTTTTTTTTCTTTTTAAGATTGGCACCTGAGCTAACATCTGTTGTCAATCTCCTTTTTTTTTTCCCCTTCTTCTTCTCCCCAAAGCCTCCCAGTACATAGTTGTATATTCTAGTTGTAGGTCCTTCTGGTTGTGCTATGTGGGATGCTGCCTCAGCACGGCCTGATGAGCGGTGCCATGTCTGCGCCCAGGATCCAAACCGGCGAAACCCTGGGCCGCTGAAGTAGAGCACGCGAACTTAACCACTTAGCCACGGGGCCGGCCCCTAAGGTTTTATCTTTGATATATCTCTCTTCTTGGTTTATGGACTCTTCCTGGTCAACTTTATTATGGTGGCCACCTGCTGTTTTGGCCTCCCAGTGTCCATGTCTCTCTTCCTTTTGTAAAATCAAATGGATTTATTTTGGTTGAACCAACAAAACCTCTACCACTCTCAGTATACTTGATTCTGGTGTGCTGGTAAATGTTTAACAATCAATATCCAGGGGAAAAGTCATGATTGGTAGCATTTCATTGGTGTAAATACTCCCACCATGGTCACAACCTATTAATTCAACACATATTTACTAAGTACCTAAAATGTTTGAGGAGGTACTGTTTTGGAGGCTGGGGATCCATAAGGTGAATAGAACCAAAATAGCCTCTCTGCTCTTGGCTTTTATCTTCTGTTGGAAGATAGACAATAGATTAATAATTAAATGCATAAATTAAGTAACATGATAATATCAGGTAGTGATAAGTGCTATAAAATAAAGTAGAGCAAAGGTGAAACTAGCGATTGAGGTAGGGAGCTGTCTTAGACAATGTGGCCAGGGAGGTCTTTAGAAACTGACATTTGAGCTGAGACCTGAACGAGGAGAAGCGAACCACGTAAGAGCTGTGGGAACGGCCCCAACTTGCAGCCCTGGAACTTTCGGTGGATCTGTTTGGTCTCTTCTCACGGAGTTACTAACCTTGCGGGATGTCAGCCAGGAGGTGCTGGGTCCATTTTCCCACCTTAAAGGGAGAGAAACATTGAGATAAGAGAGAGAGACTGATTCCTGGTGACTCCTGGTAGTGACACTTGGACATTTGGACATTTGGACATTTTTACTCAGCTGCATCCAATGCCAGCGTATCCTTGCACTTTTTAGATATATGAGCCAATAAATACCACCTCCTCTTTTTCTGGCCCAGACAGTTTGTGTCTTAATTAATGTCTTAACTAATAGGCATATCTACCTCTATGTCTTCAAATGCTACTTATATGTAAATGATTCAAAAATCTCTCTCTCTAGGTTGGATCTGATTCCAAACTTAAGACACATGTATGTAGCTACCTACCAGGTATCTTCACCTGCAGGTTTTTGCACACAGCACAAATGTAATATGTATAAATTTCAATTCATCACCATTCCTCCCCAAACTGCTCATTCCACTTTCTATTTCTCTCTCATTCTGTACTCCTTCCTCTTGTTCAACCTCCTTAACAAATTAACCATTAATTCCCATGGAATAAGGCTTATAAATGTCTTAGAAAACTCTCTTCTCTTTATTCCCACTCCCCAAGCTAAGGTGCTTTTTCTCACCGAGATTACAAGTCTTTTTCTGTGTCTCTCTGAATCCGTTCTTCCCACCCTTTAGTTTTAGTTTCCACTGTGTGGCCAGAGTAGACATTCTCTTTTTTACATTAGGAAGTTTATTTAATAGTAAATGTTAATGGTAAATGACTTTAAACCTTGTATCTAGTTAGGATTCTCCAAAGAAACAGAACCACTAGGAGGAACAAGTAGGAGTCTATTTACATATATCTATGTGCATATATTTGTGTGTGTACATATACATGCATATATATGCAATATACAATAAGAGATTTATTTTAGTAGAAATGTTGTGGTTTTTTTTGAGGAAGATTAGCCCTGAGCTAACTACTGCCAATCCTCCTCTTTTTGCTGAGGAAGACTGGCCCTGAGCTAACATCCATGCCCATCTTCCTGTACGTTATATGTGGGACGCCTACCACAGCATGCTTTTGCCGAGTGGTGCCATGTCCACACCCGGGATCTGAACTGGTGAACCCTGGCTGCTGAGAAGTGGAATGTGTGAACTTAACTGCTGCGCCACCGGGCTGGCCCCTCTTGTCTTTTTGATAATAGCCATTTAACAGGTGTGAGATGATATCTCATTGTGGTTTTGATTCCATTTTCCTGATGATTAGTGATGTTGCACATCTTTTCATATACCTATTGGCCGTTTGTACGTCTTCTTTCCTTTGAGGAGGAGGAAGAGAAGAAGAAGAAAAAAGACGATTGGCAACAGATGTTAGCTCAGGTGCCAATCAAAAAAACAACAAAAGAATCCTCTGAGAATGAAGTCAGCGAACCAACATTTTTGACAACAGGCATCCTGATAATTCTCTTACACATGAAACTATGCATTGGACCCTCAGCTGCCTCAACTTGCCTTCTCAAGGAACTACTGAAATCATCCAGGAATTCTCAAGGTCTGGAGGTAGCCAGTTCTGTAATGCCTCGTCTTGGTCTGTGATGGTTAATTTTATGTGTCACCTTGGCTAGGCTGTGGTGTGCAGTTGTTTTGTCAACCCTAGCTTACATGTTGTTGTATATTCCAGTTGTAGGTTCTTCTGGTTGTGCTATATGGGATGCTGCCTCAACGTGGCTTGATGAGCAGAGCCATGTCTGTGCCCAGGATCCGAACCAGTGAAACCCTGGGCCGCCAAAGCAGAGTGTGCCAACTTAATCGCTCGGCCACAGGGCTGTCCCCTCTCAGAGGATTCTTATCTCCAAGGCTTAAGGTGAGTATTAAGTTAATTTTGTGGGTCTTCACCAAGATTTAAAAAAAACAAAAGAATTAAAAGACTATAGAATGTATCAGAGGGCATCTCATGTGGTAAAAGTGAGTATTGTTTCAGTGAAAACTTTGTTTCCCTCATGAGTGTGTGCATGAGGGGACTGGAGCATGTTGTAAAATGTGTTTCTAACTGTGGGGCAGAGTCAAGGTCAAAAAAAGTTTGAAAACTTCCAGTGAGGGATATTGTCAGTATTCACCCTTGTGACATGATATGGCAAGTGACTCTTTCTTCTTTAGCTACACGGACTTTTATTGCTATTGACAGCTCCATCCATCCTTCCTTGGGCAACTTTTTCATCTTCTGGTCTCGACGAGTCCCGTGGTTATGGAGTAATGAAAGGTTAAGGCAGAGAGGGTACAAAATGAGGGTACGAAATCCCCATTTCAACAAGCCCCAGCATCCTCTTCCTACCCACCAGTTCCTCCTCCCCTTTCCCTGGACTCCCTCTTTGCAATTTGTACAACTTTCTGTTGCTTGTTCTGCAGGGACAGCAGAAGCCTGAAGTCAGATGTAGGGTCAAGCGCCCCGCAGAGCAGATGGCAATAGCAAAACATGCTTTAATAACTCCCAGTTCCCAAGCAGCTCTAGGAACCAAGCGCCAGATTTCTAGCGCCTGTTGCTCCCCGGCTTCCCAGCCCGAGGGAAGACCCGACTGGTGGCTTTGAATATCCATCAACAAATAATAAATAATAATAATAACCTGCCTGCTGCGGGCTTGTTGGAGCCAGGGAGGCTGGGTTTGCTGACGCTTTTTTGCTTCTTAACACAACCTCAAAGTCAATTTTAAGCAGAAAACATAGCAGCTTTGCAATGCAGGAATTTCTCCCTGCCGCTGTCCTTAAGTCGGATTCCCAGGGTCAGAACCCATCTGGGTAAAATTATGAAATGGGTGGTGTGTCCATGGTGACCTGGAATTCTCAGATTTACAGTTTTTCTCTCCCCTCTGATGTGCCCTGTTTCAGATTCCACACTGTTTTTTAAACGTCCCCACTCTCCTCTTTTCTTCCAGGTGATGGGCTGGAAAAGACCTAGATTGAGTAAAGGAGTCCTGAGATGTGAGGGGGTGTCCTTTCAGAAAGACTTGCCCTCGAGAATGATTAAGATCTTGGGCTTCGGGGTCAGAATTCCTTGGTTTGAATGTGAATTTCTGCTCTTCTACATGTGTGTGTGACCTTGAGCATATTACTCAACTTCTCTGAGCCTCAATCCCTCATCCACAGAGCAAGGATAATATTAGTAGTAGTAACTATAATAGGTAATATTTATTTAGTGGTGCTTATGTGCCAGGCAGTCCTCTTAGTGATTTACCTGCCTTATCCCCTGGAATCTTCATAAGAACCCTAGGAGGGAGGTAATGTAATTGTCTTTGGCTTACAGATGAGGACACTGAGGCAGAGAGCAGTTAAGGAGGGCGCCCCAGGCCACACAGCTGCTGAGTTGGGGACCAGGTTTACTCACACCATGAAGCCTCTGCTCCACATCTGCCAGATGCTAAGTGGCAGTAAGCATGGCCAGGCTTCCTCAACATCCAGGCTCTGGGACAGTGGAAATTTCCCTTTAGGATTTTGATTAGCCCAAAGTAAACATTTTTAATTCCAAATTTTCAGGTCCAGGGAGATTGTTGGTGTAGATAATTACCCTAACACCATGCAAAGCTGCCATGGCAACTGGTCCCTGCTCCACTCACCCTGCAGACCAGCCCTGTACCTGAGAGCCAGGCGTGGGCTTTGCCTCTCCCAAATGTCAGTGCATTGACGAGAGAGACCCTGTGTTCCGAGATTCTTTACAGCACCCAGCATGTTGAAAAGCTTATCCTCAATGTCCAGAGTTTTAAATCCTCAGCATGATGAATGGCCTCTTCTGGAGGGCCCTGGCTCCTAAGGCCTTCCTTCTAGATCTGTGTAAAGCATGACCTACCCATGGCAATTCTTTTTAAACTGCAATTACTCTGGGTTGGAGAAAACTTTGAGACATCAATTCCTTAGGGTGCCTTCATTTGTCAGGTTACTTTCCTCTCAATTGTGAGGAGCCGGGTCCCTCTGCACCCAGGTGGAGGGGAGGTTGGAGTTTGACATTGACCATCCAAGTTTGCTTTGGGTTAGCTGCGCTGGGCTGGCCTGGACTATGGACTCTATCTGCAAAACTGCTCTGAGGGGTGGCAGGAGATGATATTTCTTTTTTGCTCATGGTCAAAGACTGAGGGGGCCCTCCTATATTTTTGACAAGCTGGGAGCTGGCATGGGGATCTTGCATTTGCTGTTTTCCACACTGTCTGCCACCCCATTGCTCACTTCTGGATTTCTCAGAGATGAATAATTTCGCTGGCATAGGAATAAAAGTCCTAAACTCTCATCTCACTTCATTTGGGATTCACATTTAGCAGCTCGAGGTAGAAGGGGACAGGAAGAGTGACTGAGAGAGAAGGTAAACCCATGATATGCCACAGCTTTATGCCCTTCCTCATGAAGGAAGTTTGCCAGTGCCAGGCACGAAATGGCCCAAACCCTACCCGTGGGAAGCACATTTCAATAGGACTCCTGGAAAATGATTCAGTCATACTCCCTCCTAATCCGATTTAATGATCCTATTTTGATAGCATTACGTATTTATTTGCTGGTTAGGAGGAAAACCACCACCTCACAAGGTCTCCCTGCAGGTGCTCTAAAAACAGGGCTACCGGGGAGCCCCTCTTCCTTGCTCCATTCCGGGGGTTAGGGCTTTAATGTGAGAAGGTGGCCTTCAGACGGGCTGGGATGTTTGAAAGGGCAGAGATCAGGCAGGCGGGTGGCAGTGCTAAAAGTTCTAAACAAGCCAGCTGGGGCGGGAGCGTGGTCGTGAGGGAACATTATCTGGTGTGATTCTTTGTTTTCACGGCATCACCTCCTATTCCTCAGACCAACAGAATCACCAAGCTGTAAACGGCACACCTTACAAATCAGGGTGCCCTGACGTGGCTGGAGCGTTCATTACCAGCCGTAAAGGCACGCCAGCAAGAGAGGTTGCTGTTCTGTAGCCCAATTTTCCATCGCAATAACCCAATTAACTGGTGTGTGTGTTTGTTTTACAAAGCTCCAAGCTACAATAAACCATACAGATACGTGGGCTGCAGAAAGCTCTGTAATTAGGACAAGGTGTACAAATTAAACTACTCTTTTTAAACTTCAAACCCGCTAACTTCTGACATACTGTACTGCTGGGGCCTCTGGGAGTGAACCCAATTAACATCTTAGTATTTTATAAGCATCGTTTTAATTGCATTTGTATGCAATCTTCTCTCCAAGTGCCTTTCAAGGTGCTAGTCCTTGTTCAGTTTTTATTACTTTGGTGATTTAAATCTTCTCTCTCGGAGGTTCCCGTTAATAATGACGACTGCTACTTCAAATGCTGGTCCAACATAAAACTCGTCTCTCAAAAGAATTATGCTTTAAAACAGTTACATTTAACTTTATTATTACATTTTTAGTTTTTTTCTCTGTTTGAACATTATGCCTTTAAACGTTTTATCAACCTGTCAGCTCTTGTAATGGCTGGCAAAGCGATTTCTTTAGGAGCTGGGATGATGGTTTTCCCCCTGCTCCCCTCCTCTGCTCACCTTTAGTCTGGAGTAAAGGTGTTTCATGCCCTTGGATGCCATGGTGATGAAGGAGTATTTGAATGAGCAAATTTGCATTTTTTAAGTTTCCTCTTGGGTTTCCAAGCATCTTGGTCTACATTTTGAAGCTGAGACTTAGGGTGAGGCAAGTGAGGCATTTTCCTCCTATGCAAAACTTAAGGGGGCACCAAAAAACACAGGGATCAAGATAAGTAACATTTTAATGCAACATTAAAAAAATAAAATCATTAAAATATGGCTCACAGACCAGCTACCAGTTATTTTAACCCATCTTTTTGGAGCTGGGGCCTGAGTTAGGGTGAGGCAAGGGATGCAGCATTGTAAAAGTGCAGACTTGGTTCCTGTTTTTATTTAGAATTCGGATATTTTCTCCACTTTGGATTTTTTGGCATTCATTTCTATTTTTAAAAATTACTGTATTAAAATATTATATATTTTGATTCCTGAGTTTTGGTGCCCCCTTAAATTTTGCACATGGGTGAGTGTCTCCTTCCCCTCCCCCTTGTCTGGACGCCGCTATAAATCTAAGTGCAAGGAAGACTTTAAAAGGAATGTAAACATCTGAAAAAGTCCCAAAGGAAAGTTTTCACCCAGTGATTCAAACATATAGGGAAAAACTCAGCCCCAAGCATATTTCTTTCTAAGTATGCTGTGCATGGAAGTCCTCACTTTCTACTTAGAAGCACCAAACCAGTGGCAATACCTGAGTCTATGGGAACAACCGAATGACAGACTCTTCTCCTTCATAACCCTAGCCCACAAAAGCAAAGTGTTTCCGTAATTTTCCTTTCGTGCTTCTTACTGCAAGAAGGAGTTAGGAAAAGCGAGTACTAATGTTGTGCTCAATTAGGATTTCTGTTATCTGGATAAAAATATACAGTCTTAAGCAGACAGTGAGATCCTCCTGGAATATTTTAAACCTTTTTGCTTGATTGAGTGTCTTGTCAAACAAAACTGGCAGCCTCTCTCCCAGAGCTGCCTGAATCTATGCAGATATGATTTCTATCATGCCTTTATTATGTGTAGTCTGTAATAAGGATGAGCACATATAAATCATCTCTGGGTGGCAGTTAGGATGCAATACTCAAAGGAGAAAGAGATTTCTGCTTTCAAATGTCTAGTGATTCCAGATATTATATTGCAGGTCTCTCCTGAACTGCACAATCTTCAATTCTACTCAAGCCCTTCTGTGGAAGAATGAGACTTTTATATCTTTCTTTGCAAGAATCACTAGCGAGATAAGAATTGTGTCACTAAGACCAGCACACTGTATCTTTTTGGCTAGTGTGATATCAAAGTTGCATTTGCACAGAGGGTCCTTCTGTAGCTTGATTCAAGAGGCTAGTCTTGAGAGATGGTGGGGAGTCCTCAGGTTTTGGGTCTGCTTTGCTTTCCTAGGGCAGAGCCTCAGAGTAGGGAGGCATCAAAACTCGGTTGATCTGAATCTGCAACAAGGACAGAGTGCACTTTTGGTGACATTTCAAAGGGTCATTCTTTTCCCTGAATCAGGAACTGGGTCATAAATATCTCAACCTCCTCTCTATGACACAAATCATAATTTGGCAGGGGGAAAAAAAAACCCAACAGTATCACAAATCAAAAAGCCAGACCTTGCTACTATTTTACTGTTAAAATCTATTGAGCACGTATTATGTGCCTAGTGTTAAGCATCTCCTTATATTATTTCATTTAATCTTCTGTAGACCACAACAATGTGGGTACTAGTAAAATACCAATTGGACAGATAAGAGAAGGGTAAGTAAGTTTTACTATGAGCTTGCCATCACAAGTTTAGTAGATTATGGGCCAGGATTTAAATCCAGGCACACTGGCGCCTGATCTGACTTATCCACGCTGTTTTCACGTACTGCATGGTCTGGGGTCAGTTGAGCTCTCAGATCTCAGGAAGATCAGGCCAAGAGTGAAATAGCTGGCTTGGAAATCAGAGCAAATAGGTGGTTTAGAGAGTTTCAGGATCCCACTAGAGTTGCTGTTAAAAGGCATTCTACAGGAATTCTTTGATTGGGCTGTGGTGTGTGTGTGTGTATGAATTGGGGGTGTCAGAGGTTACAGGGAGTGGGGTAAATCCCAGACGCATTGTGAAGTCACATTTGTCTTCGGGACCCCCAACTCTCTGGTCTGCAGTTTACTTTCCCTTTCAGTGCCTTCTCTTCCTCTCTCCAGGAGCCTTGGATTTGACTGCTGTATGTCCACCATCTCATGGTGCAGCATACATAGAAAATGACAAATGAGAATTTCAAATGGGGGGTTTGACTGCCCTTGTGTCTGCTGCCCAGCTGCCTGGGGGCTGAGGAGGCTCAGGATCGTGCACGCCTATAACGGAAGCCCTGTACCAGACCGTGAGCACCGTGAGACCATGGGGCCATGTATCTCTGTGCCTGGCACAGTTGTTGACTGGATAAATCACTAGATTCACTCCTGGTGCAAAGGTAGACATTGGGATAAAATAATTCCCGCCAAGGTGCTAGAGATTTACCCAGTAAATATACACATGTAAGACTGCCCTACATTTTGGAAACATTAGCTCTTGAGAATAGAAGATCTTTTGCGGCAATGGACTTTTCCCAGCACCTGCCATCATGCTGAATGGCATCCTTGCCCTGCAGTGAGAGTGAGAGGTGAAGACTAGTATGCCTCAGGGAGAGGGAGGAGTAAGATAAGGAAGGAGGCTTGGGGAGAGAGCAAAGAACAGAGAGAAGACAAAAAGACAGGAAGAGAGGAGCGTTTCAGGACTGGAGTCTTTTTTAATGGGACTGAGGGGGAATGGTTGTCTGAACAAACCCAGGAAGTTGCTGTGACGTGCACTCTTTTCTACCTTATCTGCAGGCAGCTCCGGCCAGATAAGGGGTGTCACTGTGATTTCTCAGCCTTGGCTGTTGTGGCTGTGTGGTTGTTCAACTCCCAGCCCTGAGTGTCTGTGTACGGGCTTCCCTGGATTTTCTCAGAAATCCAAATGGTTGGCGCAAGGATTCAGACAGACTTTGGAAACTGAGCTGCTGAGAGTTGAGAGCCCAGCTGGTAAGGTGTGTGGCTTGCCATAGCTTGGTGGAAAAAGCATTGCTCTATAAGGGTCCCAAGATCATCTTCATCTGTAAACTGGCGATGGTAATTTCTTCCCAGCCTACCTTCCAGAATTGACAAAGATGATCCAATCTCCATAAAAGTGCTTTGAACACTGTAAAGTCTATGCAGGCATAAGACATTAGTATGCTTTAAGGAGGCAACATAATTTCAAATTGGGAAGGGAAGCCTGTGTAGAGGTCAAGCTGGTCTACCCTTTTGTCTCAATGCAGGTGATTTGCCCTTAAGTGATTTGATACTATGGATTGCAAATCCTCCTCTGAAGCTCCCTAGGGGTGGGTATTTCACAGCCTCATTCAGGCTTGCAATTGGGAAGTTATTCACACTTAACCTAAAATTTGCCTGTTGCAGTAGGAGCTCTTACCTTTTTACTTCTAATATAGATGGACACAAGCTAGTCTACATCATCCATAGTAGCATGTCCCTATATGTGCTTAAAGACTACTCAGAGTGCCTCCCACGGGATTCTTTTCCTTTGAGCAGGGGCCACTGCTCTAGGAGGTCCTTTTAATTTGCTTCCCAATTTCATTTTCTTCCCTTCCATCATTTGGGCTGTTCCTTGTGGAAGTTGAGGTTGCAAGCCCTCAACTTCTGTCATGCCTTGTGGCCCAGGAGTGAGGACACACCTAGCCCACTTCGAGGTACGGTTGAGTGGTTCCTGTGGGCATCAGTTGGTGATGGAGGAGGGGTGGGGAATTCTGGGCCACTGTGTTGCTGACTGTTGACCTAAGAGAGTCCTAGTGGCAGTCCCTGGCCAGATTTAGCCCTGCCTTTGGCAGCTGGAAGCCTATGGCAGGTGAGACTCGCTGAGAAGATACACTTTTCTAGCTTGATGCAGACAGACTCCGGGGGATGGCCCAGATAGGCTAAACTCAGAGTATGCTGACATCTGCACATGGACAACATTTAATGCGTGATTCAGTAATTGCTCAGATGGCAGCCTGAAGTCAGCAAAACAATGCTGGAGAAACAAACGGAATTCCAGGGTGCTAGTTCTAGCCTTTGACAAACAGTGTGACTTGGGCAAGTGACTTGGCCTCTCTCAGCCTCAACTTCCTGATCTGTAAAATGAGGACCATAGCTACTTCACTGGACGCCACGTGAAGACCAGAACTCATGTATGTGAAAATGTGGAGGACAATTTAAATTGCAAATTATATGAGATGATTATTATTTTCTTTTATTAACGTTATCGTTCACCTCACTAAACAAACTTCTCTATCTCCTTGGGAAAAAACAAAGGAAAGCATAAATTTTCAGGACTCTAAGTGGCCAAAAAAAGTCATTGTGTCAGATTTCCGATTCAGTACCCGAAACCCCCACCAAGCTGGGCCATTGCCTTTCCATGTGGAGACCCTGCAGCTTGGCGAAGTTTCCTTGTCTGGCTGGGCCTGGAAGGATCAGGCTGGTTGAGGTGCCCATGCCAGAAGGAGATGGAGCAATGATTCATCACTAGTGTTCTGAGTGTTAGGCCAAGCTAGTTGAGGGTCCATTGTCTTGGAAACTCTCTGAGGCTATAGAAATGGATCTGACACTGGCCCTGCACCCAAGAACCTTCCAGAGTTTAATCATTTCTTCATTCAACAGACATTTATTATGCTACTGTGTATTAGGCGCTGTGCTAATTTCCAGGATACAGTGATAAACAAGACAGATATTGTCTCTGCTCCTGTGGAAGCTACACTCTAAATGGCTCTGGATGGGCTTTAGGGCATTGATGAATTTCCTGAAATTAGATACAAAATTACTTGTGTTTGTGCAGTTTTTTTTGTCCTTGGGGAATGTGTTTGTATCTTTGATAGGATTTTCAAAGGGGCCCAGGACTCCTCCAGAAAGGTTAAGAACCATAGTCTGGTGGGAAAGATAAGCTATTCACATGAAACAGTAACTACAAGGCAGGAAGTGTCTTGTTGTAGAGAGTACACTGTGGATATACAAAAGAGGGAGTGATTCTTGTCAGCTGGGCTGTTTGGGGAAGGCTAAGTGGGGAAGGATGTATTTGACCTGATCTTTGAAAGCTGGGAGAGCGCAGTTTAGTTCCTCTTTATTATGTAACATGTGGAGAAACCATTCAGATCATAGTATGTGAATAGTGCCCGTTGGAATTGAGCAGTGCACAGCCTGTGCAGCCATATATGGCAACCCTGACTTAGTTGGGGGAGAGAAATCATCCTTGTGTTGGTGAGTTATGGCTCTCTTGATCAAGTTATCCCAGCCACGTCTTTGTCATATCACGCCAATAGACTAGAAAGACCAATAGGAGAAACATCAAAGAAAAACTCAGTAATATCACTGCTTGTGGGGCAACCTCAGTGTGCAGATAGGATCAATTTTCTTATTTTTCCATTTAATTACTTGAAATCCTTACATGCCTTATTAAAGAAGGCTCAGAGTCTCCCGCTTCTCCTTGAATTATCCAAAACCTCAGGGCTTGCTTACTTAGCCCAAAGGGTGGTCTGTCTTTATGGGACACTCGCTGAGGAGGGAATTGGAGCATGGTCAATCTTCTAGTGATGTGGTTTCTCACTGGCCCGTGATGTGACTGAGAAAGCATAGTTCTGCCCCATTCTTGGGCAAGGCTTCAGCTCAAGTCCGGTCACGACTGCACTAGAGTCTCAGGCTCACTCGGCTCACCTTCACTTGCTGTAGCGTCACTGTCAACAGTGTCATTGGTTAAGGGCTAACTTCAAAGTCCACTCCTTCACCAGCCCAGAACATTGATCCTGCTTTCTCCCCTCTGGCTCCCTCCCCTGGGGTGGGGCTGCTTCCTTCTCAACCCCTCAAAAGGCAGAATGTCTCATTACATCCTTGTCTGAGAACAGTCACGTACTGTCACGATATCCCCTTTATGAAGAAAGTTCCCTTCGGGGATTATACTGTGATGCAGCTGGGAACTTTTGCTGAAGAAAAAGAAACTTAGCCCAAGCTCAGTCTCTGGTAAGCAGTCGTCCGATGGGCTCCCTCACTACGAACAGATCTTACGGTTACGGTAGTGCAATGGGAAGATCGTGAGCTTTAGAGTGGGAATCTGGATTTGGGTGCTGCATCAGATCTGTGACCTCGGGCAGTTTATTCAACTCTCTCTGAGCTTTAGTCTCTTCTGCTCTGAAATCTTTATATATTGCCACCTCAGAGGGTTGCTATGCAGGTTAAATAAGATGATGCATATAAAGCACTTAGCACTGTGCCTGGCATAGAAGTAGTACTCAAAAACTTTATCTAGAAGTAGTACCAGAGGTGAAGAAGAAAAGAAGGAAGAAAAAGAAAGAAAACTGGGCAGGTAGCTAGAATGGAGGGGGCTGTGGCAGATAGACGGCTAAGATCCAAGATCACCCGACTCTACTCCTGTTTTATGCATCAGCAGCCTCCCCCCTCCCATTCCTTCTTTTCTTCAAAAGCAGAAAAAATTGTAACCGGGGCTTTCCTCCAACTCCAGGAAGCATGGGTGCCATCTTTTCCCCAGGAGCTTTTACTTCCCAGCTTTCTCAGTGGGTGGGATTCCTTTGATACCCTGAGCTAACTGTGAGGCCCCAGCCTCCAGGCAGCCCAGCCACATCCCCTGCGTTCTCCCGGCTAGGCCTGCCCTGGGAGCCACCCACTCAGCTTCTCACAGCTGGTCCTTCCTGCTTGTGCCTTGGAGGCATTGGTGACCTTGGGCCCACTTTCCGTTAACCCTGTTCTGCCAAGGCTCATTGCAGGGGGAAAGGGAGATCTTCCCAGAAGCCTTGGGCCCTCCAGTGAGGTGTCAGAAACTTAGCAGCAAGAGTCAGGCTTGTGCTCTGTGCTCTGGCTGCCTCCCCTGACCACACCCCCAGCAGCGACCTCGGCTGTGCTTCACTGAAACTTGGTAGTTGCGTATTGAGCTCTTCTTGGCACCCACTGGGCAAAAAAGTGACATGCTGCGGCTGTGAGCTTCCCAGGAAAGGACAGAGGGACCCAGAATGCTCTGCGCCTCTCTAGGGGCTGGCAAGCTGGACTCAAGCAGGGTGCTATCTTGCACCCTGAATCTAATTCTGGGCATGGCATTGCTTGGGGCCTCTGTTTCTCCTGGGGTCTACGCAGACCCCACGATAATTAAAAAGTATTTCCAGCATGTTTAGGGTGGGGAGGAGAGGCACCATCCCTCTCCCTCACTTTCACATCGACATCAGGTCTACCACCTAGGAGTTGTGTTAACTTGAGCAAATTACCTCTCTTCGCAATAGGTTTCCCCATCTGTAAAGTGGCAATAGTAATGGTGGTTGTGATAAGACAATGCTGGTAAGCCCTTGACACAGTGCCTGGCAGGTAGTATATGCTCAGTAAAGATTTGTTGCTATGATTATTATTTGCTTGAATAGCTCTTTTAATTTCCCAAAGCTTCACACACCTCTTACTTAAAATTTCAAGCCTCATGGAACCTCTTTTCAGGAAATCAGTCCCATTTGACAGTTGAAGAAACGGAGGCACAGAGAAGTAGGGTGACTTGACTGACATTGATAGCCAGGGTCAAGTCAGATCTCCTGATTTCCAGGGGTGCCCTCTCTTGGAACCAAGAGAATAAATTGCAGGATTTTACCATCTCCAGGCACAGTCCATTCTCCAAGTTCCCTATATGTTGAATCACTAATACTAATAATAGCACCAGTAATTATGATCTCATTTAATCCTTACAACAACCCTGTGAGCTAGGTATTATTGTTCTCCCCATTTTTCTGATGGGAATATTGAGGTTTGGATGAGTTAAGTAACTTGCCTGAGGTCACACAGCTAGAAAGTGGTAGGACTGCAATTTGAGTCTAGATCTTATCGTCTCCAGAGCTGAGCTCTCAATGACTTCTAGGTTCTCTCATATTGATTCACATGGAGCTTTTTCCTCCAGGTGATAAATACCTATCCCAAAGTTTCCCAGAAGCTGGTCCAGGCCTGCCTGCCAAGAGGGAGGAGGAAGAGGGAGCTGGGGAGTTGCAAACTGAGTTGGAACAGAAGAACCTGAACGAGGCTCAGTGCCTCTGTTTGAAGTTAAGAGGCAAATGTCTCTCCCTGAGCAGCCCCATGAGTCAGCCACATATGAGGTTGTGGCATGTTGGAAAGCCTTTGAGAAAAGTTATCTATTCTGTTGTAGTTGACCTTCTCCAGGGCTCATGATCCAGCTGACCCTTGCATGTCCCCTCACCTGCAATGGCTGAGGGATAAGTCTTCAGCAAACACTCCTTGCCTCTTGCTGCATCAGGTGGATGGAAATTTCCAGTGTTCAGCCATAACCTGGAGTTAGGTGTCATCAGCTGACTCCAAGGGGGAAAATTCTACATGGAGAAACACCAGGGATAAATTCAGTGGGACTGGACCTATGGATGCATAGGTAATGGATAGCTGGATCTTCTGTGTCAGGAAGCTGCAAAAAAGGGGCCTGTGCTGAAAGCCCTTGGAGCAGATCACATAACTGTGTTCTGGCATCAGGATCATCACAGCATGTCTCCTAACCCAGCCTTCTAGTTACGTTCAAGGAAGAAACACATGGCTCCTGCCCAAGGCTTGCATTACAAAGTCTTATGACTGGAAGGGACGTTAGAGGTTATCTAATCCAGCATATAGATCATATTCATCTTTCCACTCCCCAATCCTGTGTGCATAGCAATGGCAGACATTACTAATTGATGGTAGTGTTCTCTCTGGAAAGGCCTAGATGTAGCCTCAGATCCCTTTAACGCCTAGTGGTCCAAGCAATATGGAGTTGGCCCTGGACTTGAACTTTTAGCTTAGTTCTCTTCATATGGTTCCTTCTTGAGTCTGAGGGAATGGGAGACTTGGGGAATCCTGCCTGGGAAGTATAGGCATTTCTGTCTTTATTGGATGTCACTAGGGGCAACCTGAGCTCTTGGAAAGGACACTAGATCAGGAGACATGATGTCTGGGTCTAGTCTTGATGCTTCCACAAAGATGCTGAGTGATGTTAGGCAAGGCATAAGCTCCTTGGATCTCAGTTTGCCTCATCTTTGAAATGAAAGGCTTGAGAGGACTACATGATTGCCACGGACCCTCTTTCAGACCTGTGGCTTTGGCATGTTTTGGTATGTCAAGATATGTCATGGTGATATATGTTCTTTGCTCCTAGGAGTAGTATCTATATGCCCTATGTCACCAAGGGCAGACATGTGACAATCATACTGCCACTTCCCACTCCCAGTAGCTTCTTCCCAAGGCCAGTAACTTACACTGGCAAAGTAGACTCTGTGAGGACTCGGTCTTAGATTTGTTCTCATCTATTTTGGCATGGGGGTCTAGGCAGCCACTGCCAATTGATCAAGGTTTGTAAGGGAAAGAAAAACTTTGCCATCTGTCATGGGCTGAGTTGTGACCCTCCAAAAAAAATTCATGTTGAAGTATGAACCCCCAGCACCTCAGAATGTGACCATATTTGGAGATAGGGTCTTTACAGAGGTGGTTAAATAAAAATGAGGTCATTAGAATGGGCCCTAATCTAATACAATTGGAGTCCTTATAAGAAGAGGAAACTCGGACAGAAGCTCGTACAGGGGGAAGATAACATGAAGATGCAGGGAGATGGTCATCCGTAAGCCAAGGGGAGAGAGCTAGAACAGATCCTTCCCTCATGGCCTTCCGAGATAGTTACCCTGCCAATACCTTGATCTTGGACTTCACCTCCAGAACTAGGAGAAAAATAAATTTCTGTTGTTGAAGTCACCCAGTGTGTGATATTTTATAATGGCAGCCCTATAAAACTCACACTCCATCCTTTGCCTACACGGAGTCTGGCAGGAGAGAAGCAAACAAAAATACGAAATAATCAGAGTGTTCACTTTGCCCTCATCGCCACCGTAGAAGGCTGGCCTTGAAGACCTGGTGAAGTTGGGGTTTTATTGCAAGAAGCTAGGTATGTAGAACCTGGAGACCTATTGCCCTAATTCTTTGGGCTTGGGTCAGTCCTTGAATTTTCCTGGACCCCGTGTCCTCATCCGTAGAGTGAGACATTTAGATCGGAGCAAATGTTCTCAAACTCCTTCTTAAGCTTCAAAATTCTTTATTCAAACAAAATCATAAGCAAAAACTTAAGAAATAAAACCTAGATAAGCATGAAACTGTTCTGATAGAGGTAGAAGTGAGGCTCTTGGGCCTGTCTTCTCTCCTCCATCCCCTGGACCCTGAGCATAGCTACAATGACTAAAACCCCATCCCAGATCAGACGTTCTGCAAGCCCAAGAGTCTAACGTTCGAGTCTGTTGGGCTGGGGGACCCTTAAGAGAGGAGTGTCTCTTAATCAACTTAGCATAGTGCCAGGTACGCAGCAGGCACTCAATAAATATGAAAGGAAGGAAGGAGGAAGAAATGATAGAGAAAGGAAAGAGCAGCAGATATTGCCACAGATTCTGGTGGCCTGGGCAGCTCCGTGGATAGCCTGAAGATGTTTTGTTTGCTTTGGAAAAGTCACCTGGAGCTCACTAGCATCAGGGAGAGCCTTTTGCCTCACCTAGAACTTTCTTGCCTTTTCTAGGAACTAAGGCCACAAACTGAAACTAGATCAGGCACTGGAGAAACCGAGGTGAGTGGAAATGGACTGAGATCTCCAACGAGGCCAAAGGGTTAAATCGCTTTTTCAGGCAAGCTGGGGTTTGACTGGCTGAGGGAGTGAAGAAGAGAAGTTGGGAGCCTGGAAGCCAGGAACCTGGGAGGTTGGTTTTCTTGTTGGCTCCTAGCTAAGGGTTTGACATTTCACCTGCTAGATGGCGCTGTCCTCTAAGGAAAGAGCCAGCTCTGCTCTAACGGGCTCCGTCAAGGAAATAGGAACAACTGAAGTTGAAAAGAATTGACGAGCAAGAAGTAGAAGGGATGGAAGACAGCCCTTTCCCCAGCAGCAATGTCTCCTTTTGTGGTGGTTCTGGTTCTTTTTATAGTTTTTATTTTGCAGTGTGGGTGTTTTATACATTACATCTGAAAAGTCACGGGGCCTTTTGCTCTGAACAAAAGTGAATAAGAAATACGTGTTTGCGTGTGCATGCATGCGTGCGCTCGTGTGTGTGTGTGTGTGTGTGTGTGTGTATTGGGAAGAAGGGGCAGGTCCCGCCCCAAGGCTGCAATTTACAAATGACATGTCCCAGCCTTGATCTTTGGCCTTGACTTAAACAAGATCAGTGGGAAAAAGAAGCAGTCAGTCCTTTCTCCATACTGCCTGCCAAGCTGGAGCCTTGCACTCCTGTGGCTTTACTCTGAAGCCTTCTATCTCAGCTCCAAACTGCAGGGGCAAACTGCATGGAGGGACTGAGACTCCCTTTCCCCAGGGCAATGTTAGTGTTAGACTGACGTGCTGGCTCCCAGTCTGCATGCGAAATCAGGGACGCAGCCTGCAAGTACTCCCACTCTATCAGCAGCCAGAAGGAAGGAAAACAAAGATAAAGGGGGGATGGAAACCAGGAGGGGCTCCAAGGGGAGGGAGAGGAGGGCTGAGGAAAGACAGGAGACAAGGGAACAAAGACCAGAGGTGAAAGGTGAAGGGGTTGGGGAAGGGCAAGAGGGATGCATGGGACCAGGTGTCCAGAAAGAAAGGGAAGGGCCGCGGAGAGGAGCCGTGGTGGAGGAGAGAGGATGGACCAACGGGGGAAATGGGAAGAGGAGGAAGCTGGAGTGGAGCTTTCAAGTCTGTGCTAAAGCCAGGAAACTTAAAAGGCAGGGGAAGGAGGCTCTGCCAGGCAAACAGGAAAACAGAGGGAGAGGAAGTCTAGTAATTAGAGAAAACCTGACCAAGGGCCTGAAAGGAGGGGAAAACCACTGTGATGGAGAAGTTGCAGAAAAGCGAGGCAGGAGATAGTGGCAAGGGAGCTTTGAAGCAGGAGCATGGAAGCAAGCGAGGCAGAGAGGAGAGCCGGGCTAAGAAAGAGGAAAAAAGCAGGGAGATGGAACAAGCAAAACACAACACAAGCAAGAGTGAGGGAACAGAGAAAGAACCATTAAAAGAATGCTTACCTTACAGTCGTAAAAACTGGAATGTGTGTGTTTTGGCCTGCGGCCATCGTCCAGGAAACACAGTGTGGCTTTTAAGCAAATTGTGGAGTGGTTGGGTCCACACATTAGTAGCCTGCCCTAGTCTGCTGCTTTGAAACGCAACTGCTCTGAGCTGCCCACTTGTTGGCTGGCAGCCTGCTGTTGGGGACATCACATGGAACCTGCTGTCCGCACCGAGGGTCACCCCTGCTTGATTTCTGTTGCTCTAAGTTCAGAGGCACCAGCCTCTCCTCCAGGGCAGTTGCTTCCCTTTGTGGGCCACAAGTTGAGATATGTATCTTGCAGGATGACCTGCTTGCCGTGTCTTGAATCAGTGGTCCTTTTGAGGGTGTTTCTTGGTGGGACAGGGGCAGAGGGTCTAGGAGGGTGGAGGAGGAGATGTGTTAATGGCAGTGCTGGATGGAGGTTAAGGGAAGTGCCCTGGAGTCTGGTGGCCACAATTCGGTTCCTAGTTTTACCATTTTACTGTGTAAACTATCATATCTTCCTTAGTCTCTCTGAACCTTAGCTACTCATCTGTAAAATTGCACTCATAATAACACCTATCTCATAGGGTCCCAATGAGGCTTAAATGAGATGATCCATGTGTCTAGTGGAGTGGCTAGCTCATTTTAATGCTCACTAAATGTTAGCTGTCCTTCTTTGTGTTATTACTGAAGACCAGATAACTGTGTGTGTCTATGCATGTGACTTTTGTGTGTTTGGGGGGATCAGTTCTTGAAGGCAAAGTGAGGGGCTTCGATTTGGAGGTATTTTAGCAAGGGAATGATCTGTGCAAATCATTGTTTGCAAAGATAGATTCAGCAGTGACGTCGGGGGAGTAGGGGTGACCATTTTGGTGACCAGAGCATGCATGACATAGTGGGGAGGGAGGTGAAAAAAATTTAAAGGGTATTTTGAGAGGCAGCTCAAACCCAAAGAACTTTATGATTGGATGGACCGGTGGTGGAAGAGGGACGTATTAAACATGACTCCAGGGCTTGGGAGCCTAGAACAGGGATCGGAGGAAGCTCTCAAGCTAAGAATGATACTTTACGTTTTTAAAAGATTGTAAAAACCAAAGAAGAACATGTGACAGAAACTATCTGTGGTCTGCAAAGCCTAAAATATTCACTATCTGGCTCTTTACACAAAGAGGTACCCGACCTCTGACCTGGTCTGGGGTATCAGAAGAATCTGCCCCGGAAATTGAGAAGCCTGGAGGGGTTTTGAACAGATTTGCAATGCTGCCCAGAAAATTAGAGCAATCGGAGATGGAAATGAACATGGCATGTGCTAAACAACAGCAAGAGGATGAATTGGTTTGGTAAATAACAGTAAGCAAATATCACTGGCTGTTCTTGTTATCATCAATATTGTCACTCTTTTGCTGTCATTAGAACTTAGGGTCTGGTCTTGGAACCCCAATGTTCTTATTCCTAAAGCACGAGGTTTGCTAAGATGCCTTCCAACTCTGTGTTTTTAAAAATTTTTTTGTCAATTTCTTCTTCCTTCCTCATTTCCCTTCCTCCCTTCTCTCAATGCAGTTACAAAGACCCTTAATTCCCTTTGACATTTCTGACAGGTGGGTCATCTCTTCCTCACCTCTTTAAAAATCCTGATCATGTAAGAACTGATTCCATTTTTCCCTTCACCATTCCGAGTGATCTCTCTTCCTTTTGCAGCCCCTCCCCCTCCAGGCGCTTCCAACAAAAGAGTCAGGTCATTTTTCATGCCATATCAGCCGAATGTCAGCCTCAGAAGCATTTGTCCTTGTTTCTCTGAGTGTCGGAAGTTCTCCGTCTTCCCACTAGGGCTTTCTGAGAGCATGGAGTGGATCCCAGAATTTGTAATCCTCCCCGCTGCAACTGAACCTCTTCCCACACCATGTTTGAGAAAAACGACTGGGGGGCGGGGGGAGTCGGGAAAAGGCCGATGGAGGAGCAAGGCACGGGGTCTGGCTGGCGCGCAGCAGCCGCGCGGGCTTGCTGGCGGCCAGGATGCGCCCCGCCGGGTCCTTACCGCTGCCTTGAGAGGCCAGTCAGGGGAGAGAGATTAGGGTCATCAAGATAAGGCAGAGAATATTCAAACTGGAAGCAAAAAGAGGCTGTTTTTCCAATAGTAAGTAATCAGGGAACAGGAGGATGTAATTTGCAGATTAGGAAAGTGAACAAAGAACATAAAATTAACTTTATAGCAAAGAGGAGCACAGTCTGTTTGAAGAAATAAACCTCCATAAAGCATTACTGTTGATAAAATCAGACTGTTGATTTAAACTAAATAGGAAATATGACCAAGTCAGGGTGAGGAGAGGGGCTCAGTGGAAGTTGAGGTTGAAACTTCAGGCAGTGATGAAAGGCTGGGATGAACCTAAGAGACCTAAAGGGGCCGCGCGTGCGCGCGCCTGTGTGTGTGTGTGTGTGGAGAGAGACTTGTAGGATCAAAGCAAGGTTGCCTGTGCTAACGGCATAGATAAGAGCAATTTGCCTTCATTTAGGGGTTATCTTTATTTAAAAAGTGGCATCGACTTCCAAGAACTGGTAAACAGCAAACATGCTGTCCGCATACACACAGTCCTCGCCCCCTGCTCCCATTTTTAATTCTCAAATACCCACAAAAGCTCATCTGAAACACCAGCATCTCTCTGCTTGAACACCAGCACTGACCTGGGTACCAAAGCAGAAGAGTCCCAAAGCAATGCCTTTGATCCCGAGGTGATTAGCACAGGGCTTCTGTCCCCTGTTACCACAGGTTGACCAGATTAGGATAAAACTCCTGCCATGGGCAGTGAGAAATCCAGCTCTGTGCTGCTAGCTGCCCTTTATTTCCCCATGCCAGGCCTTCATGGCCCCACATTGATTAGGATAGGAGACTTTTGTTGTTTTTGTTGTCTTTGACCTGCTGAGGCAGGACCCTTCCCAAGGACTGAGGTTCAGAGATGCATCCCTGTGTAGCAGTGTGCTCAAAAGACTTCATTTGCCCCTCCAGGTCCATTCTCCTCCCTTCTCCATCCTGCCCTGATCTCTGGAAGCTGCATCCTGGGAATCCCTCAGCTTCTGGCTTTCTGTAGGGTCCAGCTAATGAGAGGCACCAGTAGGAGACCAGTAGGCTGGGAGAGAGGACGAGGGCAGGGGATTATTGCCTGGATTCCCTCCCTGCCAGGCTGCAACCTGGCAGTGGCTTTCTCTACCGAAGTTCAGAGCTCTCCTACAGCTATAGCTTCAGCCTCAGCTACAGCTCCCTCTGGGTTCAGGGCCCTGACCTTGTCCTTTCAAGCACGGAGATGATCATGCCCCCATGCAGCTGTTGTACCTGGAATGCTTGACCGTCCTTTGTCGGCTACTTTAAATGTGCCCTTGCATTTAACAGTCCCTTCCGCAAGCTCTTCACTAATGCCCCTATTTGAGGATGCCATTCTTGTAGGACCCTCGTGGATACAAGTGATGAGAATTCCTACCTGGAATTAGGAGGCCTGGGCTACAGCTGAGGACCTGTCATGAGCTGATTGTGTGACCTTGGGCAAGTTGCTTCTCCTTTCTGGCCTCAGTTGCTTCATCTGTGAAATGGGGATAGTGGTGAGGTCATCCTTCAGCTAAAACATGCTATGATTCTGCTTCCACTCATGGTGCAGTGGGAAGGGCTTTGGAGGAAAATAAACATAGGTTTGAATCCTGGTTTTGATACTTAATAGGTGTGTGGCCTTGGCCAAGCCTCTCAATTTTTTGGAATCTTGGTTTGCATCATCAGTAAAACAGGGAAGATAACCCTTTCCTTGCAAATTGAGAGGGAGGATTAAATAAAATTAAAAGTATGAAAGCAGCTAGAACAGTTCTCCTGGCACAGGAGCCATCCAATCCATGTTAGAGCCTTTTTCTTCTTTCTTGGCTTTTTTGGATGGAAAATGCCTGAGCATGAGTGAAGAAAAGTTTGTTGGCTCTGGAGGTTCCCATTCTTTCCACATCTAATTCTGTTTATTTGTGTTTGCTGACATCTCAGCATACAAACTCGAATTCATTTATCCTTTCCAATCTGTCGGTCCTTGAAGATTTCTCCCTGGAGCCATTCCTTCAAAAGGAGGGCAGGCCCGTGGTTAGCTGGACGGAGGGAACCAGAAGGAGGAGGCCCTGGGCACTGTGCCACTCAGCTGGCCTGGCATTCTGACCAGGACAGGGATTTCTTTCAGCTCAGAGCTCCCTGGGACAGCTGACACATATCAGGGACCTTACTTTTTCTTCTTTATGCAGATGTCACCTTTATAACTGAAGGATTGGGCCTCTAATTTTTCATGGTAATTGCTCATACGTAGATTTTAGGCCAAAAAAAGCTCTCATGCAACCCAGTCCATTGTCCTGCCCACCCCTGAACTTGCCATAAGTGATTGTGTACAGAAAATGTTTTTGAGTATATGGAGGGGGACTCTTGAAATTTTTGCTTGAAGTTTCAGTATTTAAGTGTGTGACCTGCCATAGGTAGATCCAGACGTGGACAAAGCTGTGAAGTTTTGTCCACGACATCGCAAACAAAAACAATTGTCAGTAGTTTCTTCCATTCACTCTCAGTGTCCTCTTTTTTCATTTCAGCATCTCAATTTCCAGATACTCAACGTCTGTAACTACCAAGAGTTAACAAGAGACTCCCTTGTAGTGACTGTACCAGGGTCAAAGAGACCCCCACAGGGGCTGGCCCAATGGCACAGCAGTTAAGTTCGCATGTTCCGCTTCAGTGGCCCAGGGTTCGCTGGTTTGGATCCCGGGTGCGGACATGGCACCGCTCGTCAAGCCATGCTGTGGTAGGCATCCGACGTATAAAGTAGAGGAAGATGGGCATAGATGTTAGCTCAGGGCCAATCTTCCTCAGCAAAAAGAGGAGGATTGGCAGTAGTTAGCTGAGGGCTAATCTTCCTCAAAAAAAAATAGACCCCCATAATTCTGCCCCATTGAATATAAACTTATATGTCTGTCAGTACCCACTGAATGCTCTAAAAAATATGATAATTTAATCCATTCATCTATTTATCCATCCATTCGTCCAACCACCCACCTAACTAGCCAATTGACAAATATTGATTGGGAGCCTCTTATGCACAAAATGTGGTAGTAGGGTTTCTATAATAATTTTTTTTTAAAGATTTTATTCTTTTCCTTTTTCTCCCCAAAGCCCCCCAGTACGTAGTTGTATAGTCTTCGTTGTGGGTCCTTCTAGTTGTGGCATGTGGGAAGCTGCCTCAGCGTGGTTTGATGAGCAGTGCCATGTCCACACCCAGGATTCGAACCAACGAAACACTGGGCTGTCTGCAGCAGAGCGCACAAACTTAACCACTCGGCCACAGGGCCAGCCCCTCTGTGATAATTTTTAAAAAGTGTCAGTCACAGTTCCAGACTTAAGAAATATAGAGTATATTTACAGACCCACAACAAATAAAGATAAAAAGTTCTCTCACAATATCATTGTAAGCAAGGACTGAGTGTCCGGTAGTGATAATAGGCATTATTGAAGTTCAAAGGAAAGGGAAAGTGCAATGGGGCAGAGTAATAAGGACTGGCTTTAGAGAAGAAATGGGAATAGAGCCAGGTCTTAAAGGATGAGTAGAGTTTAGGTGAGTAGAAAGAAAGAGAAAAGCTACCAGATAAGGCGTGGGGGTAGGGGAAATGAGGAAAATAGGAGTAGATCTGTTTGGCTGGAATGGAGCATTTGAGAAAGTAATGGTGATAAGATTGGAAAGGTTGGTCGGGACTGGTTTCTGGAAAAGAGGGTGGAATGTGAAACTGAGGAGCATGGGCCTTTCCTACAGGTAATCGAGAGATTTTTCTAGCCGGGGAGAGGCATCTAGTATAAGTATTTAGAATGACTTAGAGTATGGAGTGTTTGCATTATCTATCGACTCACTGATTCATAGATTCATGCAACAAGAGTTTAATGGGCTCTACTGTGTGCTTAATTCAATGATCATGGTGGACACGAGTTATTATGTCTCATAATATTATTTCTCCTTCAGAAATCAAAGGAACCCTTGCCTTGGGGAGAGCTTCTTATTCATCAAGACCAAATAGGTAACCCAGAGATGAAGAACGCAAGTAACCATTGCAGTTAACTCTTTTTCTAAAAAAAATATTTTTATTGTAAAATTAAACACAGATACAGAAAAACAAACTACTGTGAAGCTTAGTGAATTATTATGCAGTGAATACCCTTATAACTACCACCCAAATCGAGAAAGAATTCCCAGGCACCCCCGTCACCCCTCCATGTGCCTCATCCCAACACAATCTCTCCCTACCTCCAAAAGTAACCACTATCCTGACTTTTGTAGTAATTACTTCCTTGCATTTATTTATGGTTTTATCACTTAAGTGTGCATCTCTAAAACCTATAGTTTAGTCTTGTCCATATGTTTTTTAACTTGATAGGCTTTTTAGGTCTCTTTTAATCTGTGGTTTCCCCCTCTACCTCTTTCTTTTCCTTACAATTTATCTGTTGACAAATCTGGGCCATTTGACTTGTCAGGTTTCCTACAGTGAGATTTGCTGACTGCTCACTCATGGTGCAGTTCAGCGTGTTCCTCTGTCTTCTGTATTTCCTGCCATTTGGGAGCTGGATCAAGAGGATTGATTTAATACAGGTTTAATCCCTTTAATAAGATTATTGGTGATGTTATATCTTGTGTCTGGTTTACACTGTTTTTGATATTAGTCGAAGCAGATGCTCAAGGTCTACCTCATTAATTCATTGGGAGTTGAAAATAGTAATATTTTAATTTCATATATTTATTTATTTATTTTTCTCCTGGGATATTTTTATAAAGAGACACTTACCCATATCTACTATTTTGTTACACAGGAGTACAGTTCATACAGGGTAGGTAGGGTAGGGTTTGATTATTTCCTTTTATTTACCCAGTTTTCAAGATAACAATTGGAATATTGTTTCCTCAGACGGTGACCAATTATTATATTTTAAATATATGTCATGAGCTCTTGGATTTATGTATATTTGATGAGTTGCAGTCTATTGCAAAGCTTAAATCTTTGGCCAGTGGAGAACTCTTCAAGGTGCTTCCTGAGTTCTTTTGACATGATGTTAGTTAGTTTTTGACAACTTCCTTCTACCTGCTGGCATGCTCCAAACTCCTCATGGATGGATCCTTCCTCAGACCTAAAGTTAGCCATTGCTCCAAGAAATCCTGGTTTAGTTCAATGGGATATGTCATTTCAAGATCAAATCTGAGTGCTAGAGATGCTCACAGCTATTGGGTTGCCTTTTGTTTCTAAGTTCTTTCAGGGGAAAGAGCTGGAATAAGCAAATACGTCATGATTTCATACTGATATTTCTAATCCGGATTCATATCTACAGGGTGTTTACTTAACATCTTATGTATTACCTCAGTAGCTCCCCTCTCTAACCAGAAAATCCTTGAAGGCATGGGGGATGGTAGAATTAGAATATCTAATTAGCATTTGCTTTTTTCTACTTTTCATATACAACATTCTCAGAATAATAACTTGTACTATCACTGATATTATTACTGAAAGTAGCTAAAACATTTTTTTGCATATGTGAATCATCTCCTCATTTTTTATAGTTGTAGTATATTTGCATTTTAAATCATACAGCCGTTGCATACTAGAGTCTCTACCTTTTAACCCTCATTTAGTCTTTTATCTATAAGTAACGATATATCTAATATTCACCAGCAATACTTGTCTGAAACTTGTTCTTTAGTAGACACCTTAAGAAGGGCTCACGGGAATAATATTCTCTGAGTCTTCGCATATTATTAGCAGTTCGTGATTTCCTGGATAAAACATCCTTAGTTCACATTTTCTTCCCTTGAATATCTTAAATACATTACCCTAATTTCTTCTGGCAAAAAGCTTTGCTGTCAAAAAAAAAAATATGAGCATAATTTAATTTGATCTCTCTTGTAAGTTATAAGCTCCTTTTGCCTAGATATCCAAGTTTTTTTCTTTTTCTTTTAAATACAATAATTTTTCTAGAATATGTCTTGGTTTTGGTCATTCTGGGTCAATATTCTTAGGTACATGATATGTTCTGTCAACATATAGTTCAAATCATTTTTTATATTAGGCAGACTTTCTTGAATTACAGTTTTGGTATTTTCTTTGTTCTCTTGAGACTCTTCTGTTCCCTTGCTTTCATCTTCAGGGTCTCCTGTTAGTTGTGTATTGGATCCTCTTTGACTATCTTCCAGAACTCTTTTTAATGTAAGTTCCAATTGTTTGGATTTTGTGATAATACATAAGAGGTCTGGGCAAATGTGTGTATATTTCAAAACTGATTTATGATTTGGGGTAATGACTACAGTGGTTTTTTAATATTATTTTCATTTTATTAGTGGGCACTGGAGAAATTGACTTATAATCTCCAATATGCATTTATAGGACAACAGCAGGCCAGTACGATAGACAGTTTTGCACCCTGAGGTTTTTGCTGCCCCTCAAATCATATAGTCTAAAAATCTGAGACTGGCACTGGAGGTAAGAACCTCCTACATTTTTTGGGATTAAAAATCTTTTCTTTGCCTTTTTCAATTACTAAAGCCTATTAGAAACAGAAAACTTTACCTTCATCAAGCATATGAATTTAGGGAGATTTCATTTATTTGTTCACCACAGAACTTAAAGGAGTAAGGGTGAGGATGGCTGTTGAGGCAGGGGGAATGATATGAGTAAATGCATGGAAACCAGTCTGAGAAAAACCTGTTTTTTAGCTTAACAGAATGATTTTTAAAGGAGAAAGGATAAAGCAATTATCCCCCAACATCCTGTGTTCTGTGTGGTTCAGAGTAAAATCATCCATTATAATAGTGTGAAGTTGCTGATCCACATGACCTGGACTTTTGTTTCTGAGGTATATTAGTTTCCAGATGCTGCTGTAATGAATTACCACAAATTTAGTGGCTTAAAATGATACAGATTTATCCTCTTACCGTCCTGGAGGTCAGAAGTTTGCAAGGGGTTAAAAATCAAGATGGGTTAAAGTAAAGGGTTAGCAGGCCTCCTTCGGAGGCGCTGGGGGCAGAATGCCTTCCTTGCTCTTTTCAGCTCCTAGTGGCTGTCTGTATGTCTTTGCTTGTGGCCCTTTCTTTCATCTTCAAAACACATCTCTCCAATCTCTGCCTCCATCGTCCCATTACCTTCTCTTCTTTGTAGCCAAATCTCCCTCTGCATTCCTCTTATAAGGACACTTGTGGTCACATGTAGATAATCCAGGATAATCTCCCCATCTCAAGATCTTTCACTTAATCGCAACTGCGAAGTCCCTTTTGCCACATAAGGTCAAATTTACAAATTCTGGGGATTAGGACATGGATATCTTTGAGGGACCGCTATGTGGCCTACTATATGCATAAGATTTTGGCACCAAAGTATCCCTAATAACAGAGAGAAGTAAACTCATTTCCAGGTTGGTGATAGGGCTAAAGTTCAAAATAGTCTCCTGGAAGCCTACAATTTCTTTGAAGATTAACATTTGCATTTTCTAGTTTACATTTATGCTTGCTTCCTAATAAGAATAATAATCTCCCTATCCTACTTTCCTGCATCAAAAAAAAAAAAAAAATTGATCTGGGAAGATGCACCATGATTCTTGCATGGCTGCGAGGATTCTGGGATACCATATCACACCCTATCTAATTTCGACAGCATGGTGTCACAGCATAGGAAAGAGCAAATGAAGAGGTGTCATTAGTTTCAACTATAGCTGACTCAGGCCTAGTCCAGCAATTTGGGGTGTGGAGAGCCCCAAAAGATTCTGATTGTTTCCTACTCAGAACCCCATTCATGCCTGAGTCTCTTGAGTGAGGCAAGAAGTCTCAGTGGGGCTTGAGGTAAAGACAATCAGTGGGACTTCCTCTTCAATGTGAAAATGAGTCCCTAGAGATCACGGATACCCTCTCCTCCACAGTACTGAGTCAAGAACTGATCCTCACGGAATGCTCTTCTGTGGACTGACTCTCAGAATGGACCTTCCTTGCTTTCCTGGCCCTGGGTTCCTGGATGGGCTCTCCTTCCTGCCAGAGGGCTTGTTGTGCACAGAATCAGCATCCTGGGCTTGGTTTCTACTGAAGGAGGCATGAGGAGTCTTCTTTCTGCCCTGCAGCTCTTTGCATGATAGGCCATGCATAGTTATGAAGCATGCTTTCTCTGAATCCTTCCTCTCCCTCCACCCCAGCCCCTTCTGCTCTGTAACTGCTCAAGGTCCCAGGACAGTTGAAATTGGACCAGCCTGGTTGCTATTTTTAACCTCTCCATGCATCACAGCTGAGGACTTGGCCCCCACACAGGTGCATCCACAGCCGCTGTTTCTTCCTCTCTGAGGACGCAGACAGAAAACCAATGCCTGTGCCTGGAGTGGAGGGGGCACAGGAGGCAGGAGGCCCAGTTGTTGTCTCTCAACCTCCTGGTCTACCCAGCTCTGCTGACTGCAGCGTGTCGTGCGGCAATATGGCAATTCATAAAATGTGACATTCATGTGTGCAGCACACCGCTGTGAGCCTGTTTTATTCCATGATAAAGACTACATCTGTCAGGCCCTATCTGCTCATGTTCGGGCCAGGAAGAGAATTATATTGCCCAGAATTTCTCTCCCCTTCCTTCTTCCTAGAGGCAGGCTTCTCCTTCCTCCCTGCAGAGCCAGCTGAGGGGTCTGCTCCCAGGGGAGGGTGGGGGTGGGTAGAAATCCACGGTGGATATCCCAGGATCAGGAAAAGGATGGATCAACTTCAAATTATTTCTCTCGTTAGGAGACTTGCCCTAGAATGTCAGAGAGTCTCTGTGACCTATTAAAAAACTGATACAACATATACACACGCATTTTTGTTTGCATACATATATACATACACAGATACTATATATATGATACAATATATATTACATATTACAATATTACATATATATGTGTGTAATACATGTGTATGTGTGTGTGTGTGTGTGTATATATATATATAAATTTTTAACTGACTTTGGTTTTGAAACTTTTCACCAGGCATTTTTGTTTCAGTTAATCACGTTTCTATTGCAGCCTGGGGACTTTTTAAAGCATTTCTAGAACCCCCTATCTTGCTCCCAAAGGCTTAAGCATTATTTGATAATTAGCCTTCACAATTATGTTATACGTTTTGGAGAGAAGAAGTGTGGGCTGGGGGAGGGCGGGAGGAAGAAAGTTGTGTGTGTTAGTTAATGTGGGAGGAATGAGGGGTATTATCTGGGGATTGGAGGAATGCTTGTGAGAGGAAGAAGTTCACTCTGTCAAAACTGTGTTGGTTGCCAGTTCTCTGTGAAACCCTCACTTAGACTCAGGGAAGGGCAATGGGGGGAACACTGGAAGCTTTCTCGCCTTTCCTAATTAAAATGATGCCAGAAAACAGGATCCACCTCGAGGCCAGCTACATGCCGTTTAAAAAGAAATATGCTTCATGACATTTTCTCTCCCTTTCCTGGGACTCACAATGGGAACAAGAGAAAGGAAGAATACTTGTTAATATTTTGGACATCGTATTTTGGTACCTACTTGACTGTTAGCTTGATATTACAATAAAGTAATCCTTGCTAAAGTGACAGTTTTTCTTCCTTTCTTTCTGCCTTGTGTTCATATACCTTCTGCCTCTCAACGTCCACACACTCACATAAGCACAATGCAGTATCCAGTGCTCTTGGGGTCTGTTCCTTTGGTTCACACTCTCTGATTCTCTAAAGGAAACCATCACATTTTCATCTTCAAAAAGGTATATTTGCTTTATGTTTTCATTTTATGAAAATTCTTCTCTTTTATGTCTTTTTTTTTGTTTCCTGAGGAAGATTTGCCCTGAGCTAACATCCATGCCAATCTTCCTCTATTTTTTAGTATGTGGGCTGTCAGCACAGCATGGCTGCTAACAGGGCAGGGTAGGTACACACCCAAGAACCAAACCAGGGCCACCAAAGCGAAGCAAGCTGAACTTAACCACTAGGCCACCAGGGCTGGCCCTCTTTTCTTATTTTTTAAGGGAAAATTTTTGTTTTGTTGATTGAATCATATTTTGAGAAAGTTGGGTATGTGGCTGATTTTGAGAGTGGAAGAGAGAAAATGAGAGAGGGGACCAAGTATTGTGCTGTGTAGTATGTGTGTGTGTACACACACACACAGAGGGTCTGAGGGCTCTTAAGTCAAGGATTGCCCTCGGCCAAAATATTAAAGTAGGTGAAGAGGTGTACTAGGGGCCACGTCTGTCTTTATCACTTTTCTTCCAAATCCAAGATGTTAGAGGACCACAGCACTTACCCAAAGCTGCAGTGGAATTCCAGGCAGTACCAGACAATGGGAAAGGCTTTTTTGTTTGCTTACTTGCCTGCAATTTATTACAATTATTATTATTTTTGGGGGGCAGTGAGAGGAATTACTGAATTTCTTGGTTCCTCTAGAAGCCCATCACATATAGAGCTGCTTGAAGCTAGTCACATTAAATGTTTTTTTCTTGACTGGGGCAGGAAGCTTGCTGTAGAGCAGGGCTTGCCGGTTCAAAGGCCTATAGGGGCAGTGACTGTGATGGAGATGAGTGAACCCCTCTGGGTGTGAGGCAACTGGGAGTGAAGGGGACTGTGCTAACAGGGGACCGTAGCCACCCAACTCCAGCCATTGCTGCTGGTCAGGAATGTGAGCCCAGTGTTGGCAGACTGTTGATTTTTTTCTGGATTGTTATGTGAAGCTTCCTGATTTTAAAATATTGATCATTCATTCCAATTAAGAGGAAAAAAACCCACTACAGGCCAAATAAAATACATCAGAGGTCTGGATTTCTTTGCTATAGAAGAAAAAGTGGTGAGTTCATTATGGCCCTTTAACACGCTGCATGACCTTGGAAAGGTCTGTTTACTCCTTTATGAGCCAAAGGAATTGGGGTAGATAAGCTCCGAAATGTCTTCTTGCTTGGACTCTCTAGGATTTTGTGGCTCTTGAGTCTTGTGTTCAGAACTTCAAGATCCCTTCATCTCCTGGGATTTCATGAAGAGCTGAGCAGAAACCCCAAACGAGAAAACAGGAGAAGCATAGGTAGACGAGGGTCAGAAAGGGCTGGGCAACAGGAGACATTACCTGCTCGTGTGCCACTACATGTTTTGCAGAAAAACCTTCCTGCTTTGAATTCTTTATGAGAACTTTCCCTCCCCTCAACACCCATAGTCCTTTTCCAACCCTCTCCTTCAGCAAATTTGTTCATCCAATATATTTATTAATTGCTGACCTGGAACCAGGCACACTCTTACATCTTCCATCACTTTCCCATGAATATTATAGTTATTTGAATAAAAGGATGGAGAAAACTTTATTCCCCAAACTTCCAGGATACCAGGGAAGGAAGATTGGTCTGTGGGATGTACTCGCTGTGAGAAAAGCAGGGCGGGCTTATACTTCACAGAGGAATGCACACTGTGAGATGGATCACCTCTTGGAGAGCCCAGAGGTGGAGGGCCACCAAGATGGTGGAAGACCACATGGCACATAATGCCACCCCTCTCTGCTCACCTCAGTTCTTCCACCAAGTTACCAAAGTCGGGAGGTACTGGGACCCAATCATGGCAGCAGGCTTAGGTGCACAGCAGAGAAGGAAGGGCAGGAGTTTGCAGAAGTCATGGGCAAAACTCTGGATTCTGGGGAACCATAACATTTGTCCAAGCCAGTTTCTGAGATGTGGTGAGGTTCCCAGAGAACATCTGAGTGTATTTGGGTACAACTGGGCACATTATCTCCTTAGCTAGGTCTTGAGTGGTTTGACAGCAGGATCCTTGTCAAAGTTGTTTCTACAGTCTCATGCAGCTAACACAGTGCTTTTGTACAGAGCAGATGCTCAGTAAACACTTGCTAACTGACTTGAATGAAGGAAGGAAGGAAGGAAGGAGGAAACTGTTAACTGCCAGTCCAGGAACATGGAATGCAGGCATTGCATGGATAAGCAGACTAGAAATAAACCAGTCCTGGAGAGGGTTAATTTCCGCCTTCAGCAGTCACAGGAAGGATAATGTATGCTGGGGAGGAAAGCATTAGTCTTTCCCTTTTGAAACCCCCGAAAAGATTTGTCTGAAGCATGTATTTAAATGGGCAGCATACAGGTGTTTTCAGAGCTGCTCCAGCCCCAGAGAAGGCCTCAGGGCAAACCAGAGAAGACAAACTTGGTAAGGAGAAACGCTCCTCAGCTACTCTGCATGCTTCAGTGGGAAAATGCAAATCAACTCATTTCCGCTTTTGAGGACAACTTCAGATAAAGGGGTCCCCGGGCAAAGTAACCCCTTCAATGTGCCTGGCTGTCTTTCTCCATTGCTATCTTCTCCTAAACTACCTGCCGTGCCAGCTGTCGGGGGTGGAGAGGAGCCTGTGGATTGGCTGCAGGGGAGATGAGAGAGGAGATGCATAGTAATGAGAAGCTGGGGGAGGAGAGAGAAGGAAGGGGGCATTTGTGTGCCCGAAGAATTTTGTGGAAGAGGCCTTGAACTAGGAGGCAGAATTACCTCCAGTTCTGTCTCTGTGGCTGCCAGCTGTGGGTGACCTTGGGCAAGGGGTAGGATTCACAGGCAGTCAAAGCTAAAGTGACTGTTGGAAATCATGCCAATTCCACCATTTAGGTTTTGCGGTTTTTTTTTTTTTTTCACATTGGGAATCTGAGATCTGAACAAGGTATCAGAGAGGAGTAAGTGGAAGGTGAGGATTAGAGAGGATTAAAATACAGGACTCCTGGCTGCTGGAACAGAACCCCTCCCACCATCCCAGGTGTCATGCTGAGGAGTACCTGTATCAGCAGGCGTGGGTTTGCATGTTTTATAGTTGGATGTGAATGTTTGGGTGTGCCTCAGGGCTCAATTAAGATTTGAAAGACCTGAATCTCTCAAAAAATTATGGCAACCTCCCCCTACCCCACCAATGTAGGTAATTGAAAGTAAAAACAATGCAAAATTGTAACAAAAATGTGAGAAAGTAGAATAAAGAACTAATTTTTCCCGCAGTGACTGCTCTCGTGATTTTCAAATAGCAAATTCTATTCAAAGTTTTTATTTTGGGTGCTGCTGTTTTGCCAATGTGTCTCAGGCACATGCTTTTCCTGCTTATTGGGAAATCCAGTGTAGGACATTTGAGTGTCATCAGGTACTTATTTCTGAGTGAGTGCATGACAGGTTGTGTGAACACACATTTAGGCAATTTTATATTGTTATTTTTGTGTTTATGTGGTTTTCTATGGTATTAAGTGTGTTTTTTTTGGTGAATAGGTATGTATGCAGATGCAGGTTTGTTTCCTCTTTCTACAGAGCGAGGCAATCAAGTGATTGCTAAAATTGGCAGGCTCTAGTTTGCTAAATGAGATGACATATGAAAAAAGAGCCTTTCACACGGCCTGTGCATGCTTGAAGGTTACTTTTTCTCACCAAGTAAAGAAATGAATGAATCCAAATCAATCTCAATCTAAAGTTGAAATAATCTAGGTTCGAAAAGCATCTAGGACCTGAATTTTTAGAGGACATCATGTGTCACAGGACTCATAGAATGGGCAAGTCAGTTTTAAGCTTTATTGATTTTCCTAATTTGCTTTTTATGGGTCAGGGCTAAGTACCTTTCAATTTTACCTCAATCAGCAAAGAATTTACTGTAGTTTTTCCATGCTTATATATCAGAAACTTATGTATGTGGTATATCTATAACTATGTATCTATACCTATCTCTATACACGTGTGCGCGTGCACACACACACATTGGTTCACAGTGGTGGCCTCTGATTTGGGCTTGACTTGGCTCTCTAGGAGCTGGACGTGAGATGGTTCCCGCACATCTTGGTGTGTAATCCATAACCTGGAGTCAGTTTAGCCCCAGGTAAATACTCCCTGCCTGACGGAAATTTTGGCCTCCCCTGGAAAGAAGTTTCCGTGGGAGACGCTCACTCAAACTGAAGTCCAGAATTATTACCAGTGATCATAACAAGAGTTGGAGGAATTCACTGTAGAACATTTTATTCCCCAAATGGTTTTCTCATCTGTCCTGCTAGTTGATTCTCAGAAAAGATCATTGTAATACTAAGCTAGTGTTTATTGAGTCTTTAGTGTGGGCCAGTGGTTCTTAGGAGTGGCGAAAATTCCTAGTGTATCTATTGCCCCCTTCCAAAGGATATTTGGGAATATCTGGAGACACTTTTGGTTGCCACAGCTAGGAGGGGAGGAGCAATATTGGCACCTAGTGACTAGAAGGAGAGATGCTGCTAAACAGATTACAATGCAAACACTTCCCTCATCCAACAAAGAATTATCTGCCCCAAAATGTCACTTGTACCGAGGTTGAGAACCCTGCTGAATGCCAAGCTCTGTGTCCCTTCATTAAAGGCAGGTCTCCATTAGTTTTTTCAAGAATCCAATGGGGTAGGTACTATCGTCTACTCTGTATCTTAAAGATGAAAGGTAATATGGCACGGAGAGAAATGACTTGACCAAGGCCATGAGGTCCTAGGTGCAGAACTGCATTTGAGCCAGATCTGTCCGCTTTCACCCAGTTTTAAGCATCACTCTGTGCTGCAGGCATCCTTAGGCCTGTCTCAGCAGCATCCCAGACAACAAGCTCTTTCCACCCAATACACTGGCACCCCCAATACACTGGCACCCCTCACAGATATAGGTGAATTGTTCCAGCACAGGGGAGACCAGTCTAGATTTTGTCTTCCTCTCCCACCTGATGGTGTGTTCAGTGCTGAAAGTTTCCTGTAATGTGAAATTTGTCCTTCTTTGGCCCCTTTTCTCTTCTTTCCTTTCTTTGTCTCACCACAATAATCTAGCTTTCCTTCTAAACTATAGCCCCTTCCTTAAAGAGTCATCCAATAGCGGGTGGGTCACCTTCACTAATGGCTAACTGGATGGTCGTCCAAGGGGTAAGGGTATTGATTGTTGCCACCAGACAGGAAAAGAGGACAGTTTACTCTGACACTGGACAGTCCCTGACATTTGATTTTAAATCATTTTCATGAAATTCTCTCACTGTTCAGAATCTAGGAAAACAAACATCTAAATATGAATTTAGGTTTCAGATTGTGCCAAGGTTTCACAGAATAGCTTTTTCTTCCACAAAAGCCTTCTGAAGAATTCCTTTATCAGAAGAGAAAAGCATTCCTAGAGATCTCATTAGGTAAATTACTCTCAGATTAACATATTTTATTAATTACCTATTATGAGACCCCGAAGCTAAACAATCCTAAAAACAACAAAAAGAAGTAAATATAGTTTCCAGTGACTAATAGATGCCATGAAAGACATAATCAGTAAAATCAATTATGTGCATTATTATAATGAAAGGTACAGTTAGTGCTTTAAAAAATAATTAGGTTATTGGCTAAGAGGAAACTAACCCCCTCCATTATCCCTGGAGCAAGCCCTGGAGGCTTCACTCAAAGGCTTTTAGTATAGAAATCATTGGTTTTATTGGCCAGGCAAATTAGTGACTCCATTAGCTTCGCCAGTAGGGAACCCTGGTTTTCCTAAGTCACCAGGTGCTTTTGATCTGGTTGTGCATTTTCTCGAGTGGAAAAATATAGGGTTGGAACAATGCATCAAGATGTGTACAAAATATCCGCCAGTTGAAATGTGTGGTGAGGGTAGGAGCCGAGGTCAAAGAAGTAAAATAGGTGGTGATGGTTTGGTGGTATGTGCGTGGAGTGTGTGGTTTGTGTGGTGTGTGTGGGTTGTTCACTGCGTGTGCACACGTATGTGCCACTTGAGAGCTGATCAACAACATTTCCAAACCTCTGTCCAGAGCTCAACTTGCCTGTCTTGTTTTGTATGTAAAAATATTCCACTTAAACCTGTAGCAAAGCTATCTCCAAAGTGCCAATAAATAATATATGCAAAGTTTTTTTTGTCTTATCAATATAAAGAAATGTGGAGTTGCGAGGCTGGTGAAAACTTGCATTAGACAATGTAATGAAGCAGGAATTAGAACAGCGTAGTTCCTCTGGCCATTATAAATGAGGACGGCAGCTACCTGGAGAATGGGAAAACTGATGAGTACAGTCTGTTGGGGAGAGCAGGAGGAAAATTTCCCCCAGGAACACATTTCAAATTACTTATTTATGAACTGATGAACTGGGAGACCACCTATTGAGACATCGGCGTAAGCAGTCTGCTGCAGACAGCTACAGAACTCCAGCTAATTGTGCGGCTGTTTTCTGTTAGAACTCCTGCTCTCCAGCTGGGCTTTGGAGGCAGGAAATTTAGGCTCCGACTAGAAGTTATGCTTTTCCTCTTTCTAGTCTGCATAAATATATACATACATATTTTAATCCACTTGAATCGTTTGGCGAGAGCCTGGGAAAAAGCTGCTACAATTGGCACAGGAGGAGCTGGGGTAGAGAGGAGGTTTTGGTGTTGAAAGGTTTGTAGGTTATGCCCTGCGGTCTGGGAGGGAGATTGAGTTCCTTCTGGGCTCCTCTGTCAGCTCTCAAAAGGCTATTGGCTCAGGCCACAGAGAGCCTCATCTTCTTCCTTCCCATCTTGGTCGGCATCCGCCTCCCCCTTCTCAACACCTTCATCGCCATGGCGACAGGGTATGGAGTGCTGCCTCAGTGCTGCGCTTTCCATGGTGCTCTACAAGAGTCATCTTACTTTATTCTCATAAGAAGCCTATGAAGTAGGCACCATTGTTATCCCCATTGCTTATGTGAGTAAACTGATGGGTGAGAGAAGTGCAGTGACTTTGCCAAGGCCATGAGACCAAGGCCATCGGTCCCCAGACCTCAGACTCCTAATCACCTCCTGGATGATTGTAAATGTTCACAGGAAGGAAATAGCATCTTCCATTGGGGAATGCTAGGGACTTATTCTCTGTGCTGCAGTCAGTGTGGTGAAGGGAAAGGAAACAGAGAGGCAATTGGGGGACATTGGTGTTGTTGGGAGACAGTGAAGCTGACTGGTTAAGAGCTAAGTAGGGATTTTGATTATTATCTCCGTTTTAGAGGTGAGGTGACAGAGACTCAGCAAAGTGCCGCAAGCTTGCCCTAAGTCATACGTGTAAGTGGCAGAGCTAGGATTTCAACTGGGTCTGGGCTGTGAGCTTCCCCCTAGGTAGGGAGCTCCTTGAAGGCAGGGTCTAAATCTTATTCAACCTTTAATTCCCAGTACCTGGAAAAATACCTGTAGAAGTAGATCTCAATGCGTATTTGCTGGATTGAATTTTCAACTCCAAATTCAATAGGCTAATGGAATTCTTGCAAAGATCCTCATTCCTTGGTTGATACTGCAGCAATAATAGCATATAATATTTATTGATCATCTAACTGTGTGCCAGGCTATGCCACACCAGTACCTGATCATCTTATCCATCCTCGGAACCTGATGAAGCAGGTATTTTTATCATTATCATCTTATCTAAAGATTACAGATTACAACTGAGGGCATTGAAGCTGAGAGACTTTAAGTCAGTGGTTCTCAACTGGGAGTGGTTTTGCCCCCCATCTCCCAAAAGGGACAGTCTGCAGTGTAGAGACATTTTTAGTTGTCACAGCTTGGGGGGTGGGGAGGTGCCACTGGCATCTAGTGGATAGAGGCTAGGGTTGTTGCTAAACGTCCTGTAATGCACAGGGCACCTTCTCATAGCACGGAATTGTCCAGCTCAAAATGTCAATATTGAGACAATCTGAGTTAAGAGCTTGCCCAAGCTATTAAGCGGCAAAACCAGGATTCAGATTTCCTTGTCCTACTCCAGGGCCTGTATGCTAATCATCTCCTGGCTGGTTCCCCCTGCCTTCCCTTCTTGGGTAGCCTACTGCTTGCTCAGAAGACACGATTACCTTATAATGTGAGTCATGGGGTGGTAAGTGACTCCAGGGAATTAATCGAGAGCCTTTGGTGTGGATCTCAATGCAAAGAAAGTCCTAAATCTCAGCCTGAGAGTTGCGTCCTAATTATACCAAAGAAGTAAATTCTATCTGGATGGCAATAGTGTCAGGGCCGGATGTAGCTGGAGCCGGGAGGACTTGGTGGAAAGGCTACAGGCCTGGGGGATCTCAGTTTCCAGGCTGACTTCAATCATTCCTAGTATGTAGCTTCTGAAAAGCCCCAAACCCTCTCTGAGCTTCTATTTCTTTAGCTGTGGGACAGAGATGCTCCCCTCTACCTGGTTCTCAGAGCAGTTTACAGAAACCATGTAAGAAAATGGCCACCCAAGAGTTTTGAAAAGGTTAAAGGGCTACACATGGACTGGGATTTCCTTCATTACTTCAACAAACATGTAATAATAACAGTGACAGTTTACACCACTACTATTGAGTATTTACTCTTTGCCAGACGTTGCTTTAACAACTGAAAATCCTCATCTTATTTATTCTTCAAAACAATTCCATGAAGAAGGTACTAACTTAGAAGGACCCTATGATTGGTCCGATGCTCTGATTTAACTGTAACTCTGATGTAAATTCTTAATAATATTTGAACAAGAGGCCCTGTATTTTTATTTTGCACTGGACCCTGCAATTTATGTAGCTGATTCTTCCCTTTAGACTTATCTACTTCCAGGCTAAATGTGTAACAGCCCCTCAGTAGTGAATCTATCAGAAACGGGCTATACTCTCTCTGGGTTCAGAGGAATAAAGATTATTAAAGTTGATCATTTCCCTGTGAAAAATAGCAGTGACATTTGCCAGGCTTATCAATCAGTTCTACCTACATACTGATCAGGTAGAAATGACAGGAAACTAGACCAGAGGCAATACAGTATAAAGAACTGGTTAAATGGTCAGGCTCTGGGTTCAGACAGCATCACTGCAATAACAACAGCCCTGATAATCATAACTGAAATAGTATTACCCACAGCAAAACCTTCTTGAGTTCCCGGTGTTCAAAGCCCTATGCTAAGTGCTTTGACGTGCATGATCTCATTTAATCCTCACAATAATTCTTGTGGTATGCATTGTTATTATTCCTATCTTTCGGAGTATTATTCACCTTTTAGTGTCTTACACACCATGTCATAGAGCCTGAGATGGAATCCCAGCTCCATTTCCTGGCTGTAATGCCTTGGGCAAGTAATGCAGCCTTTCTGTGTCTCACTTTCCTTGTGTATGAATAGGAATACGACTTACATTATAAAGTTGTTATAAATTCTGAATTAGGTAATATAATCTGGAATATAAGACGAAGCCCCTTTCCCATTTTGTTTATTGCTATATACGATGTTTTAGCACAGTGCTTGGCACATAGCTGGTATATCAGCTATTGCCATAGTGCTGTGTAACAGTCACTCACAAAATTTAATGGTGTAAAGTAGTAAGCAATAAACTGTGACTTCATTGCTCACATGTCAAGAGTCAGTTGGACGTTGGCTAGGTAAGTCTGCTGGTCTTATCTGTGCTTGCTCATGGGCCTGAGAGTCAGCTGATTGTTGTCCAGGGTGCCTGGGGCAACTTGGTTCTGCTCCACATATCTCTCCCCCTGCAGAAGGCTAGCCCAGGCATATTCTCGTGGTAATGGCAGAGGTACCAGGATGCAAGTGGAAATGCACAAATGCTTTTTCAAGTCTCTATTTCACATCTGCTAATATCCTACTGGCCAAAGCAAGTCACCTGGCTGAGCCCAGAGTCAAGAGGTGGGACAGGTCACTTTGCCCAAGGTAGGAAGGCTGAAGAATTGGGGCCAACTGTGTAATCAATCTACCACAATTCACTCCCAATAAATATTTGAAAAAAGGATTTGAACATGCTTAGCACATGATAAAGGACCACAAACGGTAGTTCACAACTATCATAATAATTATCCAATAAGTTATGGATTTTGTAAAAGGGTTATTTCAGAATAAGGATTTGACCATACCTGCCTTTTGACCAGTTATGCTTTTTTATTGTTGTTCTTTCCTTTAAGCTTCCAAAATATTTTGGGGTGTCAGGGGGTTATAGTTTAACTTTTTCTTTTAAAAAGGACTAGAATTTCACAGGTCACAAAAGTAACTGATGAAACAGTTTCTCCAGAACCAATGTAACCACAGGGCTCTTTGAATTTGTCAAAATGAATCCCATCCTTAGCAAATTTCCCCTGATACCTTTTCATATCATGGCTTCATTCCTTTGTTTTAATCCAACGAGGCATGGACCTGGGTTTTGAGAGTAGTAATTGTTTAAACATTCCTTTTGATGACTCCTGACAGCCCCTAGGATGGAAGCAGATGACCTCAAGCCTGAATCTGGCACAGTGCCTCTCGGCATGCCCTGTCTGTCTGCTCCTGAGTGCTGGTTGTGGAGCAACAGGCCCCTCAAATCCTAGTTTTTTCTAACGGCTTGAAGAGTTTGCTTCTGAGTAAGGGAGTGTGTCTCTCTCTGAGCTGCCGCTGTGTGCGGCGACGATGATGACAGGTTGGTTTAATGCAGCTCTTGCCAAGATTAAGGGGTTGTCAGACAAGTATCCTGGGAGACTGAAGGATTGCTCTGAAAAGTCATTCTGAATTGCTAACTGAGAGCTGCCACTCAGGGGGGCTGGGCTTCCTTGTACTCAGTTGTACTTGAGGAGCTGCAGAGAGGCCCTTAGCAGAGCTGACCTCTCTCCTCCCTTTGAGGGCAGGTGAGGCAGGCCACTGAGATGCCTCCAACCCAGGGTTGTGGGTCCCAGGAGGGCCCAGGATTGAACATCAGAGGCTCCGTCAACCTTGTAACACTGCATGCAAAAGCATATTCTCATAAACACATAGACTACTTTTTTCTGGGGAGAGGGGGCCATAGCTTTCGTCAGAGTCTTAAAGGTTTGTGACACTCAAATAGTAGCCTCTCCTATTCAGGGCTCCAGGCGGGACTCTGGAGGTAATTTTAAGGAGTTTTTCTGGTCACTAAAAGTAATAAGCAGCTATTAAAGAGCTTAATGAAGTAAGATGATGGGAGGAGGCATGATTTTCAAAAAGTGTCCTCTAGATGTAAAATCTAGCTAGAGAATTGTTACAAAAATTGCTATAGCTATTTTTCTGTCATTTGTGTATTCCATAAATATATATGTTGAGTGTCTACCCTGTGCCAGAGACTGGGCAGTGAGGACGATACTCATGGAGATTCTGGCAGTAAGAGTGCCTGCCCTCAAGGAGATTAAAATCCAGGGAGAGAGCTGCATAATTCTAGTACAGCTGGAAATTCTAGTAAACATGAAGAATGCTATTTGATCATCTATTCATTCATTAATTTGATAAATATTTATTGGGCCTCTACCATGTGTCGGGCCCTGTGCTAGATCATGAGGGCACCAATGAGTTTTAGACAGGCATGGTCTCTGTGTTCGTTGAATTCACAGTCAAATGGAGGATCAGACAGGTGAGCGAATCATTGCAGCACGCTGACAAATACTAAGAGGGGGAATGTACAAGGGCAGTGAGGACGCAGGAGTGAGACATTCAACTTGGCCCCCAGGACTTGGGGACAGTGAAGACTCACACACTATTTCAGATAGAGACAGAGGGAGCCCAGGCACAGACTCTGAACACATTCCCTGCTTAGCAGAAACTTGAATGTCTTGGATCAGTTGTCTCCTTTCTTGCTTGCTGACAGGCATATGGATTTGCTGAGGGCAGGGAGAAGGAAGAGAGCTGGGTAGGATGACTAGTCCAACTCCTGCACCATGAATTGAAAGTCAGAAGGCTTAGGATCAGTCTTACTTTTACTTTTGGCTAGCTGTGTGACCTTGGGCAAGTTACCCAACCTTGCTGAGCCTCACCATGAAACAGGGTTAATAATATCTGTCTTGCCTATGTCAAAGGGATATTATGAGTATCCCTGCCCTTCTGCCCATGAGGAGGCTTCTAGAAATCTACGAAAACAGTCTGTGGTTCTCCTTTCATAGCTGAGGAATGAACCTCCTAACCTCTACTTTGTCTCTTCTAATCAGGACCTGCTTTCTCTGCATCCAGCCTATGAACTTGTACTTGATTTTTCTTACCCTCTCTGACTTCTTTAGATTGGTGAGCTAGTTTTCGTTTCACTCTGAGATGTTGCCTCTCAGAACACCCACCTCAGTTTCACATTCTGTAGTCAACTCCTGACCTTATACCCAAAATGGACTCTTGAAGTCCAGTGGTCCAACTTGGGTCCAGACTCCTGGGCTCCTGCCTGTCTGGTAGGGGGAGTGGATACAACAAATACAAGGAAATGTGGCAAAGATAACGTACCCACTCTTCTGTTTCCTCTTTGTGAGCTTGCAGGAAGGTTACATTTCCCAGCCTCCCTTCCCACTAAGCTGGGGCCATGTGACTGAGTCTGGCCAATAAAATGTCGGTAGAAGTGATGAACATCATTTTCAGGACCAGGGCGTCACATACTCATGTGTGATCCTCCAGCCCCTTCCTTCCCTGCTGTGGGGACCGTGTGTTCCAGAATGTGTAATGACAAGGTAGAAAACGGCCACCTATGTCCCATGGACCGTGATGTGCATGAGAAATAAGCCTTTGTTGTGCTAAACTTTCAGGGTTTATCTATTATAACAACTTGTGCTAATAATCTAATATAGGTGGTAACATATGAAAGTCCTCTGTAAACTTTAAAACAACTTACATTTTTATGTTTGAATTATTATTCCTATTCTGTCATTGATAAAAGATGTCTGGTGATTGTCACATTCTCTTAATTGTTCTTGTTTTTACCTTTTTACGTTGCAAATGACAGATTCCCACTCAAATAAGCTCTAGAGAAAAATGAGGATATTTTGAGGGGGGAATTCTTCAGGCGCGGGGTTCTAAATATTATCCTGAGGTTTTGTTCTGTCTCTCCATCTCTTAGCTCTTCCTTTCTTTCTATTGGTCTTATTGCACGTATACCCTCTCCAGAGGCTGGTCCCTGGCTGCTCAAACCTTATGCTCTAACAACTAGAAAGAATTAACAGAAATCTGAGACCACTTTTTCACCATTGGTTCTAGCAAATCTTCAGAGAGTGCTTTTGTGGCCAAACTTGGCTCACCTACACATCCCTGAGCTGGTCAGTCACTATTTGCTCAGGTTTAGGTCATGGGCTCGCCCTTGGAGACTGCAGATGGTGGTTGCCCTCCACTGCTAACCATATGGGTTGATATTAGTGTAGAAATGTTCCTCAAAAAAAAACTAGAGTGTTAGTATCCAAAAGGGTAATATGTCCACTATGGCCAAATTGAGATAATTAAAGCTAATATTTAGTAAGTACTTGCTATGTGTTAGACAGTACTAAGCTCTTTTTATATGTTATCTCATTTATACCTCCCAACAACCCTAGGATTCTGTTATCTATGGAGTAACAGCAATGGAATCATTGATCACTTTCCAGAATGTAAATTTGATGTGAATTAATACGTACTTTTCAGTGTTAACATGATTGCAGGTGTGCCAGTACCTATTGGTAATGTAATTTCTCTTGCAGCAAAAGAACAATGGAATTCCAAGGAGAAGAATTGTCTGGCATAGGAATATTCTTGCTTTAGTGATTCAGGCCGTTCTAATGAACAAGAAGAAATATGGGACTTACATTGTATTTATTCATGGAAAGATATTCATATAACACTGTTCCAGTGTCATCAATACAACCGTAATTCATGATCCTGACAACAGAGCAATGCATTCTGTGTGGTCTCACCATCGAGGAAACCTGAATTTGAAACCGAAGCTGCCAAAACAAAAATAAAAGCCATAAATCACAAATATTCAAATTCCCTCTCCTGTTCTGATACACAGAACTTTAGCATTTCAGTGCCAAGGAAGTGATAGGAACCTCTTGTTTCACACCTCCTAAATTCTCCCCCTAGTTGGACTCAGGCTGTCAAATGGTCTGGCACACTTTGAAGCTGATCATGAAGGGTGGTGAGGGCATGGGGAAAAGGTCACAGCTGGGCCAACTGGCAAACTTGCTGAGAGATGGGGACAGTTGGAAGGCCATTTAATGAATATACGAGAAGAAACAGTGCAAACAGGGCAGGTTTCTCTTATCCACAGGTGAGGGAACATTCTCTCCTTGGCTATGAAGGGCATTCTGTCCTTAGATGTTTGCCACAAATTTATCCTCTGATTTTTTGTTTGGAGAATTGAGTTCAGTGACACTTTGGTTAATGCTATTCCTATTTTCACTGACAAAACAGTAGCTTTTATTTGGGGCCATGTATTAGGTGTTTTCCCCAGTTCAACTTCAGAATCCCAGGAGAGGGCTAATGCTGGTTGTGGCAAAGATGGATAGCTGTCCGCCAGAAATTTGTTACCCTCTTTCCATAGTGTGCAATTTGTCACTGGGAGGCAGTTGCCTAGCCAGGGACTACATTTCCCAGCGCTCCTTGCATCCAGTTGTGGCCACATGACTAGTTCTCCAGTGGAATGTGAGAGGAACCCTTTCTAGCTGGGTTTTCCAAGAAGTCAGTGTGCCTTTTCTGCTTTCTTTCTTCCCATCTACTGCCTATACACAGAGACCTCTAAGGGCCTGGGGGATATGTGGAGCTACAAGATGGAAGGTGCCTGGGTCCTTAATCACCTCATGGAGAAAAAATGCCCTCCAGTTAGAAAAATCCAAGCAAGTTTTCAGGACAATGGCAACATTTTGGAGAGTTTGACATTAGAACCCTATACCTTCATAGACCCTGGACTCAAGACTTGCCTAACCTGGACACATTCCTAATTCTAGACCTGCACTGTACAGTATGGGAGCCACTAGCCACATGTAGTTATTTAGCCCTAAATTTAAATTAATTGAAATAAATAAAATAAATTCAGTACCTTAGTTGCTAGCTGATGCGGGCTCGGTGAGTCAAGGAGTCGAAAGAAAGATTTCTTGGACTCTCAAGGTCTGGCAGTAGTGCTCTTTTATTCAGAGAATAGTATGGAATAGCATGGGGACAGGACCCATGGGCAATGAAGAGCTGCAAGTACAGGGACAGGACCCAAGGGCAGTAAGAGCTGTGTGTTGAGGGTTAGAGCTAAATTTATAAGGCATAGGTATGTGAGTTCTTTCTTTCTTTTTTTTTTGAGGAAGATTAGCCCTGAGCTAACTGCTGCCAATCCTCCTCTTTTTGCTGAGGAAGATTGGCCCTGAGCTAACATCCATGCCTATCTTCCTCTACTTTATGTGTGGGACGCCTACCACAGCATGGCGTGCCAAGCTGTGCCATGTCCGCATCCGGGATCTGAACCAGCGAACCCCAGGCTGCCAAGAAGCAGAATGTGTGAACTTAACCGCTGTGCCACCGTGCCAGCCCTGTGAGTTATTTCTTTACAAGACAAAGGAAAGAATATGTAAAATAGTTGTTAAAATGGTATCAGTGCAGGTGGGGTCTGGTTATTGGGTGGTCCTATAACTTTGGATAAGAATCAGATCAGATTAAGTCAAGATGTCCTATGCTTCCCCATTAAGAGTTTTTAGAGATAAGGTCATCCCCCCTTCCTCCTGGTGCAGAGGGAGACACCCCCACAGATGGAGACTTCCTTCACAAATGCAAATGTCTCTCAACAATGGGCAAGCAAATTCCACTTTTCAGAGCCTCATTCCTGTCTGCTGTTTTCAAAAGTAACCGGCCCAAAATAATCCTCATCACTAGCTACAATTCAAATATGGCAAGCAGCTACCATATTTGACAGCATATATATAAAACATTTTCATTATTGCAGAAAGTTCTGTTGGGCAGTGCTGCTCTAGAACAGTGGGAGTCTAGCTGGTGAATTTATTTAGAGGGAATGGTGGGGAAGTCTGTGAGTAATAACAGGGCTTCAAGATGTGGGCTACAATTTATTTTTCACGTGTCTCTCTTCTTGCTGGAGGCTGTGAGGTCTTTAGAGCAGGGAATGCCTCATGCATATTTGTATCTATAACATCTAATACATAGTAGACTCTCAGGAATGTTTTTTGAGCAAATGAAGGAAACTCAGTTATCAGAATAATTTGGGAGGGAATTCCAAAGAATTGGATGCTGGCATTGCTTAAATCCTTCCTGATCATGTACAGTGAGGACTGGTTCTAGAGATGGAGCTGAAACAAATGATTTCAGGGAGAGAGAAGGGGAGACACAGAAAGACCAGAAACTATATAGGGCTTGACACTATCTGAATTTCCTTGAGGTTATTAGGTGGCTGGCTGGCTAATCTGACAAATTAAATTATTTTAAATGACCTCCTGGGTAAACTCTATCAAGATCTATGCTGACTTTGCACATGGTAGGCTCTTAATTGATATTTCTTGAATGAAGACATTTTAACAATATTATATTTATTTGTTTGTTTCCTGTCTCCCAACCCTGCCATCTGTCTACCCTTCCACCCCTCAATGGCATGAAACCTCCAGGAGAATAGGGTCTTTGTCCATTTTCCTTACAGCTGCATCTTCAACACCTAGAAGAGTGCCTAGTATGTTGTCAGTCAACAGATATTTCCGGAATAAATGAAGGAAGAACCTTTAATAACTTAACTGAAAGAACTGCATAAAGATGGAAATTTCAGAGATTGTGTTAAGACAGTGAGAGAAAGTACTTTCAGGATGGGGAGACACTTTTGAGGGCTCTCAAATAACCTCTTAAAAGGATCTGCTGACTTGTCCTATGTACAGGGCTGGGCCAGCCCCACAAATGATGTGCCTCAATTTGAAATTTAAATCCCCACAGGACTCTAGGTGCACACAAGGCATAATACTAAATGGCTGATAACTTATGACATTTATTTCCCCACATGAAGAACCACAGCACAGCATCTCTTGTCAGGAAGGAAACAGATTTGTCAGAAAGGAAGCCAGCCATCATATGCTCTTTGTATTTTTATGATTTATGTATTTATTGGATGCACCCACCACTTAACAACCTCTGGGTGCTTTTATATGTTTCATAGACAAAAGGCAGACACTGCCATTGTGGATTATGAGGTGGAGGGGTACCAACAAAATAACATCCATAAATCCCAAAGCACATCATAAAATCATCAAATGCTACAGAAGCTGTACTTAGGCTCCCCTAAGTAATCAGACTCCTAAATGGAAAATTCTGAAGACCTAAGCTTTAGTCCTGGCCCTGGCACTTATTAGATTCCACGGCCTTGAGTAAGTTTCTTAATCTCTCTTAGCCTCATTTATTTATCTCTAAAATGAGCATAATAATAACAACAGTAATTGCCTGATTTCTCTTGCAGGATTGGGGAATCAAATGTTCACGGCTGTGCTTCGTGAATCACAGAAAATCCCCAAATGTTATAGACAAGTATTTTCAAAGCAATTAAATGTCATATCCACGTGAATTTGAATTTCCTTTTGACTCTCTCTGATGTGAGCCTCCAAATGGTGTTTTGTCATTACTTTGTGTTGTACTCTTCCCCAGGCGTGATCCATGATCTCTGCCTTGATGACTTTGCTCATGATCTTTTCCCTGCTTGGAATTTCTCTTCCTAGTCATTCTCAGTCGTTTAGATTCTTCAGAGGAATTTGAGGTTAGCCTCTGGTTTCACACCTGAACCACCAAAGATAAAAGAATCATACCAATAGCTTTCATTTCTTAAGTTCTTGTTGTATGTCTCGCATTATGATTTTATGTACATCAGCTCACTTCATCCTCATAAAAACCCTGTGAGGCAGATGTGATTTTTATGCTCATTTTATGAATGAAGAAACTAAGGTTTAGAGAAGGCAAGTAACTTGACCAAGGTGACATAGCTAATGACTGGCGAAGTCTCAAGTGGAGTCTACAAGTCATGTTTTTAACCTTTCCTTTAAAATGTCTGCCTTCATGAAACAAAAATTTCTCCCTTTGACTCTGGTTGAATGGGTTTTCATGTACTGTAGTTTCCCATATGAAGAACACGTGTGGTTTGAGGAGAGAGTACTGAACTGGGCATTCCAGTTTCTAATTTTGTTTCGCATAAAGAAGTTTTCCATCTTTGGAAACATAATTTCATCTCTTTAGCCTCAGTTTCTTTACCTGGAACATGGCAGCTGAGTGGCAATTGAGGTTCATTAGATAATCTGAGATTCTCTTTATTTCTAATACTCTTAGTTCTGTCTTTTAAGAAAAGCAAAAGCGTGCACCCAACTCTTCCATTGTACCAGAATATTGGCAACATAACTACTTTGTCACTTAGGTTTTAGTGGAATTGGATAACCATCTTACATCTGAGAGGTCAACTTGTTCTATCACTTAGACAGTTTTAATAGCCTCCAACTCGTCTTCCTGCTTCTACTCTTGCCCTGTATGGACAATTAATCACACACATAGCTGCTCCCCTTTATACTAAACATCTCAGGAGAGTTTACTGTATTGTATCTACTATTCTCTCTTTTCTCTCTAATCATGCTTTAATCTTCACTGCTCCGCTGAAACTTTCTTGTCAATGGCACGATGACCGCCATCTTGCTAAATTCAATGACTGATAGTCAGGCCTCATCTTACTCATCCTGTCAGCAGCGTTTATCACAGTTGGCCCACTCTGCTTTCTTAAAACACTTTCTTCACATGACTTGTGCTATGCCACAGTCTCCTGCTGTCCCTCCTACCTCACTGGCTACCTCTTCTTAGTCCAGTTAGCTGCCTCTGGGGCTCTTTTTTCAGCCCTCTTCTCTTTTCTCTCCATCCTTACTCCCTAGGTAATCTCCTTTAGTCCTATGGCTTTAAATATTTCTATACTAATGACTTGCAAATTTATATTTCTAACTTCAGTATCTCTCTTGACTGTCAGACTCATACAATTGCCCTCTTCATTGGTCCATTTGGATTTCTGGTGGGCACCTCTGATTTAACATGACCAGAACTCTTGATTTCCCTTTCACAACCAAGAAAATTCCCACATCTCCCTCAGTGTCTCTTGTGTCAGGAAAGAGCACACAATCCACTCAGTTGTTTAATCCCCAAACCCAGGAATTATTCTTGGTTGTTCCTCTCTTCACATCCCCACACTAATCAAGCAACCAGTCCTGTTGGCTCTACTTTCAATGTTTTATCCTCCATCAGAAATAAAAACAATAATTATTACTTTAATATCCTTCAGTTTTACCATATCAGGATCAGTAGCTACAGTTACTGGGGAGCAGACATCAGCTGTTAGTATAAAGAATTTACTACAGGGAATTTTGAGGTGAAATACTTCTAAGCCTTTGGTTGGTGTGAAGCATCCATATAATATCACATACATCCAGATATGGTGACAGCAGGAGGAAAAGGTGGGCATCATTCTTTCTCTTTACCACACTCAGGTTGCTGTGCTAGTGTGCATTGGTGTCATTTTCATTGCAGTGGTCTGGGCAGTTTTGAAACATCCACCAGTTCACAGGTTGGATACAGAAGAATAGGAGTTCCTGCTATGCTTGGGGTAGTCAGGAAAGGCTTTATGGGAAAAGTGGAACTTGAATTAACCCTTAATATGTGGAGTAGAGTCAATTAAATACAGAAAAAGAAGAAGAGTATTCCAGAAAGAGAGGAGTTCTTGGGACAAAAGTACAAAATGTGAGGATACACAAGTTATATTTGGGTAGCCCGTGGGGAAGAACAGGAGAGCTAAATTGAAGGGTCTAAACAAGTTATAGGTGAAGTTTCACACTGTAGATTTCCTTTTTTTAACCTAATATTTATGGAATGTATGTTAGATAAGCAAGCACTGCACTAAGTGCTTTACATGAATTACTTTATTACAACAACCCTGTGATGTGAGTACTAATCTCATTTTGCATAAGAGGAGGCAGTGGCTCATGGAGGTAAAGAGACTTGCCTAAAATCATGTAGCAAGGGCTAGATTGGGGACTCAAATCCAGCCATTTGGATTCTAGAGGACCTGCTCGTCACCATTCTGTTGTGCTTTCTTGTGAAGCCATATTACTCTGATGGTGAGAGTGTAGAGAGAATAGAGCTTTGAGATATACAGAAGGCACATATTTTTGTCCTTAATACTTCTAAAAAGAGATAAGTTCAGATTATCTTCACAAATAGGAGTTTATTGCAGAGTTTAGTGACCCTCAGCGAACAGGACATTCTGGATTCTGGTACTTTGGAGACTGGAATATATGGCAGGCCTCAGGGAAAAATGACAGCTAGCTCAAGCTTCTTCACAGACGTGTCATACTTTCCAAGAGAGAGGATCTAAATGAGCCAGTTTGTCACCACCTAGCATGAGGTATCTGTTGGGTAGGGGTTTCACGTCAAGCCAATTGGAGATAGTTTCAACTTTATTTACATCCAGTCCACGATTCTTGGTCACTGCCTATAGAGGCCAAAAGTTAGCATAAATGTGTCAAAGAAGCCAAATGGAGACCATAGGGACTGTTTGAAGAGGTTACTGCTACTCAGTTCCAGCTGATTCTCTCCAGGTGGAAATAGAGAGTCAGACGGTCTTGAAGAGATACAAAATCCCAGTGAAATATTTTGATTTTTAAATATTGACAACTAATTAAAATGAGAACAACAAAGCACTGTTTGGGCCAAAGAAAATGGATCAGTTAGCTACTGCTGACTTTAGTCTGTCTCTTTAGTTTGGGGAGATATCTGGCTTTTCAGAAATGGGTTTGGGATTAGTTTTTCCAGGAGACTTCTTAAGGGAATTTTGAAGAATGACTTAGAGATCAAGTTGGGTTGCTCTTGGTGACCAGATCTGATGTATCCAAAGCTTTTTCATGTTTAAAGGCCACCAATTCTCCTGTATACTTCACCCCAACTGAACTCCTGAATATCCTTCTGTATCTGTGGTAGTTTGGGGAGTCTGGAATCGATGACCTAGCAGTATGTTTCAAAAGCACCACATCTGGAATGAATCACCCTTCATTCCCTTTAACAGATCAATCATTGGGGAAGCTGATTGTTCCCCTATCTGCATCATACTTTGATTCATTTACACTTAAGTGATGAGAGTGGTCTTTTTTTCTCTTTCTTTAAATGGATACTAACCCAGGAGGGGCTTGGGGAGTTGTAAAGGGGAGTGCTGACTTCTTGGACATGCTCTTGGTCGCATTCTCAAATGGCCCACTCAATTAAGGGTAATATTTCATTGACTTGTGTGTATGATGGCTCCCTAGCCAGCAGTGTTTTCTAAATGGTCCTGAGGCAAGACTTTGGGCTCTGAAAACAGCCCTTCATCACCTTTATGTCTGGGACTACACTGGCACAGCCTGGATTGAAGCTGTTATTTCCATCAGGAGGAACAGCCAGTCTCTGGCTGGAGTGTCTTGACTTGGCCAGCTTCACTTGTCAAAAGAATGGGTGGTCTGACACTATCTGGAGCTGAGTTCATGCAGCTTTGTTATCTACATGTTGAATCTGACCATTCAGGTAAACTGGATTTTCTATCAGGGCAAAAAATGGTTAGAAAAAAAAAATACCGGTTTCTTTATATCTCTTCCTGGGTTTGCACAGATAGTGTAGATGTGTTAGATAACCAGTCTTATTTCTCCAGAAGGCTCAGGTTCTACAAATTGGCCTCAGGTTCAAATATGAAGCATGCAGTTGCTTTGTTTGATATTTATATCAGTAACAGAACTTTCAATAAAGAAATTTCACACAATGGGAAGGGGTGTGTGTGTATAAGTTTCCATGCTCTAGTCTCTAGGTGTAGAAGGCAATGGTGGAAATTTTCCTAGTGACTTGGAGAATGCATGATGTAAGTGACCTTCTACTCCATCTAACTATAAACCTGGCTTGATCTGAATCTATATGAAGTAATTGATTGAGCTCAGCGATAAAATGTTCTCAGTAAATAAACCTCAAACATCTTTATATGGCTGCACCTTTGTCTTTGAACAACCTAGTGTCTGTGTATAATTTGTGGCAAATACAGAATTTAGAAAGCAGCCACTCAGCTGAGGAACGTGGAAGACTAGATGGTAACCTTGTGAGGGCAAGCACTACAACAATAAAAGCTAAAATACGTTGAGTGTTCTATGTACAGGTAACTTTCTATTAATGTTGACATACTTTACATCTTGGACTCTTTAATCTTCACAGCAATCCTACAAAGTGGTGATTATTATGAGTATTATTATTCCTATTTTACAGATGAGAAAACTGAGGCATGGAAAGATAAGTCACTTTCCTAAGGCTACACAACTAGGAGCAGCAAAGCTTGCGCTTGAAAACAGGCAACCTGATTCTAGTCTCTCTCCCTACCCCACCTACCCATCTTGTTACATAGTTGAATCCATGAGTCTTGCACGGTACTTGGAACCTAGCAGATGGTTTGGATAAATGCTAATGGTTGGATAAAAACCCTTTAAAAGACATGAATTTCCATACAAATGTCAATTTTCATTGTTGTTGCTGCTGCTATTATTGTTAATAATAATAACTAGCATCTATTAGGCTCTTTCTATATGCCAGGCACCAAGCTAGCATTTTGCATACATTATTTAATTTCTTCCTCGTAACAATTTCATTTGGCAAATGGGGACACTGAGGCACTGAGTGTGTAATTATTTACATTCAGAAGTTCTCCTTACTCCAGAGCTCATTGCCTTGCCTACCAAGACAATAAAATGTCATTGCTGTGGAAGCTTCTATTTCTTTATTCTGTCAAATGATAGTCTTCTTGAGATTTCCTCAAGATAGAAAAAAACTGTGATGATAATAATAAGCAAATAATAGCATTTGGAATACATTCAATTGACAAATATTTGTTGGATAATGTAATAAGTATTGTGCTAAATGGCACATGACAGTATTTTCCAACACTTCAGCCTTTGTACATCATCTTCGTGATTTTTGCCATATCCCTAAGTTCCATGTGAACTTTTACTTAATATTTTCCTATATTAATTCATTTTTGAAAACTAATATGTATTTATATTTCATAATCATGATATTTGAGGGTTTCTTAATATGTATATTTCTAGGACACATTAAAATAATAGTGATACTAAATAGAAAGCATTTTAGAAAGAAATGAATTTTAGAAAGAATTCTTATTTAGTATGTAGTAATGTTTACCACTTAGTAATGTTTTCTCTTTAGAGAATACCTATGTACTACCACCTAAAGTCTTCACACTTCTTTCAGTTCACTTACCACTCCATGGGAAACACAGAGGATACAAAGATGTGTAAAAATTTGCTCCACCTGCATGTGAAGCCAACCTCAGGCTCATCTATGAAGCAAGCAATAGTTTCGGGGCAGGGAAAGGGACCATGCATGCTCCTTATGGCTGCTACCCAACTATCCCTCAAGGAGAAGCAAGATACATGACACAAAGAATGGTCCAGAGAGCAAGGAAGGAGTTCAGAGGAGGCGGAAGACACTGGACTGATAGTAGAGCTTCCTGCAGGAGCTTTCTCTTGACGGATGTGCAGGGTTAGGAAGGAGAGGTGAGGTGGGCATGTCCGGGTGCCTCTAGGAGCCCAGCCTTCTGCTCGCCAGTCCTTTAACTTCCAGTTCACAGCCCGCTCTTCAGGGTATGCATCTCTGACCCAGAGTCACAAATCAGATCTGAATTCAGGTCTTAAAGCCCAAAGGGTCATATTTCAGGTCATCTCACCTCCCTCTTACACTGAAACTGACCTTTTTCACTTTCTGTGTGTGTGTGTGTATGTTTTTAAGGCTATAGTTCATACCATCTGTTTTCAATTTTGTGAAGAGTAATGAAAAAAATCAAATCCAGTTTTTCAAAACACTTAAATTTTTAAGGAAAAATAGTCTCTTTTTTCATTTTAATACTTCAGTGCTTAACAAATGGTATTTACCTACCAACACAATCTATGCAATTTCCCACTAAGATAATGCATCTGCTTTTCTCTAGTGTCCATTCTAACACTTACTGTCTTCTTGTGCCAGCTATGGAAGATTGAGAGGAGTTAAAGATGTAAGCCAAAGCAGGTAATTTCCTGAAGAGAAGAAATGTACCTTAAATGATTTCTCTTTGTTAGATCTTTTTCATTCTTTCATTTGGCTCTTTATAGAAAACAAAAAAGAGAAAAATGGCAACAAATGTCCTTTGGACCCAAAGAGGTGAAGGAAACCTCTGAAAGCAGAATTTTTTTAAAAAATTAATTTCCTAGAACCAGAGTTGGAGCTGGCCTTTTAGCACTGTTGCACATTAATGCTGCTTCCCCTCCCATTGGGAAGCTGAGGCCCGAGTGGCAGTCATTACTGCCAATAGCACGGTTACCCAATGGATTCCTGGAAGGGCTCGCTTAAAAGATTCAGCCAGATCCTCTCCAGGGGCTTCCAGTTCCCGTCATCCCAGGAATGAAATATTCAGTATCATCTTTCTGCACCTGAGGCTGCCATGGATTAAATTCTTGCTGCCTCCATTACCGGGGCAGCCAAGAGCTCAGGCTGTAGTGATTGGATGTGAAATGCTTAATGGCTGTACTTGGCTGAGGAAGGGAGAGGCAAAGAACAGGCCAGAACCACAGTCATTAGTGGTGATCAGAGGCTGGAGAAGAGACCTTCCAGAGATGCTGTGGCTCAAGAAGAATTTACTTGAATTCCTCCTCCCCCTGCCACCAGACAGCATATTTTGAAATCATATTCTCTATATAATCACCTATAGTCACCCATACAATACAAACAAACCTGTACAAATGGTGCTACATGATAGGTCTTAACTTGGACAAGTTCACATTGGCTCCCCTTTTCCTGTCTGTTCCAGAAACGTGTAGATCTCCCCCAAAGTGTTGCCTTTAGTTGTCTACTTTTCACTCTTTACACTCTCTTTACATAAACTCCATCACCTATGAGCTATGGGGATGAGTCCCAAATCAACTCTTTTAGTGCGATTATCTTCTTGGCACATATTAACTGCTTAAGAAATGATTACTGAATGGTTGAATGAATGAATGAATATCATTTCCCCCAAGTTCTAGACTTACTTTTCTAACTGAGTGTAGAACATCTCTCTTCCTGAATGTCTGTGGTAGGCTGAATAATGGCTCCCCCAAATATGTCCATATCCTAGTCCCTAGAACCTGGGAAAGTTACCTTTGACGGCAAAAAGTGCTTTGCAGAGGTGATTAAGTTAGAGATCTTGAGATAGGGAAACTATCCAGGATTATCCCGATGGGTCTGGTGTAATTACAAGTGTGGTTATAAGAGGGATGCAAGAGGACAGCAAAGAGTTATATGATGATGGAAGCAGAGACTGGAGTGATGTGGCCAGGAGCCAAGAAATGCCAGTGGCCTCTGGAATCTGGAAGAGTCAAGGAGTGGACATTCCCCTGGAGCCTCCAGAAGGAACTAGCCTTGCAAACACCTTGGTTTTTCTTCCCTAAGACTCATTTTGGAGTTCTGGTCTCCAGACCGGGAAGAAATTACACTGTGTTTTTTAAAGCCACTAAGTTTGCAGCTATTCGTTACAGCAGCAACAGGAAACTAGTACGGTGTCTTCTGACAACTTAACATACTTGAAAACACACTCACCACTCCTTCCCCAAACCCCAGGCTTCAACCTCAGCTAACGGCTTCCTCATCCTCAGTTTCTTGCACTAGGGAAATCTGAATCTCCTTTGCTTTTTCTCTGTTCCTTATCCTTTCAGTCGAGACTGGCAGATTCTGTCCCTTCTATACCTGGAATGTTTCTCAAAACTATTACCTTTGCTTGTGGCGGTGGCAACATCCACAGTAGCTACTGCCTGACATATAGTAGTTTCTCACTAAACATTTGTTGAATGAATGTGAGTTGCAATTCTTCTTTCCCGATCCCTTTAGAATGTTCTTCCCATTGTGTACAACTTCCACTGTAAAATCTCTGTGGGTAGGGGCAGTGTCTTTTTCCAGCACTCCATACAGGTAGGTCTGGAACATAAAGTCACACAAACGTGGTGAACTAATAAGTGGACTTACTCTTTGTCACCATCTGATTATTGAAAAGTGTTAGGCAACGGCAAAGAGCACCAGTTTGGGAGTCAGGTGGAATTGGGCTTATGTCCATGCTCTATAATTATCTATTTGTATAATTCTTTCTGGCAAGATACTAACCTTTTCAAACTGCAGTTTCTTTAACAATAAAATGGGAAAAGATAGCACTCACCTTTTGAATTGTTCTCAGGAATGCACTGGGGTCTGGCTCAGGGTAATAAATGCTCAATAAGTGTGAACTCCTGGCATTATTTCCCTGTAGTCAAGGGAGCACCCATATTAACTCTGTTAGACGGTAGCTGTGGTGTGGGTTGCATATGCATGTATGGGGGTTCAGGGGCATTGCAGAAAACGAGGGCAAAGAATGGGGATGGGGAAGGCAGGGAGGCAGGCATTTTGCATTCAATAATCGAGTACAATTTGGAAACACTTGCCTTGTGTAGCCCTCAGCTGTCTGTGAAATTCATCTGAATCTTGTTCCGTTGGCCTATGGGGTATTTTCAAATACAAATTAGGTTGGCCAGAATTCCTTTTCTGCACCAACTCTCCTGGGTGCAACTTAGAGGTTATTAAGATGCCTAATAAAAGGAGAGAGCACATTTAATAACATTACCATCAGCTCGATGGAGCTGAGCTATGTGGGCCCACGGTGCCCCAGAGCCCACAGCCTCCTGCCACTGGTGCACTTGCTTAGAAGAGGCCCTATAATTATCCACATTTAAAAAGCACCATTAAATCCATTGAGGCAGTCATGTCCCATTTGCAAGGCCTTTCTGCCCACATTACTCGGGAGACCCAGGACCTGGCTTCTTGGGGTGGGAGGAGGAGAGGGAATAGACGGAACTTCCTGGGCTAAAGTGATGGCTAGTGAAATTCACAAAATGGAAGATCTGCTGAGATGACAACCCCATTGTCATCTGTGTTGGAGCTTTCCCTCCCTTTATTTTATGTATTTATTTAGCAAACCTTTATCGGGCACTTGACAAGTTTCAGCTCAGTACCACTGCTTCTCATGCAAATTCCATTTAATCTTCACAACAACTCATTCAGGAGATCAGTGGTTCTCAACGGGCAGTAACTTTGCCCCTTGGAGACATTTGGCAATGTCTGGAGATATCTGTGGTTGTCACCGCTGGGGTGAGGGGTGCTACTGGCATCTAGTGAGTAGAGAACAGGGATGCCTCTCAACGTCCTGCAGTAGTCAAAGCAGGCCCTCATGACAGAATTTTCTGGCCTGAATGTCGGTAGTGCTGAGGTTGAACAATTCCATGGTAGATGCTACTTCTTTGCTCATTTACAAATGGGGAAACTGAGGCCCAGAGCCATTACAAGGTTGTCTGGTGTTGCATAGCTGGTAAGTGGTGGAGCCATCAGAGCCTGAACTGTTACCACTGTTCTGGACTGCCTCCCAGCATCCCCCTCTGCATCCATCCTTTGCAGCTAAGCCCCCTTCTTGCCCCTGCTCCAGGCCAGCTGTCCACCCTCACAAAAGCCGATTGCAATTACACTTATTGAGAGTAATTGATGTTTGCTTTGGTGGTGGTGATTTCCTATAAAGAATATTCCTTTGAGAATGCATAAAATTGTTGTACATTTTGAAGGAATCAGCAACCTATGCAAGAGTGGAGTCTACATTTAGCTTTAACCTGTTTGAAATGTAAACACAGTACTCTTTTCCAAGCACCTAATGTCTGCCTAATGTGTGGTTTCAGAGATATTTTACCCCAAATAAAGAGCCTCTAGTGGTTTTAGAGGCAGTGATCTGTGGGAAGAGTATTCGGGGGCCTGAAGCAGAGAAAGTGTGGTGCACCAGAAGTATCTGGAACCGGGCACTCCTGTGTTCAACCTCCGGGCTTTTGCACAAGTCACTCCCTCTGTCAAGAACACTCTTCCTTCCTCTCTTTTCCCTGCTCATTTCTTCTCTTCCTTCAGTTCTCCCTGTAAAAATCGTCTCTTGGAAAGCTTTCCTCAGGTCTTGGTTAGGCATCCTTGTTTCCTGAGCACTCTAAATCTTTTACAATAGCTCTCTCCAAGAGGAATACAGGTTTTTCTCGACTTATGATGGGGTTATGTCCGGATAAACCCATTGTAAGTTGAAAATATCATAAGCCAAAAATGCGTTGAGTAAGGATCGAACAAGATCAACAGTTTTCTAAGACTTTTAAAATGCAGTCAAAACTTTTACACACGTACACACCCCTACACACACTGTTGTTTCACAAGATGGTTTATGTGTGTGTATTTCAAAAAGAAAAAAAGAAAAAAGAAACAAAACAGTCTATGATAGCACAGACATATTCACTCAAGTAAATCTTTGAAGTAAGATGAATCCCAAAGCTGATCGTATTTCAGAGTTGTGCAGTTCAACGATAGATTGAACTCCCATTCTGGAACCCATCATTGGGAAGTCGAAAAATGGTTAAGTCAAACCATTGTAAGTTAGGGACCGTGTGTATAAAGAACCACGTATGTAATTTAAAATTTTCTACTAGCTGTGTTAAAAATACTAAATAAAGGACAGGTGAAATTAACCTTAGTAATTTCTTTTTTAACCCAACTTTTCCACAATATTAACATTTCAATATACAATCAATACGAAAATTATTGATGAGATATTTCACATTTTTTTGAACAAAGTCTTTGAAATCTGGTGTGTATTTTACACTTACAGCTCAATTCAATTTAGTTATTAACTTTTCAGTGGTTAAAGAGAAATGTAGTCCTGCCAAAACAACAAAGCTGCATTTAATAGAAAAATAATTTACACTGCTTTTGTTTTTAAATTTAAATTTATTAAAATTGAATTAAATTAAAATTCAGTTCCTTGGTTTCAGAAGCCACATTTTGAGTGTTCAATAGTCACATGTTCTAGATTGGTTACAAGTTACGTTAAGTTGAAATTGCCTGTTGATTTGTCTTTTCCTCCCATTAGATTGTAACCTCTTTGAGGTCAAGGATTATGTCTTGCTCGCTGTTATTTGCCAGTGCCTGGCACGGATCTTAGTGCACAGCAGGCTCAATAAATACCTGGTATATGGCTTGAGATAATACTTCTAATCCTAACTTTGCCGTTGACTTACTGTAGAACCCTCATAATACAAGTTCTTCTCTAATAAAATGAGTTTTTGGACATTTTAGAAAGTCTTTTCCACTACACAGTAGTAACAAATGAATGTGAGCAAAGGGATTTGTGGTCAAACAAGTGTGAGAAATGCAGGGCTCAACAAAAGGAGGTTTCTTTACTCCAGGACTTCTCAGAGGCTGGAAGGCTTCAGTGCATTGTGATTTACTAAAAGGATTAAATTTTTAATTTAATTTAAGTTTAATAAACTTAAAATTTTAAACTAAATAGGATGTCCTATTCTTCCAACATGTGCAAGCATGGAGCTTTTTCTTCTCAGAGCATCTGCAGGACTGGTGCTCCCTGCAACACAATCCAGGAACTATTGGGCTGCTGTAAGGATCTTGAGCTGTAACATTCCTCCAGATTGAATCTGTATTTAGGGAGGTGGTCTCAAGGACTTGTGACAACGAACACCAATTTCTTTTCAGTTGTATGGAACTATCCTTTGACTAAAAAGGGATGGTAAAAGAACAACTCACTCTTTGCCATCAAGTGACTCAGAATCAATGCCTTACCTTATTTAAGAACAGATTGTTTCCAGATTAGAAAGCAGGAGTTTGGGGCTGGCCCAGTGGCGCAGCGATTAAGTTCACAGGTTCCGCTTTGGTGGCCTGGGGTTCGCTGGTTTGGATCCCCGGTGCGGACATGGCACCGCTTGGCAAGCCATGCTGTGGTAGGCGTCTCACATGTAAAGTAGAGGAAGATGGGCACGGATGTTAGCTCAGGACCAGTCTTCCTCAGCAAAAAAGAGGAGGATTGGTGGCAGATGTTAGCTCAGAGCTAATCTTCCTCAGGAAAAAAAATAAATAAATAAAGCAGGAGTTCTTCAAATAATTGCTCATTTTCAGAGAAGCAGTGAAAACAGTCTGCATCTATTTCCTCCTTCTATCCTACCTAAAAAGATGCACAAAGCAAATATGTTACTGTGCTTTCTGAATGGCCAACACAGTGTTTGAAATGGAAAGCAATACCTAGCTCATCTTAGGGATAAATTATTAAATTGAACTATATGAATTTACCAATATTCAACCACTTTTGACCTACAAATATGACAACTTCATATGGTTTAACGTACTAATTATAGTCAGCCTCTTGGCTTTCATACCAGTTCGTGGGAATCTAAGGTGGAAATACCTTTCTGGAGAAAAACAGTTTGAAAATATATAGCAAAGTTGGTTTTTTTCAGATGTGAAAATACTTTATTTAAACCCTCTCAAGGGTGAATTATGAGAATTGTGTGTGAGTAACATGTCAAGCCATGTGCACATTATGGATTCAAACCACAGCCCCACAGAATAAATGTTCATAAATCTTAGCATCATTATTGAATTGTTACCCAGCTCTATTTTCTTCATGCTAAGAAAGTGTAAGTTTTTCATTCCTTCTCTACAGGTCTCATATCCATCCTCCAAAGCTTTATCAAGTTCCCAGCATTCCATAGCTATGTCCCCTTGTCCAGATCTGTTCCTAGCCTTCTGGGAGGTTCTTGTTTGGTATGTTTAGTTACCTGGCTTCATCTCTGCTAATAGTGTTGCTGGAACTGGGTCAGTTAATAACCACTCAGAGCCTTGTTCATACTGGCCACAGTCTTCTCATTCTGCGGTTTTATATTCAACGTGGCAAATGCCAGAACCTGAATCTTGGATCCACAAGCCGTGAGGAGGCCTAGCAAGAGAGAGCTTTGGTGTCCAACAGACATATTTTCAATGCTAGCCCTGCACCTGACCAGTGGCAGATCTTATTCACGTTATTTAATTTTCTCAGCCCCATATTTACCAGCTTATTATAAGGGATATTATAAAGGATACACATGAACAGCCCAACAAAGAGATGTGTAGGGTGAGGTCTGGAAGGGTCCCTAGAGGAAGAGCCTCTGTCCCACAGAACTGGGATGCACCACCCTCCTGGCATGTGGATGCATTCGCCAACCCAGAAGCTCCTATAGCAATGTTTTCAGTGTGTGTATCTACGACTCTGAAATTCTGTATCCAGAAATTTATCCTAAGACCTTAAAGGATAAATACACAAAGATGTACATACAGGGATGTTCGTTGCAGTGCTGTTTATAATAGTGAAAACTGGAAGCCATTTAAACTCCCAATTGGTGAATCATAGTATATCTGTAAAGTGGAATATCATGATGGCATTAAAATAATGATGTGCATCTGCATTATTTGCATAGAATGATGTCTATGACATATTTTTAAGGAAAAAAGTGGATTTCAATTTTAGCATCTCTAATATTAATATCATTAAAATAGATATTTATCTATGAGAGTATGTGTATATATAGAAATATATCTAAAAATATTGACATAAACATATTAATGGAAAGTCTATCCTGATGATAAGTATAAGAGAGATTAGTTTCCATGTGGCATAATACTTAAATTATCCTTCATATGTAATGCCCGGATATGTAATAGAGATTTCCTATTGTAGGAATTTCAAGGCTTTTGACCCAGGTAAGCTGAGTGGGTTGGAGATGGAGACAACTTTGTTTGTTTGTTTTAACTCTATGGACTTTTGACTCATGATCTCCGTGAATTTAACTTAGGAAAGAAAACTCTGGGTTGACTTTATGATCTTAGAAGTAATTCTGTGTTACTCTAATATGTAATAATGCTCTATGTGGATAATAACAGCTTGCTGTCAACTAGCTTTTTGGTGTGCTACCACACACGTTACATCACTGCCATTTACTAAGTACTTGATAGGTAGTTGTGCAAACATCTCTATTTTTACACTATCTCTACAAGGTAGGAATAATTTCCCCATTTTGCTGATGAGAAGACTGAGCCTCCTGGAGGACATGTGACACATGATTCCACTGCTAATGAAGACAAATCTAGGTTGGTGTTTTCTCCATTGTACTATGATTTTATCTTGCATTGTTTTATCCTAAATCACCCTCCACATGTGATTCTCCCAACATACTCTAGGAACTCTCTACCTGACACTCCTCCAAACTTTTCAACCAAGTATGGAGAAACTCCATGAACAGAGTGTTGCAATGAAATGCACAGCTGTAGGGGCGGACTTCCTGAGTCTGAAGCCTACTCCACCACTTATTTGCTAAATAACCTCGGGAAAGTTACTTACCTTTTTCACACCCCCATTTCTCCTCCTGTAAAATGGGGGTGACGGTAGTCATGCCTACCTTGTAGGCTTGTGGGAGGACTGATTGAGACAATTCAAGCAGTGTAGCATAGCCCAGTGTTTGGTTCCTTGTATGTGGTGGATAAATGCTAGCCACTATCATTAACTTTCTCTTCCTTATCATCATATTTACCACAGCCTCACATGGGCCAGGAAATGGAGACAGAGGTTAAGTGCATTGCCTAGGTTTGCACAGCTGATAAAAGATGGAGTAGCTCTTTTTTAATCTTTCCATTCAGCAGAGGCCACATGTGGTTTGTTCTGGGTAGAGCGTAGAAGATGTGACGGGGGGCTAGGGTAGAATGGCGTTTCTCCTGGTGCTACATGCAGTAGGTGGATGGAACGAAACAGCAACTAATCCAACCCAGCCCCAAACCACAAATGTCAACAGATATTTTATGGCAGGGAAGGTGCCAACGAACATGTCACATGCTCTTTTGAAAATAAATTAAGCCACATAGGGACTCTAAAGTAAAAAATAAGAACTGGGCTGTTTATGGATCTCCTCTGGCTCCAGTTTATGGTGTTTCAAATGCCACGGCAGGAAGAGGCACTGTAGGAGGAGCCCTGCGATGTGACTGAGAGGTCGCCGGGCTCTGCTGTTATCTAATTGCATCGCACCGGGCAAGTCGTTCAGGGCCTCGGCTGCTGCATCATTACCGGTGGGGTAATAAACTCCTGCTTGTGGGTCTGTTAGGAAGATGGCTTTAGGATTGACGTCCTGGTTTGGTTTCTCTTTCTAAGATGAAGTTCAAATAAAATAAACGCAGTGGTCAGTTCCCCACAGGGTTTGACACCTGCTTCCCTTTGGAAGCCACGCAGGAGGTACCTGCTGGAATCAGAACAGAAGGCTTACTTGGAAATTATCTAGTGATTCCAGTTCACTGATTTTCTAAGTTTTGTTTTGTTGTCTGTGGTAGATCCCTTTTTATGGAGGAAATTTAATGTAGAACCTCAATATATAAGACATCGAAGGAGAGTTGCCTAGCCAAAACAAGAAGGCCACATTCGTCAACTTTTCCCTTACCCAGATGCTGTCCCCATCGGTCCTTCCCAGAACTAAGGGCGCTAGAGAGCATAATTTGAAAATGGGCTCTTAAAGTTTGGTAGGCACAGAATCACTGCTGGTTCCAAAGGAGATGCCTGGGTCCCACTCTAAAATGACGGATTCAGAATCTAAATTTTGAACAAGATCCCCAGGTGATTCTGGTGTTCCCTAAAACTTGAGAACCATTGGCCTCTTCTAATACTTTCATTTTACAAGTGAAGAAACTGTTGCCTAGAGTAGGGAAGTTACTTGTCCATGCTCACGCATGGGTCCAAGCCTAAAGTCCAGAGCTCCTGGCCCCCAGCATCTCACTTAGCCTCCTTAGTTGCAAGCAACAGAAACTCTGGCTAACATAAGCAGAAGAACTCATTGGAAAGCTATTTCATGGTTGGTAAAATGGTAGAGAATGCACAGCTCCCAGGAGCCAGGGAAGCTCCTCTGGGGTAGATGGCAGAAACTAACAGAGCCTCTTCAGGGCACCACTACCAGGATAAGTTGGCTTCCACCATTTTTATGGCATTTTGTGAATAGTCCAAATCTCAGGAGAGAAAGCCTGGCTCAGCTTGTATAAGGAGGCCTCCATGGCTCAGGACCACAGGGAATCTTGATCCACATTTCCAGGAAGACCTGACTCAGTGGGTACAACAGAGCTAACTGAGGTGATGCTACCAGCAGACAGTGAAAATGGTGTTAGGAGGCAAAAAATGACATATGCCCACACACTTAGCCACCTTTTCCACCACACTATACTGTCCCCCTGTTAGCATCAATGCTTCACAGAAAAAAATCCAATTGAAATGAAGGGGTTAAGGTAAATTCTGTGGATTAACTATCAGCCAAACGACATTTTAACAGCCTTTTTAGCATAGCCTGGCTGGGCTGAGACCTTCCTTGCAAAATGCCTTAATCCTTGGCCTCTAAATAGAGAGTTATTTTCAATTTCTCCAGTTCCTAATGTTTTAAATGGAACTACTGTTCCCCTTAGAGCACCCAGTGGCTGGCTGGAGACCTTTATTGATATATATATATAAATTACCCCAATCCCCTCTGCTGCCTACAGATCCAATCATATTGAACTAATGCGCATATAAATAAAAACCTGGAAGTGTGGTTTATGGCAATAAGTAGTGCAGCCGAAGTTTATACCGTTCTGCAAAGACACCTTGATACATTGCTGATAATCTTCATAATATGTTTAAAGAGGCAGTGTGTCAGCTCTGGCCGGAGCACCCTGGGAACCGAGTGGGAAATATGATTCCTGAGCTTCTGATTGACCAAGAGAAGAATCTGTCCTGCCAGGAGGAGGCCCAACCCAGGCTGTAAAGGGCCCAGGGGCTGGAAATCTTTTCCCAAAGTCATTGGGCCCTAAAGTAATAGGTTGATCTACAAAATGTAGACATCTTTTTCGCAGTCTGTGTTCTGTGGTTAGTTCTGATGGTAGGCTGGCTTCAGAGGAGCTGAGGAATAGGCTAGAAGCGTTCTTCAGAGCAGAGGTCATTTCCCTGCCAAGATGTTCCAGGCGACACCCTGGAGTGATGTGTTTGCTCCCAGACGAAAGCGTCTGGGTGATGTACCTTCCCTTACCTGCCTTCCTTCAGTCCACTCTGTACACTGCAGCCGGTGCAATCTTTCTGGAAGGTAAATCTGATTACTGCTGCTCTGCACACTTTCACCTCCATGACTTAACTCGCCCTGTGAGCTTCTGGGAGTGTGAGCCATGCCCACAGCTCAGCCTCATCAGCTTCTGCACTGCCTAGGCTGCCTGCTCCAGCCACTCTGGTCTTTTCTTCTTTCACCCCATTGTGAATGTTGTTGTCTCTGCCTGGAATGCACAGTCCATATAACACAGAACCACTTCTCTGCCTCTTGGATTATTATCTTGCCCACATCTTCTGTTCTCCTTAAACAGAAAGTTCCCCTACCACTTTGCCTTTCCTCCCCACTACCCTCCAGCCTGAAGTGTACTTCCTGTCATTTGCGTCCCACCTGCCCATGCTCATGGTCTCCTTATTTACATACATTCCCCTGATTCTTCCACCTGGAAATCGTCTTTCCCATGTCTCTCTTAGTGAACTTATCACTTACAACTTAATATCATATTGATTTATGTCGATTTATGTGTGTGTTAATTCCCCTTCTGGTCTGGGTATGCCTGGGACTGGTTCATCTTTGGATTCTCCAAGCTCCTACTGTGCCTGTCTGTGGCAGGGCTCAGTAAGTATTTGCCAGCTGTAAGAATGAATGAACGTATAAATGCATGAGTGTTGGCCATAGCAGGAGATGCCAGCCCTGGGTGAGGACTCAAAGGCGGGACTTTGGGCAATGGGTATGGAAAGCATGAAAGTGCCTGTGTGCCTGGGAACCTGGAGAAGAGGGGGTGTGGAGCATGAGGGTGGCGCATGGGGGTGCAGAGAGGGAGTGGTCTTGTTCTTGGACATTTTGCCCAGGGCAAGCCCTGAAATTGAGCCCAAAGAGGAAAAAGACAGACTCAAAGTAACGAAAACAAATTATTTTTACTCTGTGTTACAGAAAATGGCTAAGTGTGCTCCAGAGGTTTGGCCCAACAATCCTTTTGGGTAGGAAATATTAGAATTTGTATTTATATGTATTTCTCACTTAACAAATTTCTATTTTTGATAGGTATTAATATGTATCTGATGCGTTAGTGTTGTTAGATGTGTATGCAATTTGAAAACAAACACATGCATATATAAGTAGATTTCTATATATTGGATTGGTTAACACAATTTTTTTCTTTAATGGAGTGTGCAATCAAAAAAGGTTATAGACTGTTGCTTCAGAAGTTCAATCCCTATGCTAAGCCAGAGCTTGTCAATTACCTGCCAACTTTGAACTGATATTAACAATTTGATCTATTATACAGGAAAAATATAAGGAGGTCCTTTGGCTTACCTGTTCACATGCTGTCTTAGGATCCCAGCTAAAGTTCAGTATATTGTCATAATAAAGTATCCTGGCTTTGGGATCTGTTGGCCCTTGTTTTTAATTCTAGCTCTGCCCATACTAGCAGTGTGATCTTGCAAGTCAGCCTCTCTGGGTCTCAGTTTCCTCCTCTGTAAAATGGGACTGATATTAGTACCTACTCCAAAAATGAGATAATTCACATGATGCACTTGGTAAAATGCCTGGCACATAATCGAGGCTCATACAGTGTAGCTACAAAGGACCTAGTCCCGGAATGTCAGTCAGCTGGTCATCACTTCTCTGTCCTGTGTCCACAGCAGACATCCATAATTGATCCCAGTCCTTTGTCCTTCTGGACTTAGATTAGACTTCAGGATTGGGTCACATAGTAAACTTTTTTTTCCTGGGAGCAATTGCAATCTCTGAAAAGCGTTTGCTGTGAGAAGCTGCCATGTACAGAAGCCACCTTGTGGACTTCCCAGCAGCAGGAGAGATCCCAGTGAGACTTGAGGAAGAGCTTTTCCTATTTAGGATCCCAGTGGGATGTTATCAAGCAGGTCTTTTAAAAGTTTTCTCTAGGGATTTTTGGGGCTATGGCAACAACAATGAGGATAATGCCTCACATTTTGAGCAGTGCTTTATAGTTTTCAAAGCACTTTCATGCACATTTTCTAACTTCATCTTCATAGCAACCATGCCTGGCAAAGCAGAGCAGGCATTAGAATCAGAAAAACAATATATATTTTTTAAAGTAAAAAGAACCCGAAAGACTTTGTCCAACCTCTTCATTTCAGAGACAAAGAAATTGATGCTGGAAAGGGTAACTTGTTCCAGGTAACTTACTTGAAGCCCACATGCTCATATTCTACTTCTTGGTATCAGCCACTGTGTCTAGTACATGCTTAATAAAGATTAATTGAAAAAAGAATGAATGAATGTTGTCTCTTAGTGGTTGAATCAGGACCACTAGAACTTTCCTTCTTGGACAGGGAGGGAACATTTTCCCCAAAGCCCCCTGTAACTATTGATTCCCATTGCCTATATGGTCACCTGGAAGTCCCAGCAGGTCCCAAGAATGAGAAATGGCCCAGCACAGGTTTTGGCTCTGACTGGAAGCTGTAAAATCTTGGGGAGAAAACTCCACCACTTTGGGAAAAACTGCAGATGGGGAGTCCTAAAATTCCATGGTCCACGATGGAGAAGGAGCATTTGTTGGTGATGATTTTGAAATATTAGACTCTTGAAGATTTAACAATCCTATGAGATTAAGTTCTCTTTACCTGGGGTTACAGCAGTGTCTGGGCTCTCCTCTCCGAGGCTCACACATGTCCTCCCCTACCTTTAGGTCTAGGGGGACCCCATCCCATCCATCTTGGGTGTTTTCATAAGTTTACCTTAGTGGAAAGGGGCCCATATGTGGCTGATCTTGTGGGAAAGCCTAATTTGAGTTGGCTTTCTGATATCAGAAGGTCACATGGAAACAATGAGAGTTATTTCTTAGTATTTGGGGAGACCAGACTAGTAGCATGGATATTTTTTATAGGGGCTAATGTGAATAATTCCTTCCTTTTGAATTGAATTCTTACTCTCTTTGAGGCACTCTAAGAAAGTACAGAATTTAAAGACCATCAGGAAACAACAACTGGGAGATGAGGCAAGACATCTACAAGTGAGATAATTAAGCAATAATTTTTAGATCTGACCAGGGTTAAAATGGGTCACAATTACAGCATTAGGAGTTCAGTGAAGGAGATCACTGTGGGCTGTTGTATTGAACATGAACTGGATGTGGAAGGACGATATCCATATTATGTAACAAATACTACAATAGCACTTCTTGCCTGCCAAACATTTTCTTAGTAACTTACAAGTATTGATTCACTAAATTCTCATAACAAGATTATAAAGAAGATACTATTATCATATTTTATAGGTGAGGAAATCAAGGTAGAGAAATCCTAACTCCCCCAAGTAGAAGTGGAATTTGAACCCAGGCAGCCCAGTGTCCAAAATCTTAGCGCCTACCCTGTGCTACCTCCTGGGTATATGGGATTTGGAGGGCAGAGGACAGGGGCAAGGTGTGGGCAACATATGAGGAAAGAGTTGGTGTTTACAGAGTACAGTGTATTCAAGAGAACCAACTGGGTTGGAGTATGGAGGTTAATACTGGGAATATCAGCATAGAGATATGAAAATAAGCAAATGGGGTAGGGTCTGATTATAGATAGTGATGACTAATATACTATACTATGCTAAACTATAATCTGATTATAGTTTTGCAGTGGTTCAGTTCACTAAGTCTTTGATATTCCTCCCTTCAAGAGGTGGAATTTGATTGCACCCATTTTAAGCCTAGGCTGGATTAGTGACTCACTTCTAATAGAATATAGCAGAAGTAATGGTTGTGTGACTTCCAAGTTATGGTCATTAAAGGTGTAGTGCTTCCTCCTCTTTATCTTTCTAGGGTCTCACTCTGGGGGAAGCCAGCAGCCAGGATGTAAGGACACTCAGGAAGCCCTATGGAGAAACCCACATGGTGAGGAACTGAGGCTTTCCATCAACAGCCATGTGAGTGAGCCATCTTGCAAGTGGACCCTCCAGCCTCGGCCAGGCCTTTAGATGACTTCTGCCCTGGCCAACAACCTGATAGCAACCTCATTTTAACGGCTAAGTTCTCCTGGATTCCTGACCCCACAACCTGGAAGATAATACTCGTTTATTGTTTTAAGCTGCCAAGTTTTGGGGTTACTTGCTCTACAGCAATTAATAACCAATACAGCCCTCAGGAGTTGAGGAGTGTTGAGGAGTGTAGACTTTAATTTATAATCCTCACCCCATGCCTACATGGAGTACCTGGTTGATAAATGGGTCCTAAAATGAATTATAGATGATAGGGGGCCATTGGAGGTTTTTGAGCAGGTGGACAACATGATGACAGTAATCTTTTAGAAAAATTAATGCAGAGTGGGTGGGCACGGTGATTTGGGGGTGGAGGACACTTGTGGTAGGGAGGCAATTCAGTCTGTTGAAGTGGCTTTTGAATGTAATGGTTTGGCTCCAGCATAGGTTCAGGGTAATGAGAAGGAACAGAGCAAATATAAGTTCCATGAGAGCTAAGCCCTTGCTTGTCTTTCTTCACCGCTGGAGCCACAGAGCCCTGCACAGTGCCTGGCACATACTAGGCACTCAATAATACCTATTGAATGAGTGACTGAATATATGAGTAGGTGGGTGAGTGAATAAAAAAGATAGAAGTGTGGTGGCCCAGAAAACTTTGTTTCTACTTTTTTTTAGAAATGAAAACCCTCCGAAGATTCTATAGGTAATGTCTGGAATAGATTTCTGTGACCTCAAACTCCATTTTCTATTTCTGTAATCCTGATTGGGGCCAGCCTGTTTTCAAAGCCCATTCTCATTCTGAAGTTGATTTTAAAGCACTCCTTTTCTTTTCACATCATTCATGCCACAAACATTTATTGGGCATCTATAATATGCTTGGCATCGTGATGGGCCCTGGGGGGAGAAGATGAGTGAAGGCGGGTCCTGTGGTGCTTCAGTATTTCTTTCTCTGCTTTTATCTCTAGTCATCTCAGAAGTTTATTTTTGAAATAAAGATTCATTTTCTTAGTGGAATTCTTAAGTGAGGAGTGATGAGATGAATTCGGGCTTTTAGGAACTGCTTTTAGAACTTGTGGATGACTTCCACTGTTTGCTGTTCACCCTTGCTGATATGCCCTATTAATATTCAAAAGCTGTCACTTTATTTTATCTTTGTTCTTTAGTAGACTAGACTGCTGGCTGGGAGAATCTGGTTTGTCTGGTTTAGTCTTGTCACACTGTGGGGTAGGACAAAAAGAGACATGACCCAAGGTTGTTAGTTTTTTTAAAAATTTGGAGAATTTCTGTGCATTTTTCTTGGGATCACACCCTGTTTAATTGACTTCTGTCTCTTTTCCTTGTAAATAAAATTCAGCATTGTCAGGAATAATCCCAGGCCAGGCCTGCTGTTGAGTGGACAGTTGCTAGAGGGCACACAGTCTGGATTTAAGGCTGAGGAAAAGCTCTAGCAATGGCAGTTGTATATCAAGGGCATAGGCCTATTTAATAGCAGTTACTGTCTGGAATGCTGTGTTAGGAAGGATTCTGCTGTGTACGTGGGCTTGGGATGAAAGAGCAGCATGTTACAGGAATGGTGATGGCCCAGAGGCGTGGGTATGGGGACTTGAGGCACGTATTTGGAACAACAGTAGAAAGGCTGGGTCTCAGCTTAGGTGTTCAGGGTGAGGAACCAGATGAATGAAGGCTAAGAAAATTCCCATTTCCCTTGACTAATCTTTTCTCCACCTCTTTATCATCTCTTTCATCATTGTGTTCTTTCCTCCCATCTCCTACTTCCCTGCTCTTTCTTCTCATGCTCTGTTGTATCTGTTTTGCTTCTCCCTCTGCCTCCACATACCTCTTTCAGTTGATGTGAAGGGTCCCTTCCACACCCACCCTGGCTACACACATTTGACATAACTATGGCTCTTCCCCACTGGTCTAGATACAGTTCAGAACTTCATAGTTGTTAGGGGGATGGAAGTCAATGGCTTTACAAGCCCCTAGGCTCCATTTGCCTCTGATCCCTCTGGCCTTCTTGATAGGTTGGCAGAGGCACTAAAGAGGCTATAGGATTTGCAAGGTTGCAGCCAAGTACATGTCCAAGAAAGAGCTTTCAATATGAGGAGGATGTGTAGACATGTGACCCTTAGCTTCCTTCTCTACACTATGTGCAGATGGACATGCGAGTCTCCCCACAGCACTTCCTCTGGTTCTTCTCATCAGGATTAAATTCACTTAACATTTTAAGAGAAAAAAAATATCTGAAAATATTCACACAGTCGACTCTAAAGGACCAACTGTATTTCATTTACATTTGCTTTCCATTTAAGTCAAGGCAGACGCGCTTGAAGCTGCTTCCTCTAGCAGAGGCAGACTCAACTATTATCATAATGCTTCCCTTTTCTTCCCTTCTCCACATTTGATAACCACATTTTACTCTTAAATATTTAGTTTTCTTTTATTCAATCTTTTAGTTTACTGTATTGGTGCAGAAGGGAGGGGGGAGACAGTCTTTTTCTCATCCCAGTTGATACTCATCTGTCTGCTTAAAATTATTATTTTTTCTTCTTTTTTCCTTTTTCTCTTTTTGTCACTTACCACCGTTTTGGCTGGTGGGTATAGGGTTTTTTTTTAACCTCTAAGCACATTGAATGTCTTTAGGCTTGCACGTTAGACAGGAGACTGATAGGATAATGATGATGGAATGTTAAATGCTATCTATGTAAATCAGTTCCATCAATGGGTACAAGATTCAGCTACTTTAGGCCTTTTTTTTTTTTGACATACATTTTCATTTTTTTTTTAAGGAGAATAATATTGGATTGTTATTAACCTACTTTAGAAGAGCTTTGCATTACCAGACACATTGCTATTTTGCATAAAGCCATATTAAATTTTGGTATGATGTACAACATCATTTTCTCCTAAATGCTGCTTTTAACCTCCAAGTAGTTTCTTTTGTATTTTTGGTGGAGGACTGGTTTCTGATAGCCAGATCCTGAGTGGGAAGTAGGAAGAAAGAAATGAAGATCTTTATATGCTCTCTGCAGGCAGGGGAAAGCAACTTATATTTTCTCCACTTATTTAAAGTATGGAAATCAACTGAGTACATTCTAGCACTGATTATGTTTTGAGGTCATCAGTGAAACCTCCAGTTCATCTCTGGGTTCTGGAACAAAGCTGTTGAGAGCCACCCTTGCAATAGGATTGGATTTGATTAAGGGCATTAGACTGATTATCACTTTTGGTTGCAAATAATAAGATTCAACTCAAAACTCGTTATAATCTAGAATACACAAGGATTCAAGTGCCTCGAGGGTGGTCTGGAAGCAGGACGTTAAGAGATGTTAGGTTTCTCTTTTCTCTCCGTTGTCTCTCATTTCTCCCCCCCCCCCCTTTCCCATCTCACTCTTCGCACCTGTCTCTCCCCATATCTTTCTCTCTCACCCCTCATTTTCACTTCCCCCTCTCTCTTATTTCTCTCTCCCCTCCATCTCTCTCTCCCTTCATTCCTCTCTCCCCGTTTTTCTCTCTCCCCTCATCACTCTATTTCATCTCTCTCTCCCCATTTTTCTCTCTCTCCCCTCCTCACTCTATTTCATCTCTCTCTTCCCTATTTTTCTCTCTCCCATCTCTCCCTCCCCTGTTATGCTTCCTCCATTTTCTCTCTTTTCTTCATTTTTCTCTCACCCATTTCTACCCACTTCTGCCCCATTTCTCTGTCTTTGATTCTCTGTCTTTCCCCATCTCTCTCTCCCATCTCTCTCCTTTCATCTGTCTCCCCAACCTCTCTCCCATCTTTCTTCTCTTTCCTCCAACTCATTTTCCATTTGTCTCATCTCAGTCTCTCTCCTCCATACCTTTCCCATCTCCAGATCGCTTTATACAAACCGTGTAGTGGCTTCCTCTGCTTAGTGGGGGACATGGCACAGGCAGCTCCACTTTTACATATTCCCAGCTTGGCGACTCCAGAGGGAGAACGATGCTTTCTCCCCTAGCCTCTAGTTTTATATAAATCCCAGAGAAGGTTTCCATTGACCTGGCTTGGGTTACATGCCCACTTATTGGGATTAATTCACTTATGCCAGCAAAATCAGAAACTGTCTCACCTACTTGAATCAAATGCCTATCCCTGTGGCCAGTGACCATGGGGGCGAGGGCAAATTATTAGGATTGGCAGCCCTATCACAATCATTTAGAGTAGGAAAGAAGCCTTCCGTTTAGGAAATGGGAGTGTTATTAACAGAAGAAACAGGAAACATACTCTGGGCAGACAGAAAGAACAGATGCCTACCACAACCACCAAGATAGGGATGTGGAAAGAAAACAGTCCTACATACCACTCTTGGTTTGGCCAGGTAGTGTATACTGGTAAGGGGTGGGAGGTGTACATTTTTTGCTAGTAGATGTGGCTGATCTTTTTCTCTTTTGGTCTGAGGGATCCTTCTAGTTGGTTGAAAAGATCCTTTTTTAATCCCTTCAGTGATCTGTCTTCCTTGTCACTAATGTCTTCCACCTCCTGGCTTATTGTGAGGGAATGCCCCAGGGGAGCCAAAACAACCACACATCTGCCACCCTTGTTCTCTTTCCCTGGGCTGCTTCTCATCCTAGCTGTACCAACTGCACCTAGTTCCTTGAAGTTTCTTAATTCCCACAGCAGACCTGGGCTAAACCCTCTCTATCCATAATTCAACCTGAAACGGGTGGACACATTTCAAAAAAGGAAGCAAAAAAGAGGAATAAAATCATCACAAGAAGGGAGGAATAATATAATTCATGGTCATTCAGTACTGCAACGGGAGTTTGAGGGACTGGGGTGTGAAGGAGTATATTCAGCCTCGGGGGCTCAGCGGTTTGAGTTGATTGACAGAGATAGAGATGGGATCTATAATAAGACAGGGGAGAGAAGAATAGAAAGGTGAGACCAGGAGGCTGCTGACGCTCTCTTTGCTTTCTTCACACCACATTGGAGGTGAATGTCCTCCACTCAGTGTAAACAAGTCTGGATCTGGGAGCTCGGGTGGGGAGAACCATGAAGGGAACTTTAATTGGGATGGAAAGCATTTGGTTGGATTTACTTGCTTCAAAATACCTTACCTTAAGAGAGCCAACCCCAAAGATGAGTTGAGGCCAATTCAATTTCTCCCTGATAAATAGAGCCAGGAAGTGTTGATGATGCATGTCAATGGACAAACCAACCCCATGTGCCCTTCTCAAGATGTTTATGGAGGAGGTCATGGGGCAAGAGGGGAAACCGGGCTCCGAGGGTGGTGCTGAGAGCTCTGTTTCCTTCACCAGGATGTTAATAGCAGTCTCTGGCCCTGCCTGTGGCTTGAGCTGCCCATTTTTGGATTTGGCTGGTGACTCCTCTGGGCAGGCTTTGTGCCTCTGCCTGTTTGTGTTAGAATGCGACACATGGACCCAGCATTCAGCCAGGTGCCAACCATGTAATCCGACACCATATGTTCCCAAGTCAGGAGAGAATAGAGCAGATTTTTTCCCCCCAATTTTGGAAGTAGGTTAATTACTTTCATCTATATTTTCAGCTCTAGGGGTCATAGATGAAAAATTATTCCTGACATATTTAGGTGGTCATTTATGACCAAAATTACTAGGTGTGGACTTTACCATCTACAAGACAGTGCAAAGAGTGTATTCTCAGAATGAGACCACAGCTCAAAAAGATATTCCCTTAGTAAGAATGTTTCTTATCAGCACTGCTTTTAAAAATGGATTTAAAGCGTTGTTTTGAGGAGAAATTGGTGTTGCTCATTTTGTCGGCATCCTCCTCTGCCCAGATATTTGTTTGTTTGTGATATTTAACCAATTTTCCAAGGGATATTGATGGATGGGGCCAGCTGTGTTATTGTTCTGCCACTTTTTGTTCTTAAAGTTTAAGTATAAAAGCCAAAGTTTTGGCTAAAAAATGAAGCCTATTTGATTCAGTGCGTTTAACCAATGCAAGCTAATGACAGTCTTTCACACGGCTAACAGTCAGTGCCAAGAAGGTGCTGAGATGTTTACGTGCAATATCTCCTTCAGTCCTTGAACAGCTTATGTGGCAGGGACTCTTGTTATCCTTATCTTGCTGTTAAGAAATGGAATATGCCTGTTACCTTGCGTTACCCCTCCAGATGTGTACCTTACACTTCTCCATCCTGTTTTGTGCCTAGGAGGCTGACAGATACGGGTCACCTCCACCCCTCCCCTGCACTCTGGCTTACTTTTGGGTTTGGTCAAATTCCTGATAAGGAAATTAGAGGGATAAAGGGAGGAGAGTGAACCAGAACTAGAACTAGTGCAGTTCAGTGAACTGAACTAGACAGTTTGGCTGTAAACCCAACCTCTTTACTCTGAGTAAGATGCTAAACATCTCTGCCCCTCAGATTTTTGTTTAGAAATTAGAGATCATTCTACCTATTTCTTGGGTGGTGGTGGGGAGGATTAAATTAGATGATGCATGCAAAAATACATAGCCTGATTTCTCCATTATGAAGCTATATTTTTCCTGTTCGTTTGCATTTTGCAAGTAGTCTGGGGGGGTGATACTTTGCTACCACAGGCTGTTCCCTAGGGCAGCAGGTGACCAGATCCTGCCACCTTCCCTAGGCCCACCTGGGAGGTCACCTGCATACAGTGCATTCACTGCCACAGCTACTTTTGTCTCTTTGCCTGAGGGGGTGCTTTGTCCTCAAGAGGAGCAGCTCAGGAAAACCAATGGTTCCATTGATTCCTGTATTTTAGGGTTTTTTTTAATTCACAAATTTTGCAAATTTCACAAAAATTTGAATTTTATCAAATGCCTTCTCAGTGTATACGGTTCATATAATTCCCCCCTTTGATTTATTAGCGTGGTGTATTATATTAATAAGTCTTCTCATGTTGAACTCTCCTTGCATGGCTGGAACATTATTTTAATTGGTTATTTGGTTGTGTTTACTAGTATTATTTATTTTTGCAACTATGTTTACAAGTGAGATTGGTCTGTAGTTTTTTGATGCAATGTTTACCGGATTTAGGTATGAATGTTCTACTTGCTTTCTAAAAGGAACTGGGACGTTTTCCTTCTTTTTCTATTCTCTGGAACAGGTTAAGTAGCATCGGGATTATGTGTTCTTTGAGGGTCCAGTGTCTGTTTGAAATCATTTAGGCCTGCTGCTTTGCCTGTTTGTTGTTTTCTTTTGTTTTGTGGTAAGTCTTTGATGATTTCCCTTTTTGCTTCTAGGAAATTGATCTGTTCAAATTTGTCTACTGGGGTCAGTTTGGCGCGTTGTACTTTCTTGAAATTATCCATTTATTTAGATTTTCAAATTTATTTGCACAGAATTGTACAAAGTATTTTCTAATGATGTTTTCAGTTTTCTGTTTGCCCTTTACCATTTCTTATTTGTGTATTTATATTTTTTCCCACTTTTTTTCTTGAGTAGGTGAGCTAGTGGTTTGTCTATTTTGTTGATTTCTTGAAAAACCAGCTTTTTGGTTAGTTTTACCTTTTTCTTTTTTCTAAAACATTAGGTTTTGCTATTTATTCCCTTCCTTCTACTTTGTTTTGGTTTATTTTGTTCTTTTTCAAGCTTTTTGTTTTTAAAATTTTTATTTTTATTACAGTAACATTGCATTATAACATTATATAACTTTGAGATGTACATCATAATATATTTCAAATTCTGTGTAGATTACATCATATTCACCACCCAAAGACTAATTACAATCCATCACCACACATTTGTGCTTAATCACTCCTTTTGCCCTCCTCCCTACTCCCTTCCCTTCTGGTAACTACCAATCCAATCTCTGTTGCTACGTGTTTGTTTGTTTTTTCAAGCTTTTGATTTGGTTATTTGATCTATTTTCATTTTTTCATCGTTACTGCTGCTCTCTGCTTTAGTTGTATCCTATAGATTCTGATATGCGGTTTCTAAAAGTGATCTCTCTAATGTTTTCTTTATCGCATATTAAATTTTCATGCATATTTGAGTCTATTTCTGTTCTGTCTTGTCTGTGTCATTTATCTGTTTGTCTATTTTTTATTTTAGGGTCAAAAATTTTAAGTTACTATAGCTTTATGATACATTTGATATATAACACATATGATAAGATAAATCACTTCTCATTACTTTCCTTTTTTCCCCCAGATTTTCTGGGCTATTTTCAGTCGTTGGTGAATAGTCTCCCCAAAAGTGACTTTTATAATCATCTGTCAAATTTTATTGGGATTACATTGATTTTTATAGATTTGTTGGCAAGAGTAGTATTACAATATTGTCTTCTTATCCAAGAACAGGTTATGTTTTTTCATTATTTGTTTGTTTGTACCTCTCAGTAATTATGTCTTTATATTTTTTCAAATATGTCACACTAAACTTTTGTTGTATTTGTTCTAAGTTTTAGGCTTAAAATTTTTTTTTTTGCTAGTGTGAAGGGAATTTTTCCTTCTATAATCTGCAAGTAGTTATTGTTAGTTTATAAAAATAGTATTGATTTTTGTGTATTTCTTTTGTAAATGGCAGCTTTATTATGCTTTTTTTATTTCTATTTTTTCCTTATTCTTTTGTGTTTCCCAAGTGTATAATCAACATGATATACGAACAGTGATAACTGTGAATTCATTTTCCAGTAATTGTATCTCTTATTTTGTTGATTTTACATGCACTGGCTGGCACTTTTAGAACACTAAATAACAAACGAAAAACCACCCCCATGTCATATTATTGACTTTAATGGGATGCTTCCAGTGTTTCACTAGTTAACATGATTTTTAATTTTGGGGAATATGTAAGTCATTTTTGAAAAAGTAACTTTTGGGGTTTTTTTCTTAGTTAGAGATGGATTTGAATTTTATCAAATGCTTTTGACAGTTTTCTTGGTAATCATATTTTTCTCCTTTGACCTGTTTATATGATGAATTTCATTAATGGGTTTTTAAGATTGAAATACTTTTGAATTCCTGGAATGAATCGATTTGCATAATGTACTGTGAATTCTCATTGTTAACATTTTATTTAGGGTTTTTGGCATTAATATTTTTAAAGTTAGGTTGGTTTGCATTTTGTTTAATCTTTGTAATATTTTAGCATCAAAAATTTAATTCTTAATGGATTTCTAACAGTCTATAATGTAGACATGACACAAGTGATCCCTTTACGTAAACGTTTATGTTGTTTCTAGATTTTCAGCATTGTAAATAAAGACACAAATACTCTTGTTAATCCCTTCCCCTCCCTGGGTCTCAGCTCATTTACCATTTACTAAGAGAACCCCTTCCTGACCTCCTGACTATACCAAATCCTCCGGTGACGTGGAGTTGTTTTTTCTTCACAGCACTTGTTATGCCTGTAATTTGCATCCGCTGTGTATTTCTTTGATTCCCGTCTCTCTTCTCTCTTAGACGGTACAAACTATGAAGTCAGGGATCGTGTCTGATGTTGCACTTCACTGCATTCTTCAAGGAGCTCAATGCCTGGCCCGGAGTATGTGCTCAATAAATATTTTCTAAATATTGATTACCATCTATCTACAAGCATTTACTTCTAAGGAGGGTAGGCTTGTTACATAAAAGGGAATTTTTAATTTAATTTTGTTTTCTGACTGCTTATGTGCATTGAGATAACAAATTTGTTGGTTGGAGCTGGGGATGAACTGAACTGTTTTCATAATAGGGGAGAGAAAGATTTGGTTGGAGTTGGGATGGTGGGGAAGGGGAAGGTGGACAGGAGTTAGAAAGGCTGGCATCTGTGGGAGGGGAGCTGAGACACATGCCTTAGAGCTGGTGGTGAGCAGAGTAAGGAGCTTCCGAGAAGGGATTTTTCACATGAAATGCTGTATAATGGAATCCTTCTCCATAAATCTGAAGTCTTCGGTAAAGACTATTCAATTCATCAAGTGCTCAGCCTGAATAGATTTCATATGAAAATCATTTCTGTGGGCCTCAAACAGGGTTATTCAACAAGTGCAAAGATGTCACTGTCATCTGAGTTTCACCAAGATTAAACAGAGGCTAATGTAAATCCCTACATGTAGATTTTAAAAAAATCAGTTGCCCGAGTAGAAGTTTCAGGGAGAACTGAATTTGACACCTCTCTCTTTGAAAAATATGGGCAATTGTCTGAGTACAACATGAGCCAATTCTGTGTGATCACTATTAAAACTAAAATAATGAATGTAGCAATTAATAAGAGTACAGGACCTTGTTCAATGTAAGTCATAGTTCCCCTTCACACTATGGGTCAGACCACTTTTAAAGTATTCTTTCTAGTTTTTGACTTTAGTCATTGGCAAACTCGGCAGCACCCAGCATGCTACCTAGTAGGGAAGAGTATGGCAAGCCATGATCTAAGAGTAATGATTGAAGGAAAAAGAGAAGTTTAGTCTCAAACAGAGAAAACTTAAGGGCCACTTGATAGCTGTTCTCAAGCATGTTGAAGGACTGCTAAGTTGAAGAGAGATAGATCCTGTTCTGTGGGCTGCAGAAGACATTGTTGGAACAATGGCAGATATTAGAGGGCAAAAGATGTAGACTCTTCATATGGAAAAGCTTTATGGTCAAACTGGAATGCGCTGCTGTTGGTAGAGAGAGCTTTCTGGCCTTGAGGATTCCAGCAGAGCCTGCGTGACCCTCTGTAGGACAGATTGTAGAGGAGATTTCTGCACTGGGTGGGCCAAAGTACATGACTTTTTCAGTCTCTTCCAATGGAGAGTCTATGAAACAAGCTAGCTGTCTCATTGCTTTCACTCTTGATACTGGCTTAGTATCTACTTTATCCTTCAGGCTATAAGCTCTGTGAGGACGAGGACTACGTCTATCTTGTTCACAGTAAATTACCAGGGCCTGGCATAGAGCTTTGTGTTCAATAATTACCTGGTGAACTGAAATGAATGGTTGCCATCCTGGGTAGCCAAGGCCAATGGAGCAGAGAAAATTCAGGAAGGGATTGGACCAGTTGATTTTGTCTCTCCCTGGGCACCATCCTTAATGTGCTAGGTATTGAGTCAACAGGAGACTTGGTGTTGCCGCCAACTTCATCTTTTAGCTGTAGACTTCCATTTCTCCGTTTATGAATTGAGAGAGAAGCAGTATGGCAGAATGGTTAAGACAACAGTTCCTGGAGTCAGATTCTCTTGTATTACTTGGAAATTGCTTAATCTTCCCATATTTCAATTTCATCTTCTGTAAACTGAGGAAAATAATAGTACCTTTCATAGGGTTACTGTGAGGATGGAATTAGTGTATATGAGTGTGTGTATATGTGTGTAAGTTATTACAAATTAGTATAAATTCTTTTTTTTTTAAATTAAGCTATTGGAAAATATAAAACATATAGTAGGGCTTTAAATAATGTGCATAATGATGAATTCTCTCCCTATATATAGAAGCTTATGAAAAAGCCTTCTAAAATGTTTATGTATCACCATTTGTACACACACTAGAGAGGCAGAAGGCTGGATTTGAGTCCTACCTTTCCCACAAGCCATGATCTTAGGCAGGTCATTCTCCTCTCTGGAACATCAGTAACGTGGGGCTGAAAATACCAGTCTTGACTACCTTGAGAGTGAAATGAGCTGAAACACACGTTGAGGTCTTGCTAGCTGTACAGAATAAAATGCATACCTTTAGTTCCCTTCTTGCTTATGTCTTCAGGCCCCACCCACACTTTGTAATGGGGACTTAGCTCAGCTGCTAGTTTGCAGGGAAAGGATTTTCCTGTTCTTCTAGCTTTAGCTCCTCTCCCTCTTCTATCACCTTCCTGGGAGGAGGGGAGGAGGGCCTACTTCCTCTTTGCTTAAAAGCTGATCAGGATCCTCAGGTGCAAGGTCCTTGCTCAGAAAGAAAAATTGCTATTTTGATTTCTACTCTGTTCTTCCATGCCATTTCTTTCTCAGTCCCTCTCAAAATTTCCCTAGTGCTCCTGTGGCATAAAGTGAGTCAGAATGGCAAATGAAACATACAGAAGACATAAATTCTAGGCATAAAATATATATCAAATATACATCTATCAATTGGCTTTATGCCATCTGAGCTGCCCCCAGGGTGTCAGTGGATCAGGTGAATGGATTTCTGCCACTGTGGGTAATTCCATAAGGTAATAGGGTGGGCCCTAATGCAGTGGAGAGGCAATATTCTCCCAGTTATATATCATGGTTTAAGAGGGGAATTTGTATATTTTGATTTTGCGAGTCAATGAAGTTGAGTCCCCAAGGCACTCTCGGAGCACAGCCTTTCTGAGGCCGTGGAGAGGAACTGGCTCAAAGCCAGGATTACAGCCCGCACAAAACGAAGCCACCTCGACTCCAGAGACCTGATCCAGAAAGGCTCAGTCCTACGACCCCTGAGAAAGCTCAAGATAGAGAGAATTACCATATACATATTATTTTTTTCCCATTTAATTGGCCAAGTTAACTCTTTACCAAATAGTGAATTTGTTTAACCAAATGGGAAAAAAAATTCAAGCTATTTGATTGATTGACAACACCCAACTGGAATGGTCTGTCAATTAGCCCTGCTACTTGTGATGATATAGCTCTGTGATGATGCAGTGAGAGAGAGAGGAAAGATGGAGATGAAGAGGGAAACACTAGGAATAGCAAATACTTATTGAGAGAACATTTTATTCCCCAGCTACTGTACTTAGCACTTTCTGTGCACTGACTAATTTAATACTCTACAACCCTATGAAGTAGGAACTATGATTATCAATCACATGTTATGTTGGAGGAAATTAAGTCATCAAGAGGTTAAGTAACTTGCTCAAGGACTGCCTAGTTCATGGTAGAGCGGGGATTTGAACCCCCTCTTAACCACTATACCATACTGCCTCCAAAGGAGAAAAGCTTGTTCCAATGTGGGGGAATGGTTTTCTAGGCTCCAGGAAGCCTAATGACTTAGGTTCAGAAAAGTTTGATCAGAAATGAGAGTATTAGAAATGTGTCTAGAAGCAAGTTAGTACTCCTGAATATAGCAATATGCTTAAGAATTGTTTCTGTAGCTCTGGAAAATTAGTGGGAAGTAGGAAGAAATCTGCTTTGACCTTACTTTAAATAAAATCTGTGTTAGCAAAACCCACATTTGGACCTGAGCCCAAGCAAAGGTGTTGAGATCTGATAACTTGGCTTAAATTTAAGAGATATGGAGATTCCAGAAATAGGGCCCTAAAGAAGGATGCAGACTTTCATTTGACCGTTGAACTGGGGCTGTGCTAAACATTTCCTATCACTGGGGAGCCCCAAGTCCAGTACACATCATGTATATGGTAATGTGCAGGATGGAGTGGATGAATATCCAATATCTGGCTCCTTCCTCCTAACGGAACTCAATTTTATTCAGGCAGTCATCCCCCTGCCGTGCAGCCAGTTACCTCAGACACAGCTGATCTCAATCCTAGACCCCTGGGGGCAGAGGGGGCCTGAAATTGGCTGAACAATGAGCATGTGACCTGATACTGTCCAATTAGAATTGAGAGGAAGTCGGGGGAGGGAAAGAGGTTGAGGTGTCTGGGTAAATTTTCTTCTATTTTAAGAGAATCCTCAGAAAGAGATTATCTTTCTCTTTCCTCTGGAAGTAGCTGTGTTTGTGTAGTGATAACTGTGTATGTCACACAGTGCTTTGTAAGTTTCTCAAAGACCCATCTAAAGTCCGTTAAAGAATAAAGGCTTGAGGCTGGGCCCCACGGCGTAGTGGTTAAGTTCATGCACTCCACTTTGGTGGCCTGGGGTTTGCGAGTTTGGATCCAGGGTGCAGACCTACACACTGCTCATCAAGCCCTGCTGTGGTAGCATCCTGCATACAAAATAGAGGAAGATTGGCACAGATATTATTAGCTCAGGGCCAATCTTCCTCACCAAAATAAATAAATAAAGGCTTATTTTATCATTTATCGCATAATGAGAAGTTTAGAGGTAGGACAGTTCCAGGGTTGATTAATTCTAGGGGCACAACTTTCCTTCCATCTTTCTGTATTGTGTGTTGGTAACTTTCTATGTGGTAACAAGATGGGTATAGCAGCTCCAGGAATTGTCTCACACAGGAGAGACAAGAATGTCCAGAGGCAGGAAAAGGGGCAAGTTCCTGACTTGTGTCCCTTTATAGGAGTGTGGAAAACATTCCTAGAAGGGCCAAAGCTGACTTCCTCTAACATTGCCAAGGTTTGTTTCATGTGCATTCTTCAGACAATTACAGGAAGACAAATGGAATGACCATAATTGGCTTAGATAACTAACGTCCACATTTAGGAGGAGTTAATGAAGTACACTGATATCTGATACCTGAACACAACTGGGCTTCTACTAGAAAGGGAGAAGTGGGAGAGCACGGCTGTTAGATCACCAATGGGGTCGGCCACAGCCTGCAGCACTTGCAGTCATCAGGCTACGGGTTTGAATGAGCCAACATTGAAGATGACAGAGTGGACAGATACAAAGAATCTGGATCCTTTATATAGTGAGCTGCTGAATCAAACCAAACAAGAAGCCCACACAACTACCTGTGGACTTCCCTGTATGTGCCTTAAGCTTTCTTGTTATGAAATCTGTTTGACTGAGGTTTCTGTGCTTTACAACTGAGATCACTAAACACAGATCCAAGGTGCTTAATAAAGACTTGATGAATGAATGAACAAATGAATGAATTTGGGGTTTATGTTCTAAGAGGAAAGTCTTTTGTTGAATCTGACTTTAGGATGGGCAAATTTTTTAAAAAGTAAGGATAAGTCAGATTTTGATATGCTGAGTCATAGTTTAAATGTACCAGAGAACACACAGTGCATCCTTTGGAAAAGACATCTTATGTTTTATTTGTCTTATAAAATTGTTCTTTTTTAAAACAAATTAGGCCATATCTGGGCTCATTAGGGTTGAGAGAAAATTTGTGTAAATAACCAGGCTTTTTCTGGATGGATACACAGTGGGGACATTAGGTAGGTATACAGGGGAAGTATTTAGTAAAACATTCATCAGGTGTTTGTACCTCGTATGTGCCTGGTGTTGTAGTTGGCTTCAGGGATACAACAATGAGCAAGACAGACATGATCCTGGCTTTCGAGAAGTTTGGAGTCTGATATAACAATTATTTCCTCTGTGTTTTAGGGATCTAGACTAAGATCCCCAACAGCTCCTAAACCAATAGAGAACTATTAGTGATAGTTTTGTTTTACTAAAAATTATACTAATTGAATAAGTAGGATCTGCACTTATCAGCACTTATGAAGAGTAGATATATAATAAAATGATGTAAAAATAAATAATATTAATAAATACCTACCTACCATTGATTGAGGACTTACTATTTGCCATGCATAGTTCTAAATGCCATATATAATAGCATTATATATATATATATATATATATAACAGTGTACTGCCCATAATAATCCTGTGAGGTGGATACTATTAGTAATCCCATTTTGCAGATGAGAAACCTAAGGCTGAGAGAAGTTAAATATTTTATTAAGGTTACACATCTTTGCTTAGCTGGAGTTTCAGCCCTGTAATCTTGTTCCAGAACCTCCTCTCATAACCACTGCTATATGGGCTTGGCATTTTCTTCCCAGTTGTACAGACTTGGATCTGAGGCACCGACAGTGGATGAGACTCACACTCTTTGCAGCTGAGGAGTCTGTACCTATCTCACAGGGTGTTCTAAGTATTAAATGAAAGAATATGTAAAAAGGGCATAAACCCGGTGCATGATATATATGAAGCCTTCAAAAAGTGAGGGATTTATTATTACAAGTCTAGGTTTTAGTTTTCTGGTCTAATGCTAGGGATTATCACAAATCTCTGAAGTTCCAAAAACCACAGCATTTCCTTACCACACCCATTTCTTCTAAGCCCTCTCAACTTATCAGAGGCCCCCACTTGCTTTGCAGGTGTTGTAGGGAGAAATTGCAAAAGGTGATGCAGACTCAAGAGCATCCATCAGAAAGATAGTCTTCTCTGATTGTCTCAGTTCACTCTTCTGAGAATGGCCAAAGTTAGCACAAGAAATGCAGGAGGACTGGATTGGGTTCTCTATCACTTTCAAAGGTTACTTACCATGGAGTTTTAGGATTGGCAGGGACCCTAAAAGGCATGTAGTTTAGTCTCTCATTTGAAACCATACCTCCTTCTTTGGAATCCCCACCAAGAGAAACTTTCTGAAGTTTAGATTTGGAGCTGGGGTACATATGAAAATGTTTATCACTCTTCTATAACACAGAGAAAAACAAACTAGGTTAACTTTTTTTTAAAAAAAAAAATAAGTTTTGGGGGCCAGCCCCAGTGGCCTAGTGGTTAAGTTTGTCATGCTCTGCTTTCGTGGCCTGGGTTCAGTTCCCAGGCGTGGGCCTTCTTGTCTGTCAGTGGCCAAGCTGTGGTGGAAGCGACCTACAAAAAAGAGGAAGATTGGCAGCAGATATTAGCTCAGGGTTAGATCTTCCTCAGCAAAAAAAAAAAAAAAAAAGAAAAAAGAAAGAAAGGAAAAAAGTTTTGGTTGAACTATCACTTAGAGACAGAAAAGAACAGTAACCATATAGTTCTATTTATTATTGCAAAATGAAACAACAGAAAATGGCTTGATGAATTTTCACAAAGTGAACACACCTATGTAACCAGCACCCAGAGAAGAAAAAGAACCTTATCAGCACCTTAGAAACCTCCCTCATTCCCTCTCTCGGTTACTAACCCTTCAAAGGCAATCGTTATCCCAACTTCTGATGCCACAGATCAGTTTTTCCCATTTTTGAACTTAATGTAAGTAGAATCACACAGCATGTACTGCTTTGTGCCTGGTTTCATTCTGTCAACACAGCGTTTGTGAGATTTATCTATGTTGTTGTATGAGGCTATAGTTTGTTCATACACATCTCTGTAGTTTTTCATTGTATGAACATACCACAATTTCTTTATCTATTCTTCTGCTGATGAACAATTGGGTTGTTTCCAGTTTGGTCTATTAATTACAGTGCTTCTGTGAACATTCTTGTACGTGTCTTTTGGTGGACATTTGTTCACATTTCTTTTGAGTATATACCCAGGACTGGAACTGCTGGGTCATAGGCAATCACATTTCTTGCTATAGTTGATGCTGCCAAACAACTTTCCAGAGTGGTTTCCAGTCTAGGAAGATTCAATTTAACTTTTTAAAGTGGGAAACATTGGAAGCCCCACTGTAAGTGATGCTATGTCTGGGCCTGAAGCATCAGAAGCATCTGATTAATAAATTCATTTGCTCAACATATACTGATTGAGCCCCTACGATGTGCTAGTCATGGTGCTACAGGCTTTAAGTCTTCATGGACCTTATGGATTAATGGAGAGAGAGAATTTAAACATATAATCACATTGATAACCCTATATTTATAAGCTGCAATAAGTGCTATGAAGGGAAAGTGCGGAATGCCATAAGCCCACTAGACTACTGCCTCCACTTTTTTTCTTCCTAAAGGGAAGGAGAAAAAAAGCAACTTACCTCTAACTGTAATAGCCTTAATTGTGAACCAGCTTCTAAGCTGTCAGATTGGAACCTAATTAATCACTGAGGGTGGCATGGAATTGATGAATTGCTTTGGTGCTCTTTTACTAGTATAAATCTTTGATTTAATGATTGCTGCTCTCTGATTCATACCGTACTACCCCGGTGATCAATATGCGTGATGAATGGCTGATTTTTAAGAACCACCCACTTGGTAATGCTCCTTTACATATACAGTGTATGTATATATGAATTAGTACAAGACGGATTTCTGACAAAGAGGCAGAGGGTGAGGTAATATTATGGGTTGAGGAGGAGGAGGGGCAGAGATGGGGGAGTTGAATGGAATTTGCTAATAGAAGTTGGGAGGAGATTTTCAGAACAGGCAAAATAAAGCACTAAACGCGAGAATCCTTCTTCTCCATTTACTTTTTACCAGTCTCCCTCCGCTTGAATCCTTCAGTTCAAGGATCTGACGTTGCTTTGGAGGAGACTTGCTATCCTGGCTCCTTCAGAATGAGAAAGTCAGTATAGGATAAGAGCTATATATCATCTACTAACTATGGATCCCTTTGCCTCCTTGCAGAGTTCCCAGTGCTGAGTAGGGATGCGAGTGGGAAGTTGACTGCGGTCTGCAGTGGTCCAGAAAGACTGTTTTGTGGTTTGTTCATTAAATTCAGAACTATTTATTGAGTACCTGTCAGACTCCAAGCCCCAAGCTAGGTACTGGAAATACATTGATGAATAAGACAGGTTTAACCTCCACCGTAAAGGAACTTTTTATCTAGAAGGATGTGTGAGGCTGCTAGAGTCTTTTGGTCCAGTGGACACACATGCAGCAGTTCGCTCTGGCGGCGTTGAGGTACTTGGTTTCTAGTTTCAGAGAATTCTCTTTAGGCCTCTCTCTTTCTCCCTTCCCGTCTTTCATCTGCACATATATTTTGTGTTTCAGTTTCCTTGTCTGTCAGATCTTACTCTCTCAAATTTATTAGGGAAAGCTGGATGTATGCAATGTAACTGTGAAGCAATGAGACCCATCCTGATATGAGTTTCACAGAAACCAGTCTCTTTATTGCCATGCTATAAATATGACGCCAACTTAAATAGTCAAGTATGATATAAATGTGAGGTGTTTCGAATTCCTAGTGACTTTCATCTGGAAGACATAATCAAAGAAATGTTAAAAGGCTTCTTGTGGCATCATTGTCTTTGATAGCAAGCAGTTAGAAAAAACTTCAATGTCCGTCGTTGGAATTATGGTCAAACATGATGAAATGATTCAAAATGGTCATGTAGACCTCTGCTGATATGCAAATAACTTTACATCATGTTCTTGAATTAAAAAAAGGTGAAAGAATAACATGTATAGTTATGATCACTGGCACAATAGTAGGCATTCGGTAAATGTTTATTCAATAAACTAATAGCTGGATTTTTGTAGCTGTCTACCACCCTCCTATCAGCAAATAGAAATGTATAGAACCAGACTCCCTAAAATGTTAACAATAGTTATCTTGGGGTAGTGGAATTTCAAGTGGAAAAAAAGCTTTTAAAAAAATGTGTTCTAGGGGCTGGCCCCGTGGCCGAGTGGTTAAGTTCGCGCGCTCCGCTGCAGGCGGCCCAGTGTTTCGTCAGTTCGAATCCTGGGCGCGGACATGGCACTGCTCATCAGACCACGCTGAGGCAGCGTCCCACATGCCACAACTGGAAGAACCCACAACGAAGAATACACAACTATGTACCAGGGGGCTTTGGGGAGAAAAAGGAAAAAATAAAATCTTTAAAAAAAAAAAAATGTGTTCTAATTAGTTTGATATTTTTGTAATGAAGGTGATTTATTTATATAACCAGAAAACACAAGCTATTTTCATTTCTTAAAGCACAGTATTCTGAGTAAGAACATCTGTTTAAAGGGAGGCTAGAAACTTCTCTTCTCTGGGATTTGATCTTCCTCAGTATGTGAGAGAATTAAGAAAAGCAACTCCCGGGCAAGCAGCAGAGTGTCTTTTTACAAGGCCTGGAGGGCTGATTCTGTCAAGGCCCCCTTGGAGAAATCTTAGCGATTCTGCGCCTCCTCTCCTGGGAGCTGGTTTGCTCTCCCTGTCCCGAAGCTAGGGGATTCTCACATTTATTACTATTGTGGCTTCTCCTCCCCTCTTACCCATGTCACCCGGGCAGATTTCTTGTTTTATCTGGTACCCGGTAGAGCTCTGCTGAGCTGAGGGCCTGTCTTTCCCACCAATCCTCATCCAATTAATTGATAAAAAATTAATAATTTAATTCTAGTGGTGGGAATTATACACCATTCTCTGAGCTCCCTCTTCACCAGGCGTCCCAAAGTCGCCTCATACAGCAAGCACCTGAAGCGAGAGGAAGGAACATTTTCTATATTTTAAGTGGATTTGGCCACTTGAGCATCTTTGATTGGAGGGCAGGCAAAAGAACAGGAGGCACAGAACAGAAACGGTCCCTCTAGAAATCAGGAGGTTGAAAGGAAATTGGTAGGGAAAAAAATCACATTTGTTCCCTCTGTGCTTGTGGATATTTTGGGGACTTTTGCCAACCTACTTACTTATTTTAACCCTGAACTGCATATATGTGACACAACTTCATTGATTTTGGATTCATTTAATAGCAGGAACTCTGAATTCAGACAGTCTTCACTAGCTGTAGGACCTTTGGCTTCAATGTTTTTATCTGTAGAACAGAACTAATAAGACGACCTACCTTATAGGGTTGTTGTGACGATCAATGAGAGAATGCACTTATAGCACTTAGCCCAGTATCTGACATTTTGCAAGGGCTCAAGAAGGTTTAGATATAATAATGACTATTGTTTCTGCAATTCAGTACTAGTGATTATCTAAATAGACTCTGAGCTAAAATTTATTATATGTTGGAAGAGGATGTTTCTTCATAAATTAATGTTAGTATAGGAAGGAAAATTTCTTTGAAAAAATTTGCTGTTTAAGGCAGTGATGTAATGTGATGGCAATGATTAAACCACTCAGAACAGTTTTTAAGTCCTTTCAGGTGTCTTAGAAACCCTGCTTACAAGCAACCAACATAGATATCACATGTTATTTCTAGTTAGTTATCCAAGCACACCTTCTACTAAATATCCGCAAAAACTCCCAATTTGAGTTACTACAAGTTTTTAAATACTGCTTCATTAAAAATGTTCTCTAAATCAGATGTTTACTTAAATCAAACAGACCTTACCTATTTTGAACAAATTGGTACGGTTTCAGCGTGCAATAGAATAAGTAGTTTAGACTGTGTTGAAATGATATAAGGATTTGAATTAAAGTTTTTTGGGTTTTATTTTTGTAAATTTCATGGTATGAAGAACCATGAAATTATTCATGTCTTATATCTCCTTTCCTCTATAGTAAAGGCATAGAGATTAGTAATTGCTCACTTATCTTTTTATCATGCACACACCAATTGTAGCCTCGTGTATAGTGTAGAACAGATGCTCAATAAATGTTGAATGGATGATGGCTAAGAGTTTGTGTGAACAGGTATTTGTAGGGCTGGTTAAGGGGAAGATGGTCTTAACCAGGAGCATTTCATGTCCGCCTGTTTTTATCTCCTATAAAGATTATAAAAACCTTGTGCTCACTATGTATTTTGTATTTCTTGTGTGTCATTCCTGACAACATCTAGAATGGTGGAGATTCAGTAAATACTTACTGAATTGGACCAGAGTAAGTAGAGAGAGGCAAACATAAAACAGGCTGCTATTGATCTTAACCTGGCAAAGCAATTTCTCTGATTTCAGCCCCTCAGTAGAATTTTTGTGTGCCTTCCCAGCTTTCCAGTGCATGGGAACAAAAGTTGATTGCCCAAGGAAAACTGGTCATGTCAAGAAAAGCATATTGTCTCCCCAACTTTTTGAACAAAAATTTGTGACTTATTTAAGAAGGTCAACTGTTGACACACAGTTTGCATTTTATAGCTAACTGCTGTGTTTTTCTAGACCCTGCTTTGAGCTGTGGAAGGACCCTGCAGCAGTTACCTAGGTAATTCTATATACCAAGCTTCTCCTCAATTGGGAGATAGAGGGGGCCTTCAGGGGAGACATTTGCCACTCTTCCAAACGGAGGTTCCTCTGCCTGTAAAACGGAATGAAGCTAGAAGCTCAGCTCATAGACCAGGCTGACACTGACTCTGGTAGTGGAGGGACACCTAACTTTTCTTTCCACTCTGGGTGATACATTGGCTTGCCTAAGCATCTCAAAGCTTCATAGCTAGAAAGACTGGATCTGGGGAACGGGTAGGAGAACTTGAAGGAAGATTGATGGGAGTGGGATTGTTGAGCAGAAGATGAGAATGGTTCATCCTCAGTGGTTACAGGGGGAGACAGCCCTAAATCCCTTAATAAAAACCATATTCTGTGTAACAGGAAGAGGCCATTTCTATCATGAAAAGTAGCTGAGAATAGACAGACGATGAGAGAGAAGAACCTTGAAAGTCAAGCCTTCAGGATGTTTTTATCTCCTCACTCTTAGAGAGGAGATAGTGTGGAATAGTTAGATGACTGTGAAGAAACTACCGTATTGGATACCACCAGCTGAGTGTATCCAGCCTCTTGAGCAGTACAAAGCTCACCAGCCAATGTAGCCTTCATGACAGCCGCAAAAGCAATGGCTATATAACTTTCTCAAGGGGGATGGGGGGAGAAAGGAGAATGTGAGAGATGCTCTTGCTGTAAGAAAAACATAATAAATCCAAGAGCTACACATAGCCTGGGGGTTTTTATGACCATAGCCAGGCAAGAAGGAATGACTGAACTTAACTAAAGCTGTTAATTACCTGGATGAGATCAAAAGCCCAAGTAAGGGAATATATTTATGATGCACCTTACAGGATATGCTTCAACTTCTTACTTTTTTTTATTAATTGGTTTGATTTAAATAGATTTAAAGAGCCTGGGCAGAGCCTTTTAAATCATATTCCATATTGATCTAATGAAATAGTCAATAAATTTACTAACGTAGCCCCTTTCCTTTGTACAGTCTGGAGGGAAATGCTCCACTGAATGGTTATAACTCAACTCCAAACCTCACTGCTATTCCCACCGTGACTCATAGAGAGCAGGAGGATGCTGGGAAAATCTTTTCGGTCATTTGTGGGAGTGCTTAAATAAGTGGTTTAACACCTGTTACAGACTACTCCCCACCTTCTATCCTACCCCACCCCCAAGCCCTTTGGCACATCATGGCAGACTTTACTCAAGCTGACTAGTGTTGGGTGCCTTGCAAATTCTATGCATAATTTACCAAATTTACAAATGTCTGCCACCATCTGTTATTGCCCTGACTCTGGGCCTTCAGGACTCCAGTCATGTTTTAGGTCCTTTGGCTTTTCTTTATTCGTCCACCCAGCTCTGTAAATATTGACAAAATGAGGCTCGTAAATACAATAAAGGGTGCCCAGGTAAATAACAAATCTTCAATGAAGCTTCCTTAATCTTTCAATAAATCTGGACTAAATCGTGGGAAACTTTCCTAAAATAGCTTCTTTGTGTCCCTTTTCCCACCTCCTAGAGCAGTGAAGGGAACCTAGACACTAAAGAGCACGTGGACAAGGGGCCTTTGATGTGATGTTTTAGACATTGACATTCCTTGAATTTCTTCTGTTGAATGTGGGATGAAACAAGATTTTGCATTTATTTTATAGTCACTAATCCCAAAGCTAGGCCCAAAAGCAATGTTCTGGGGACACAGTTTCTTTGGGCTTGGGGTGTGAAGTCAGCACAGAGGTGACAAAATTAACTTTGAAAATCCCATAATGCACTCATATAGGACGGTGTTACTAGTTTTGTTCCCACAGCTCTGCAAGTAATTGCTGTGTACCCTCAAGTATGAGAACTGGCTGCAAAAAGGATGAGGACCAGAGTAGGTGTGCAGTTCCGAGGAATGCAAACCATCCTATCTTTAAAATAACCATCAAATTCTTAGCTATGACTGGGGCATGGGTTGGAATTCCCAAAGTGGTCCTGGCTCCCTCCAGGCTTTAGTCGACCCTGTTTTAATAGTGAGCCTCTCTACTTTTAATGCAATGTCATAGATTTATTTGTGATTGTGAGGCTTAAGCCAGGAAGTGGAGTCTCCTCTTGGAGGACTGGGGCGGTGGAGTGCGGGTGGGTCCCGGCTCTAAAATCTGCGAGCCTACATTAAGTCAGGTCTTGATGCAGCATCACTGTACTCCAGACAAGGGCAGTTTGTGGATGTGAAGTGACTTTAAAAATTAAACGCCATGGTGAATGTAAATGTTGAACTCATTCAGAGGGATGGAGAAACCCGTGTAATTGAGGCCCTTTTCTCTCCTTCCACTTCCCCTCTGCTCCTTATTGTTTCTTCAATTGTCTGGGTAATTTGGTCCTGAGGGCATAAATTCCTTTATAACTCAAATCCATTATGCAGAGAAGAGTCATCAGGAAATTACTCAGATTGCATCCCAGACACGGTGCCGAAGGTTTTGGAGCAGATCCGGCCTTCCATTAGTGCAGCACTGCTCTCGATTTTAGATATGGGCTTGGAGGCTGGACATCCACAGCTCTTCCCTTTGTCCCTCTTTGTTTCAGCAAGAGCCGCCTGGAGGGAAGGCCCACGTTGGTGCTGGCTGGCGGCAGCTTCTCTCCACCCAGGGCCGCTGTGGCTGCCAGCTTCCCTTGGCCTGTGTAGACACGTTCATTCCAGGCCAGGGAGAGCTGCTGCCAGGCAGGCAGACATATGCTTTCGTCTTGTCTAGCCATCTCCAGGAGCCAGGGACCCAGGCCTTTTAATTTCTCTAAACCTCAGACCTTCTGGTGGAGAGCTGGTTTTCATGTTTGTGCCCTGACAGGGGTTGTCTTTGTGCCGTCGGTGGTCTGGGAGCCACCTGCCTTTGGGCTTACAGGCACTCAAACCAAATGCAAACATTTTCCATTTAGATTTTGGAAAAGGACATTTTAGTGTCTGGCAATCTCTTTTATCTGGCTTTATTCTTTCTAGATTTCTGGTTGACTGGCGATACTGAAGTCTGGGTTTGTTGTTTGGGTGTGTGCATTTTCCCTCTTTTATTTTTTGTTCCCACAAAGTGATGACTCAGAGGGTGGCAGCATGTGGAAGGGTCTTGGATTTTGGTGTCAGGCAGATTTGCATCTATTGCTTTTTATCTGTCTCCCTTGACAATTATATGAACACCACAAGAACAGAGATTTTTGTCGGTCTTATTTTCTTCTCGGTGCCTAGCATTGTGCCAGGCATATAGTGGGTGCTTGTTAAATAAACAATGTGAGGGAAAGAATGAATGGGCCAGATTCTGCTCTCTACTTAGAAACTTTGGGATTTTATGTGAGATTTTTTTAAACATCCCATTTCTCAGTTTATCATTTGCAAAATGGTCATAAAATGTATAAGAGCATATGTAAGTTACCTGGTATAGTCCTATGTTCATTAAATGTTAGGAGCTCCGTCTCCTCCTATTTGTCACCCACAGGGTAAACTCTTCAAGGACAATGACTGAGTTTTATTCTCCATATCTCAGGGCCTAGCAGTATCCCTACACATAGTAGGTGTTTGATAACTATTTGCTGAATGAATAAATGAATGAATTGGATCCTCTGGGGAGGGGTTGCATGTCAATCAATGAAATTGACTGTTGAGGACAGGCCTAGAGAAGATATCTTTCTGTTGTGCCTCATTCTCGTATCTCAGTTTGCATGGAGGGCAAATGAACCGAGCATTCTCCACAGACCATCTAGATCTGTGGATTATGTGGACCATCTGAAGTAGAATTTTGTACTGGAATTTCTTCTTTTCAGCCAAAAAAGACCACTCATAGGATAAAACACCAGGCCTTGTGGTGATTTACTGACTGTAGTTCTTTACATGTTTATAGGGTTTTATGTCTTATATGTAACTCTTTGCACATTAGTCATGTTATGTTATTTGATCCCTTCTGTGAGTTAAGTGGACTTGCTGCTGTTACACCCATAGGGCAGGTAGGAAAACTGAGGCAGAGCACAGAGATTTGCCAGAGTCAGACAGTTATTTAGTGGCATAAAATCTAGCAACTCCATTTCCTGGCCCTAAACTCTTTTCCCTGAATCCTGTAGCTTCCGTGAGTATGGAGCTGAGAGGAGGTACAGGTGTTTTACACTCCTGTTCGCTTTGTCAATCTTGCTTATTTGCAAAATCTCCTTGCCTTTATTTTTTATTGTTATATGACCTGAAATCTGTGTCTACCACATCATTTACAAATCCCTCCAAACTCTATTTTTATTGTTATTTATGACATATGGTCAATTTCTTAGCTTGCAGCTCAATTAATCATGCTTGGGTAATTTTGAAGGAAACCTTTGTGTAGTTGACATTTGGAAGGTGTTGAAGAGTTGGTCTTCCAGCTTTCAGCACTGCTTTTCCCAGATACAACCCAGCTGAGAAATTCTATTTTACTTACCACATTAAGGTGTGTCTGTTTCAGTGTTCAAGAGGATTATCATCGTTAAACGCATCTCTCCTTTGGGAAAAAAGAAAGAGAAGAATCTCTTTGTTCATACCGCAGAATAAACTTTCCCAAAGATATTCCTATCCTGGCAATTTGATGCCTTTTTTTTTTTTTTTTACCTCTGATAAAATAATGTGAACCAAACACAAATCAAATGTGACGTATGATTTATTTACTGTTGATAATCCTGGTTCCGTCCAAAGCTGTGAAGGATGATAAATTAAGTGCTTCTTCACTTAGCACAGGTGATGTTCAATGCAAATCTTTTTAAAGATGAATTGGAGTATTTTTACAAAGGGGAATTAATGAAATATAGTAACCAACTGAGGAGACAATTATTGGAATGGAGATAAAATAGGTACCTAAGTGATTCTTTTCTAATATTGCTATATGTATGGGCATTTGGATATGGGGTGAATCCTCAAACTGTGGAACATTAGCTCAAGGATACCCGTGGTTAATTGCCAAAGCACAGATAATTCTATAATTTGGGTTCACACATTTTTTCTTTACTCCACTGGACTAACAGCTTCCAAATCAAGAATGTGTTTTCATTACTTAAGTGCAAACCCTACCATGGCCTGCAAGGTCCTTCCTGATCTAGCACCCTCCCAACCTCATCTTGCTTTATGCTAAGCTTTGCTCACTGCACTCCGTCTACATTGGCCTTTCTTCTTCCTCTGACGCCTTCAGCTCACTCCCATTGTAGGGTTTGTCTGTGCTGGTCCTTCTCTCTGTAAAGATTTTCCCCTAGATCTTCATACCAGTGGTCCTTGAACATGGGTGATTTTCTCCCCAGGGGATATTGTTTTTGGTGAGGAAGATTGTCACTGAGCTAACATCCATACCAATCTTCCTCTATTTTGTCTGTGGGATGCCACCACAGCATGGCTTGATGAGTGGTGTGTAGGTCCACACCCAAGATTGGAACCGGCAAACCCTGGGCCACTGAAGCAGAAAACATGAAACTGACCACTATGCCACTAGGCAGCCCCAAGGAGACATTTTTGATTGTCATGACTTGGAGATAGGGTTGCTACCGGTATCACATTGGCAGAGGCCGGGGATGCTGCTGAACATCTTACAAGGTGCAGGATAATCCCCCACAACAAAGAATTATCTAGCCCAACGTGTCAACAATGCCTAAGCTGAGAAACTCTGAGTTATAGCTGATCTTTCTTCACATTCAAGTGTCAGCTCAAACGTCACTTCTCCCTCAGACAGGGGCCTTTTGCACTGCCCTCTCTAAGGCAACCTCCCTTTACTTTGTTTTCTCTTCCCTATAGCTCCAAGAATTATGTGAATTTTTTTCTTTATGTATTTGTTTACTTGTTTGTGGTCTTCCTTCCCTCTCTAAAATGTAAACTATGCTGGAGGAAGAACTTTGTTTCATGCACCACTGTTTTCCTAAAGCCCAGAACTGTGCCTGGCATTTAGCAGATGTTCAGTGCACATTTTTTAGAAGAAAGAAAGGAAGAAAAACAATAAGAAGGAAAGGAAGGAAAGAAGGAAGATAGGTTGGGTGGATGGATGGATTAGTGATAGATAATGAATAAAGACAGAAAAAACTTACAGACATCAAAAATACTCCCCTTTGTAATGATAAGTGACAGAAATTTTTGATAGACAAACCCTGTTTGACTATCACATGGAATTTTATGTTGCCATAAGAATACCACTGGTAATAGTTCATGGTGAATCATGGAAATATGTACTATGAATGGCCATCAATGTGATGCCTTGTTTTCAGAAGAATCTCACTGGGTCCATTGACACTGATTTCCAGTCTGAAGGAGTCATGGGCTTCATTGGTTTGTTAATAACACAACTGGAATCTAGGAGAGTGATTCTGGGATCTAGTCCTTAATATGAGTATTGATGTTTGTCATTGGACGATCTAAGATTCTTTTCTATATATTTGTCCTGAAGATTATGGGGCTTTTCTCCATTTATTTTCTCAGTTATGACTGCTCTTAATTTTCACTGCTTTGTTTTTACTGCCACTGGTCATTTTTTCCTGACCTTGTTTGGTGATTACATGTTGACACTGCACTTTTGAGCCTGGCCACGTCATTTATAGGAACCTCTTTGTTTTTTGACATCCTTTATGGATAGTTCGATCAATCAAATATTTTGCTTAAGAGAATTATCATTAAAAGTCACCTGAATTACCAATTATGAAATACAGTTAACGCAATGAAATACATTTAGTGCTGATATTAGACTGAATGTAACTGAATTGGTATTTGATAATTGAGAAGGCACTCAGGATAATAGTGCCTCACAATCATCATAATGAATTGGAATTGTCCTTGCCCCACAGGTGGGTGAGAATGCTAAGTCACAGAGAGATTCCTTGGGTGTAATGGCAAATACGTTTACTCTACCGTGGAAAACACATGTTTCATAAAGACGTGACTTTATCGACTTTTCCTCTGGCTTCCTACTGAGCCTTTAAACTCTGGAACTTTCATCATGCTTCCATCCCCCACTCCCAGCCTCCATCTTTATCCTCTAATTACATGAGCTTAACTTCCCCTGACCTACAGAGAGTCAAGAAAAATTGGCATATAAAGCCCTGTTGTGTTTTGGTCTGACCTATGGGTCCTTTAAATGAAGCCTGGATACAGTACAGGGGTTTGAGCTGCTAAGGTCTGGACACCCTTAAGAAGCATAAATCTCTGCAAACCCAAGGGGACTTGAAAGTGGTGATTTCCAACCTTCTTGGATTTGTGACACGTTATGGCTTGATTTGCTAACACCTTTTTCCCCTTTTAAAAGTAACAGATGTGTCCTATATTTATTTTAAAAATTAAAGTAAATCATTATTTATATTTTTATTATTATTTAGCTTTATTTTTGAGGGTGAAAGAAGGACTTTGGAGAATTTTTAATGGCCATAATAGCTGGTTCCTGGGACTAGCTCAAATTTAATCCTCTCTTTATCCTTGAACCTATTACCATGATTCTAGCTATTTTAACCTTACCTTCTTTGAACTGTCATTTGTACTCTCTTGTGTGATACTTGACCATATGCTGTTCTCTATTGTTCTCTAACTGCTTCTAGTGTGTTGTGTATCTCCAGTAATATTATTCTCTTCAGATCTGACCCAGTTCTAATCACAGTAAAGAAAATCACTTGAGTACTTGGAGACATCTTTTGTTGGGAGTAGGGGTACAACCCATGTTTGGAACACAAACTCTCAGCGCTCATTGGATAACTTCTCAGAGAAGAGAGGCAAATCTGCCCCATGATTGACTAAGGATGCATACTCTACAGATTCTGTGAAAGAGCAGTGATAGCCATACCACTAGACACTATCAGTGTCTACTTTTTGTGTGCCTGGATGGAAATCAAATCTTGCAAAGTGGAATTCAGAGGGCATTAAATGCTACCCTTTAGGAATGCCATATTGTAGCCAGAAACTCTTGGTTTATTATTCCAGACGCTCGCTTCTACTCTTTGATAATGTAGGAAGGCCAACCCTGGCCATCCCGGCTGTCTTGGTATCCCACCAACCACCGTACATGGCCAAGGCCTCCATCCCTCCTGCCACATTGTGCTGTTCCTCTCAGTGAGGTGGGAGGAGGACCCTGTCCCTGCCAGCATCTCATTCCTTAGATGAGGCTTTCAAGCAGCGTGGCTTTAGTTTTTCTTACATCTCTCTCAGTATTACAATTCTGTATTTAATTTATTTCTTTAGCTTTTATCTCAAGGGTCTTGGGACGAGTTCTTGTAAATGAGGTTGGATTGAGAGACATATGAGAGACATTCCATTATGTAATACGCTAAAATCTCCCTTTGCATCTATAATAGATCAGTGACCTGGGATTTAGTCACAGCATCTCCAATCCTTCTTCCTTCAGGATGAAACTTCTGCCTGGGTGCTCTCTGAATAGTTAGAGGGTGGGCATTCTACTTGCTCTTGTTTGAATCCTAAATCCAATGTTCTAGGAAACTCTTTGTACTAGAGAGCTCAGCTCGTACCTTCCTACCCACAGTACTTCCTAAGAGAAACTTTCTTACTCTCTGTACCTACCTGCAGTGGGTCTCAAATAGTTAGATTAGGGATGGCCATCTGACTCGAAGGTGCCCTATTAATAAGTTTGCCAGTTACAAAGCATAGTGTGAGAAATGAGCTGAACAAATTTGAATCTCACCCTTAGGAGTTTGAACTGGGAAATTTAGAGAGCCCAAGGCAGCTAGAAGCAGGGGTAGAAAAATGCCCTAAGTTAGAGTCGTGGCCAGCCAGAGTTACGTGCAAGTAGACTTAGGATGGAGCAGAAACTATGAGTAAACAGAAGTATCCAGTTGACAGATGGGGAGAATGGTGCAGAGGTGCAGAGAGAAGCTAAAATAATATGAGAAAGAGACCATAAGACTGATGTGAAAGTTGGGGAAAGTACTCAGCCCCTAGCTATGACTCCATTCTTTTTTTTTTTTTGCTTATTTCTTTCCAGTGTTTTCTTTTTTTAAAAAAAAATTATTTTATTGGGGTCATATTGGCTTACAAAATTGTGTAAATTTCAGAAGTACATCACGATATTTCAGTTTCTGTATAGACTGCATCATATTCACCACCAACAGTCCAGTTTTTATCCATCGTCATACATATGTGCCCCTTTACCCCTTTCACTCTCCCCCCACCCCCTCTCCTCTGGTAACCACTAATCTATTCTTCTTATCTATGTATTTGTTTCTTTATCTTCCACATGTGAGTGAAATCATATGGTATTGTCTTTCTCTGTCTGACTTATTTCACTCAGCATACCTTCAAGCTCCATCCATGTTGTCCCAAATAGCACAATTTTGTCTTTTTTTATGGTGGAGTAGTATTCCATATCTTCTTTATCCATTTATCCATTGATGGGCACTTGGGTTGCTTCCATGTCTTGGCTATTGTGAATAATGCTGCAATGAACATAGCATATATCTTTTTGAATTATTGATTTCATGTTCTTTGGATAAATACCCAGTAGTGGAATCTCTGGATCATACGGTATTTCTATTTTTAATTTTTTGAGAAATCTCCATATTGTTTCCCATAGTGTCTGCACCAGTTTGCATTCCCACCAGCAGTGTATGAGGGTTCCCGTTCCTCCACATCCTCTCAACACTTATTATTTCTTGTCTTTGTAATTATAGCAATTCCGACAGGTGTAAAGGGATATCTCATTGTAATTTTGATTTGCATTTCTCCAATAATTAGTGATGTTGAACATCTTTTCACGTGCCTGTGGGCCATCTGTATATCTTCTTTGGAAAAATGTCTGTTCATATCCTCTGCCCATTTTTTGATTGGGTTGTTCATTTTTTTTATTGTTGAGTTGTATGAGTTCTTTATGTATTATGGAAGTTAACCCCCTGTCAGATATATGATTAGAACAAAGAACAAAACTGGAGGTATCACACTCCTTGACTTCAAAATATACCAAAAAGCTGTAGTACTCAAAACAACATGGTACTGGCAGAAAAAAAGACACACAGATCAGTGGAACAGAATTGAGAGCCCAGAAATAAACCCACACATCTACGGAAAGCTAATCCTCAACAAAGGAGCCAAGAACATACAATGGAGGAAGAAAAGTCTCTTCAATAAACAGTATTGGGAAAACTGGACAGGTATGTGCAAAAGAATGAAAGTAGACCATTATCTTATACCATACACAAAAATTAACTCCAAATGAATTAAAGACTCAAATGTAAGATCTGAAACCATAAAACTCCTAGAAGAGAAAAGTAGGCAGCACACTTTCACATCGGTCTTAGCAGTATCTTCTTGAATACCGTGTCTACTCAGGCAAGGGAAACAAAAGAAAAAATAAACAAATGGGACTATATCAGACTAAAAAGCTTCTACAAGGCAATGGAAACCATCAACAAAACGAAAAGACAACCCACCAACTGGGAGAAGATATGACTCTGTTCTTGATGGCTTCCCCTTTCTACTTGACATGTGTGCTTACAGTAAACTCTCATTTCCATGAGCTTCCTTGGGCGAGTCTTTCCTTTTATATCAAAAAGCCTGACCCCAACCCTCACTCAGCACTCACACACTATATGATTATTTTCTCCTGCTTCTTATAAGGGCATGAGTTCTGGTGGCTGACTCTGGCATGCTAGAGTCCTCCAGAGCCATGGGCCTATCAGGTCCCTGACTCTAGGTATGTTTTAAAACATACAAAACAGTATTTTCATTTGAGTGAGCAATGTCACTTTTTCTGTAGGGCAATATTTAGCCTCTTATGAAATTGCTCCAGCCACAGTCACAGTTCTTAGCCCTATTGACTACTTCTCCACCCACTGACATGGGGCCTAGCCTTGTGACTTACTTTGGCCAATGGAATACGGGCAGAAGGGGTAGAGTGCCACTCTGAGACTAGACTTAAAGACATTGTAAGCTTCTACTTGCTCCTCTTGGGTTTCTGCCATCACTGAAAGAAGAACATGCCCCAGGGAGTTTGCTGGTCCCAAAAGAATGAGAGACATATGGAGCAGAGAGCCCCAGCCGAAGCATAGATCTGCAGCCTAAGCAGAGCCATCACAGCTGAACTGCAGACCTGTGAGCAGGTTGGTAAGTGCTTATTATGGTATGCTACTGAGATTTTGTGATTGTTATGCAATCATAGCTGAGTAATAACACCTGCCTTCTGGAACATTCTCTTTCCTATGACTATACTTCCCCTTGATTTTATCCTTCTCTCTGGCTACTCTTTCTCAGTTTTCCTCTTGAGCCCCTCCTCTTTTACCTGCCCTTCAGGTATGGGTATTGTTCAAGCTTCTGGCCAAGCTATCCTCTATTCTTTTGATATACATTCTGTTTGAGTGATCTACACACTTATGACTTCAATATTCTTTATAATCTATGGACCCTCAAATTTTATCTTTGGTCTAAACTGCTCTTCTTCATTTTCAGATCCATACATATACAGATCCCTGTTGGTCATCTCCTCCTAGATGATTTGCAGACCCCTTTAAATCAGCCTGTCTGCCATGGAATTAATCTTCCCTTCCCACCAGCTTCAACTTGCTCCTCCTCCTCTATTTCCTCTCAAGGGACTAGCACCCTCATTTGCTTAGTTGTCCAAGCCTGGATTTTTCTCTCTCTCCCAGTCTTCTGTTTCATACACAGTTGTTCACAAATTGTATAGATTTTGCCTCCTAAATGTCTCTCTAGACGGATCACTATTCTCTAGTCACAGCATCCACAGCTGTAGGTCAGTCCTGCATCCTCTCTCACCTGGACTGTAGCAACTACTTCCTATGTGGTCTCACAGTCTCTAACGTGGACCCCTCACCATCCATCCTCTTGCCTTCTGCAAGTCCATTGTCTGATTTGCTTCCAGAGTGATCTTTCTGAAAGGTATACAAGAGCATGACAAATGCCTCCAATGGCTTCTTTTTATATGTTCAGGATAAAGTCTAAACTTTTTAGCAAGGCTAAAAATCCATTTATGACCTGACCTCCTCTACTTTTTCCTATAATAAACAAGACACAGTTTCTGTCCTCAACCCTCAAGAGACTAACAAATACACAGAAGATACTTGGATTATAAATACTAAGAAAGACATAAGCAACCACAGGGTGCTATGCACATAGAAGGGCCACCTAACCCATGATAGGGTGGGGGAGGAAGAGGAGCCTTCCAGATCCCCCAACCTAAGCCAAGGCCTGAAGGAAGAGGACACGTTAACTACATCAAGAGGTAAGTGAGACAGGGAGAGGGAAAGAGTGGCCCAGGCAGAAGGAACTGCATGGACCAAGGTCTGGAAGCAAGCATCATGCTCTTGAACTGAGAAAATCAGTCCAGTGGAGCATAAAGAACAGTGGTGCTGGTTGCAACTGAGGCCACACCGGGTCTTATGAGCTATATTAAGGAGTTTGGACTCTATTTAAGCAGCAAGCGACAAGCAAGATTAAAATGTAGATTAAGCAAAATAAGCTATATAATTACTTAGAAGAATATTTATTTGGGGGATTCTTGGAACAGGCTTGATTACATCTTGGGTTTGTAGTTTTTTAAGGATCGCAGGAAGATTACTCTGAAATGAGTTTTTATTGACTGACAGAGCACAGAGGTGAAAGAAACCTCCAGAGGTCACTGAGATTTTAGCCCTGCGTTTAGGCAGAACCACACATAAATCTTTCCAGACAGATGGGTGTTTGCTGGCAAAGGTATTCAGCTGCAAAGAAGTAATCGCTGCTTTTGTTGACAGATTTAGAGATGTTTTGCCAAATGCTATCTTAAAATACTATGATTAGATGTAATTTTGCAAAAATGAGTCTATAATGGAGGTGATTCACTTGCCGTATCAGCTAAGTAGTATCTCCTATTTACAGTTTATTTAATTTACATTTGATTAATTTACACTGAGTGCAAGCAGTTACTCTATAATTATCTCTTTGCCTGCATGAGGATCCATGCAACATTATGTTTGGAAAATGGTGAAGCCAGAAGATGTTAACATAGAAAACACCCATTAAGTAATCTCTTTCACCTGCTTACCATCAAAGCAAACCTTTTATGACTTTAGATTCACGAGGAGTTTTTCAAATCTGTGTTTCCCACACATCCTAACACAAAATATGATTTACCTTGCATTTTCACAATTTAATATCTAAGCTTGTCACGAACCACAGTTTATTTTGTTTGTTTAGTCCTGCCTACTCCACCATCATTAGGCAAAGCAGTTATTTAAAAAATATCTTTCAGGAAACCGAGTACATGTATATCGTATGAACTACTCATGGGCAAGAATTGTGTTCTCTTTAATCACTCATTCCTTTGATTTTTAAAATGTTTATTGTGCATTTCAGAAGTTGTGGTGGATAGCACTTCCACACAGATTTGACTCCAAATAATTGGAAGCCCAGGGTCGGCAGATGATAGCCGTTGGGCCAAATCTGACCTGCTGCCTATTTTTGTGTGGCCTTCGAGCAAAGAATGGCTTCTACATTTTTTAAATGGCTGAAAAACATTCAAAAGAGGACTATTTCATGACATTCAAATCTTATGTGAAATTCAAATTTCAGTGTTCATAAATGGTTTTATTGGAACATAACTGCACTCATTCATTTACACATTGTCTCTGAGTGCTTTTCTGCTGTGGGGGCACGTTGAGTAGTTGCAATGTAGCCTGTATGGTTCACCAAGCCTAAAATATTTACAACCTGGCTCTTTACAGAAAAAGTTTGCTGATTCCTGGCCTACCATAATCGTGGTAATCTCATTTCCCCTGCGAATGAATGGTTTGTGAATGAACATAAAACTTAATCCTGGGAAATGGAATATCTGAAGTCTGCTGAGGGCTTTCTGGGGAAAGTTTCTACCTCCTCTAAAGGAAGCAGAGGAAAAGACAGTTTCTTTCTTCCCTTGTCATTGTTGCACCTGGATGAGGGGGCTGGAGCTATGGCAGCCATTTTATGCCCATGAAGACTCCCAACTGAAGGCAAGCCTGCCTCACTGAGATGGCAGCAGAAAGATGAGAAGAGCCAGGTTCTTGATGTGAATGTCGAATCATTGAAGGAGGCCTGGATCCCATCCTGCCTTTGTACTTCATATTGTATGAGATAACATACTCTCTTAATGCTAAGCCAGTTTGAGGCAGGGTTTTCTGTTCCTTGGTGCTAAAGCTTTCTACATAGGCCTCTGTAACATACCAGCCACTGTGCCAGGTGCTGGGAATACAATAACAGCAAAAATGAAATAAAACATAGTCCCTGTGCTCTGACAGCTCTGTCTATCAGGGAGATATTTCTAAGAAAAATGGGATAAGAAATGTTTAAGGCTGTCCAGGGGTGGTCAGGGTGATCCTTGCAGAAGTGCGACTATCTGATCTGAGATTGGGCAGTGATTTGGACTTCGTCAGGTCCATTTATAGGGGATCAACATTTTTAGGAAAAGAGAAGAGTAAATAAAAAGGCACAGGAGGGTGGAAAAATTTTTGTGTTTGGGCTTGATAACTGTACATAGTTTGGGATGGTTGCAGAGGAAAGTAGTCAGAATTTCCATAGTACAGAACCTGGATGCTGGTGCAGCAACCACTACTACCACTCCTTCTAGTATAAAAACAACTACTACAAAAGAATCGGCATAACCAACAACAGGTATCCTTTACTGAGAATATACTAGATTAGGCACTTTAAATGTATTCTCTCATTTGATTCTCATCGGAATTCTATGGGGAGCGTCCGATAGTCAATCAAGTTTTTTTCTCTTTTTTTGAGGAAGATTAGCCCTGAGCTAACTACTGCCAATCCTCCAAGACTGGCCCTGTGCTAACATCCGTGTCCATCTTCCTCTACTTTATATGTGGGACACCTACCACAGCATGGCTTTTTGCCAAGCGGTGCCATATCCACACCCAGGATCCGAACCTGTGAACCCCGGGCCGCCAAAGCAGAATGTGCGAACTTAACCACTGCGCCACTGGGCCGGACTCCCACTCAAGCTTTAAAAATGACTTACCAAGGCACGGTGAAATTAAATGACTTATTCAAGGTCACTTAGTAAGGAAGTGCAGAAGTGGGAACAAAACTGTGATCTTTCTGATACAAGGCTGATGTCCTGACCAGTATGCATAAGCCTGGGAGGTCCCGTGGGATAGAGTGAGGTCAAGTCTTGTTGCATATTTCAGATCCAAGGGATTCAGCGACTCTTCCACATCTTGCACAACCATCATTGTAGCTTCAGGAGCTGCAATACAGTTGAATTTCAGCAGTGTTTTTCTAATCTTTTTAAAGTATACATTTGGAATTGAATATGGAAATTTCAGACATGAACTTAGACTTATAACTTCAAGTGCTGTTCACAGCTGCACCAATGGACCCTCTTGATGGTGTAGTCTGTACAATAGAGAATTTTAAGGGTTTTTTTTAATGACAATATCTATGCATTCTAATGTCCGGTTGCACTATAAATATAAGTTACTCTACCTAGTTGCATTCTATATATATGCATGTCCTAAAAGGCAAATTTCTGGTACCCTGCTTTATGAAGCAAAAATTTAAGGTGCAAAGAGAAAGAGGACAATTCAGAATTTAGAGGCAGTGGTAAAGAGCTGGATCAAATGAAAAGCAGAGCAAAAGCTGAGTTGTTAAATGCCAGGGTGTCAGAGGCAATTAAGAGAAGCGATTTCGAATGAATAGGGCTGATGGGAAAGTGAAAAGGAAATGGGAGAGGCTGTGGGGTCACACAGGAGTAAAGTGACAAAGACAGGGGCTGGAAAGGAGGTGGTGGAAAACGCAGGAGGTCATTTGTGGCTGGATCTGAAAAGAACGGGATGAGTTCGCAGATGGAACAGGGTCCAAGTGGGAATGAGGGCAGGGTTCTGTGGCCGTGTCCAGCCAGCGTGAGACACCTGGGCCTTGGGGTCAGATGGCCTACATTCCGGTCCCAGCTCTGCCACTGTACCACCCAGAGAGGTAACTAAATCTTTTAAGCCTTTTCCCTCATCTGTAAAATGGGGACGATCAAAGCCTTTACCTTGTAGCATTGTTAGGAGGATTAAATGGAATCTTTTATGTTAAGTGCTTAGCGCAGTGCCGGACACATGGTAGTGTTCAATAAATATGAGCTGCATTGATACTGTTATTATCATGTCTGGCAGGAGAGAGTAATCAATCTTCCAAACTCCATGCAGAATCCTTTTCACAAGGCAGAACCCCAATGCCGGTCCAGGACAGGCATTTAAAGCATCTGTTGAATGAATGAACGGCTCCTACTGCTTGAATTGTTATCATTATCAGTTTTTGGTTGGGCCACTTCTGCAGTTGATTTACCCGTCCTTGTGCAAGGGTATACAGTGGTGAGAATTTTAATGCATGAGTGGTTTGGGCAACAGCCTCAAAATGTCTTATTTTTACTACGTATTATTATAGCATTACATTCATAGTTAGGGGTCAGCTGCCATTTCCTGAGGTTTATAACATGCCTGTTTTAATTAACATCAAGCTAAATTTTGGCATACAGGTGGTCAGCCCAGATGTGAATGTTATTTTTAAAAGTGCCTTATGGCTGTTAAATCTCTTTCTTTAAAATAGCAAAACATATATGAGTATGTACGTGGTGGGGGAGGCGGGTGGAGCGCAGTAAAAATCTGAAATACTGATTATTTCAGGCCTTCTTTAGACAAGCTTCAATGATGAAAAGATTCCTTCAAAATTATTAAAATATGCTTACATAGGCCACAAACTAATACATTGAATAGAAGCCAGAATAACAATAAAAATGAAATGGCCACACACTGGATAGATAAAAAAAAGTATATAGAGGGTTGCAAATACATTCTACAGCTTAGAAAAATAAGCACAGAGCATGAGTAATATGTCACAGGGATGCTGTTAACAGAGGTGGAAGACAGGCATAGGGTTTCTAACTTGTATTTAGAGGTAAAACAGTGCCCCAATTTTTAGTTTATCTAAATAATATACCCTGAGTATGTGTGTATGAACACACAGTATACACACAAATCCTTTTTTCTCTTTCTCTCTTACACACGCATATCATGTGTATACACACCACATACACATAAACACATCCCATAAGCTCAATCACTAATAGATGTTTGTTGATTTCTGGAAAATTAATTTACTCTCCTTGAGCCGAATTTTTTTGTTTCTAAACAAGGATGCTGAGCCTGACAACTCATACAGGTCATCATTGATACCTCCTTCTTCTTTACCCCTATATCCAATCCTTTGCCAAGTCTGGCTAATTTTACCTCCTACGTATTTATCGAACCTTTCTACTTCTCTTTATCTACCACCACTTCATTTGAAGCCACTGCCATCTTGGTCTAGGCCACTGCAGGAGCTTCCAGCCGGATCTGGCTGCAATCTTCTTGCCTGCCTCCAAATCTACTTTCCACACTACTTCCAGAGCCGTCTATTTGAAATGAAATCTAAAAATATTATGACCCTGGATAAGACACTTGGCCTTCCAGTCACTGCTCTTTGGATAAAGATAAAACTCTTCACCATGGCCTTCAAAGGTCTGCAAAATCTTGGCCCTGCCTGTTTCTCCTACCATGACCTTCTGGATTTCTATGCTCTGAACATTCTGGATTTCTTTCAGCTTCTTGTATTTCCCACACTCCCTACTAACACAGAGCCTTTGCATAGGCCGTCCTTTTTGCCTAAAATGGTCTCCTCCTTTCTTTCTCTCATTACACAATCAGTTAGACTTCAAATTCCTTAACCTGGAGACAAAGTCTTTGTCTCTACAGTGAAAAGGCATGTGAGAATTTAAATACCTTTGGGGCAAGGAGCACACTGATTGTATGAAGGTGCAAATGACATATCCTGGTTTCCTTACAGACAGCATGTCTTAATGAAGGAAAACAAAATTAGAATCAATGACTGAATTCCCAACCATTATTCAAGGACATTGACTTCATAAAAATTCTAAGTTATGCGTATCTCTCCCTTCTCAGATCCCATCTGATCTATACCGTGAGTTAAATACTGCTATTATTCCCATTCTGTTGGTAAGGAAACTGAGGCTGGGAGAAGTTGAATAAGTAACCTAAAAACACCTAGCTAGTAGCAGGCTGGCCTGGAATTCAAACACAAGATCTGGTTGATTCTAGAATTATAGTTCATTGCTGTTATTGCTCAGCTCCTTCCATGTGGAAGAAGGAAAAGGCACCAGTGTAAGGTTTTAGATGCCAATGCTAATAGCTATCAAAATTCAATACAACTTATAGTATCTAGTCTTGTAAGTGAATTGTTTATCCAGTGTTAGAGGAAAGTAATCCAATAAAATTTGACCCAATGACAATGCATCACCATTAGCCTCCAAAGTCTTTTGTGTAAGTGAAAATTGCTTATTTCCAATGGAACTTCCCAATGGAAGTTTCCTTATCCTTGGATGATACCTGGAAATAGCTTATCCTTGGATGATACCTGGAAATAGCAGAGTGAGCAAGTCCCACACAAGAGAGCGGGTAACCCTGGCTCTCTTGCCATGTTTATGGCAAACACTCAGTGAGCCTGCTAGAATTAAGTGGCAAAATTCATCACAACTAATTTCTATTTGTCATCTATTAAGCTACATTGTTTTGTCCTCAACGTCAGGTTAAATAATGAACCTCTTGCAATGGAGTAAATTAACCTCCACTTTATGTTCGTGTCATTGTCAAATGGAAACATCACTTGCACAAATGAAAAAGATTCATTAGCAACATGAATGCACAAGCTCCACTCTAGTAAAAGATAAGAGCGATTGAGACCTTGTCATAATGCATTGCAGAGACCCTTGTTATTTATGATGCCTGCTGTAATCTTTGGAGATTATTTTTGGCAATGGCAATTAGCCCACAGTGCGTCGGGGCAATTATGGGGCAGAGTCTGTCTGACAGGTATGCTGCCCTGGCTTCAAAGGGCCATGATCCTTGAGAAATGCAACGCCATCTGCATACTGCCAGGAGTTCATCTGGCTTTCTCATCAGTGGGCTGGAAGTAAGCTATGCATGGCCAGCTACTTCTAAATGCTCAGCTGCCTAACATGAGGGAACCTTCTTGTTCACATTGCTGCCTGATTCTGGAAGGTCATAGCCCTTGCTCATAAGTAGGATCCAGCATAATCTATCTTTTGCCTGATTCATTCATACCTTTTCAGTGCACACATTTCTCAGTTGTTCAGATCCTGATTGTCTAAGTGGTAATTTATTTGGGTCCTTTCCTTCTCTTTGCTGTTTCACTTGTACCTATGGGCCATTTTATTCCATGTTTGCCCTTTCCTTAGGAAGCAGATAAAAAGAATAATGATAATGCATTCACATACTGTGGAAACGAAATTTGTACTCCCTTTCTGAAAAGCAGGCCAGCAAAGATGATCAAAAGCTTCAAAAAATGTGAGTACTATTTGACCCAAGCATGCCACTTCTAAGAATTTACCCTAAGGAATCAAGTGTGTATGTGCAGAACGATTTAGCTGCAAGTCATCTCTGTATTAGAGGGCTTAAGACAGGGAGAGGGTAATGTGTGTATTTGGCTACCTCTTGGTTGCTAAGGTAGAAGGTTTCTTAAAGATACAATTTGGGATGGCTGCTCGGGCAACAATTCCCCTGCTGGTTACATCGAATCAATTTTTTTTCTGGTGGTATTCCCTGTTCCCATGGGCCATGGAGATGACTCATGTGGCCCAGGCCTGGACAATTGCAATATTCATCTCTCTGACCCAGCAATTGGTCCAGGTGTGGGTGTGCAAACCCAACTCACTCCAACAGAATGGAGTTTGCACACAAGAACTCTTCCCTGAGATTTTTAGAAAATGAAGCTCAGGTAAATGCCCTTTCTTTTCATTTTTGTTTGTAGAATTGTAAGAATGTGAGCTATCAGCTGCCTGGGTGTTTCTAATCCTGTGGAGAAAGCACACAGGCCAGTGAAACTGATACTGTGAGTATAACTGAAATACACCTGACACAGTATCTCAATCTGAGGCGTTTATAAGACCTATGATCTAAATGAGCCACACTTTTCCTTAATTCCTCTTGAAGTGGAAAATTGGAAGCAGCGACATTCTCATCTGTCTTGAGACGGGTCTCGGTTTCTCCATGTTGTAAAGTGAACTCAACAATACCAATCTGTTCCCACTAAGGGGTGAAGCAAGGTTGTGTGAAATGAGAGTTCATCAAATACTTTGAGATCCTGGACTGAAAGGCATCTGAAGCTCTAAAGTGCAATTAACACTTTTGTCTTTCTTTTCTTTTTTCTTTTTGGCACAAAGTTTTGAAAAAGTTACTTTAAAATGTTCTGTTAAATTGATTTTCAGGATCGTGAATGCTGGAAGATTGACAGCTCTGGGAAGAGCGCCATCTCTCAAGTGTGCCTTTTAGGAGTAGCAGTGAGTTGAATGTGCCCTCCCCCCACTACCTTATGAGGCCTCTGCTGACATGATGTGATGTGCCCAGCGCTCAGCACGGGAGGGAGATGTTTCCGTGACTCATGCAGCTCTCTCTCTTTTTGCCATTTCCTCCAAGTTACTTTGACTTCATGGCACGTCTTTGTGAGTGTGAATCAAAGTACCTCTAACTCGTGCCATCTGGATCACTGACTGTGGTAACTAGGGAGAATTGGGAAGCAGGTACAGATCATCTTCAGCCTCTGCTGTCTGACTCAGGGATAGATTGGCTAGAAAAACCAGAAACATAGCCCAGCTGGCAAAAGTAAAGAGGAAAGTGGAGTTTTTATTTCAACTGGCCATCACATGTCTACACGGGAAGCAAAGTACTGTTGGGCCCCTCAGAGAAAGGCAGGAACTGAGGGGCCTCTCTGTTTCTCAAGGGTCACAGAATTTCTCTCATTGCTTGTCTCTCTGCTCCAGCTCTCTCTGCTTGCACATGCTCTGAATGGACCCCTCAACCTCTATTCGGCCTCCACTCTACTCAACCTCTACAAGTCCCCTCAGACATGGGTCTCATTGAGTCTCTGTGTGTTTCTTGGTTCAAATGAGAGAGAGACAGAGCAAGAGAGAGAGAGAGAGAGCACACAACTGATGGTTTAGTGAGCCTATGGAGTGATTTTTGTTGGGTCAAGCATCATTCCTGTTCCCAGAGATGACCATGGCTGTGTCGGGTTGTAGAGGAGAGCACAGTAGAATGGGGTGTTGGTATGTAGGCAAGAACTGGCATTACTAGTCCATTCTTCAGTTGATGGATGGCTTTGTAGCAAGTTGGCTAGGCTGCATTTGTTTCCCAGAATCTCCTTCCTGGTGTGTTTCCTGTTAGGGTGGGCCACAGAGAGATCCCTAGTGTGAGATTTGGAAACCGGAGGCGAAGTGGTAGCCATTTTGTAGCTCACACCCATTGTGCCTTATCTAAAGGCTCATCTCCTTGGGATGAGGCAGCAGCCAGGCAGGTCTGCAACTGTTCCTCCTTCCTGAGGGCTTCTCCAGCTCGTGGGCCATGTGTGTGCTTAGCTCCGTGGTGAAAGGCCCTGGCTTCTGAAGGAAATGCACATCATCAGTCAGAGGCAATGAGAACTGACCTAGCTTCCAGTTCATCCTTGTGGGCTCCAGCTCATGCAGTGGCTTCCAGCTTGCCCTTGCTCTCCCTCACTTTACACCAGTCTTCCCTTTCCCGCTGCCTGCCATGCAGGCTCCAAGATCTAGCATGAGATGTGAAGATGATAGCCTTACAGAGCCTGCTTAACCAGCTCCCACGCTTGTGTAAAGTCAAGTCTGCGTAACAAATCCTATAATATACACATACATATATGTACACATCCATATCCCTCCTAGGGGTCCTGCTTCTCTGATTAAATCCTGACTGATACAGTTTATCATCTGCACCCCTCCCCCCCCTTGCTGACAGAGATTCCTTTATTTCTGGCAAGATGCCCAGTGCTTTTATCTTCTTTTTAGTGTTCAGATCCTCTACTCAAAACTGTTTTCCTTGGGGAAATTTCTTGCTTTTTGTCTTCTTTGTATTATCTTCTGCCTATCAATGTAGTAAATTAATTCACACTAGGGTATTAGTTAGGAGGCCATTGAGTGGTTAGGGACAATCTCCTGATTTCCTGCCTAGCCCACCTTTACCTCCTGCTACTCCTCTCCTTGTTCATTGCAACCAGAATTATCTTCTTCCACTTCCTTGAATATGTCAATATCATTTCATATTTGTCACTTTTTCACGTGCTATTCCTTCTCTGTAGAATGATCTTCCTCTGACTCTTCACATATCTCTCTTCAATTCTTAAGTCTCATCTGAAATGTACTCTGCTTGAAGAGGCCTTCCCAAATCACCACATATTATGTTGACCTTATTGATGGGTAATGGCTGTTTGGACCATCATCTTAAGAAGGATTCTGAGACTGAATCTGGGATTCAAATGAAAGGATGCTATGATTGATTAGCGATGTCTGCCACTTGTGTGGGATAGAGATCTGTGGGCTCCTTTCTGTCTATTTTTCTTCTTTGGCTTAAAGGATTTTGCATTAACCAAAACTCTAAATTTTGGCCTTGCTGCTGACTTGCTAGATGATTTTCACTTACTCATGTGACTACTTTGCCTGAGTTGCCTCACCAACTAGTACCCACAGTGAGCTCGTAGATCACCAACACATGTGAGTGGTGGTGGGGTGCTGGTGGAAGTGGTTGTTCAATAGAGAAACATGAATATTCAAAGACATTTGGAGTTCCTGAGGAAGCAAGAAAATTTTAATGCCTTATTTTTAGAAATAATGGGCCCTCACTTATATTTCTAAGCAAATATTTATATGAAGAAACTATTAAACTTGGATTTAAAAAAAAAAACTAAAGGAAAGTCCTTGAGGAGACACCTTCTTGCTACCTCATTCTCCGAGGGCACTGAAAGGAAGGAAGCAAGAAAATGGGTATCTGTCTGGTTGTACAGTAGTAACCAGCACTGTGACCTTCAAACACGTCTATTAACCTCTCAGGACATCGGCTTTCTAATCAGTGGCAGACATACTGCACTTCTAAGATTCAGTGTCAAACTTGCTGTAATAAAAATGTTGGCAAGATGGAGAGACTCTAGAAAGTGGTAAAATTAAAGGGTAGGAGAGAGATTCTCTAGGGAGAACAATGGGTTTGCTGGCTGCTGATACAGGACCGCAGTGTTGCTTTGGGGAAGGCGGGCAATCTTCCAATCTCTTTTCCCTGGTGTCTCTACCCGGTTTTGATCTGTGACTTCAAATTAGTGTGTGAATGACAAGACACTACAAAGAAGCATTAGGTGCTTTCGTGGGCAGCCTTCGTGTGTCCAGGGCTGGAGAGGGGGCAGAGCTGCAGATCAGCCCTGGTCCAGAGAGACACTGCTGCCTGCCAGCTGCGCCTTGGGCAGCCCAGCGGCAGGCCGGAGAGTTACATGACTCCAGGCAAGTCTGATCAATAAAGGGTGTCCTTACTATAGCAACGCAGCCCAGTGGTGGGGCTGCCCATGGATCACGTGCCCCCTCCCCAGACACTGTGGAGTTTGGAGCAGGCAATTAGAACTTGGGGGCAGCTTCTCTCAAAGGTGGAAGAGCTGACAGATGAGCAAAGAGCTTTCCTGCTCTTCTATCCCTGTGTGGGCATGGAAGACTTTTAGCCTACTCACCTTTAGTATTAGCCCTTCTTGCTTGCATTGTATCAGAAAAATCACGGAAAAGGCTTAGGGGCAGAAGCAGGAGGAAGTCCAGAAAAGGAGGAAATTCTCTTATTAATAACAACAATAACAATGATGACAGCTAATTTTTATTGTTTGTGTGACTCTTTGATTCATGTTTGTCTCCCCTCTAGACTGTAGCTTCACTAGCACAGAGACACTAAGTGTTTTCACATACCCCTATGTCCACAGCATCTTGTGCTCAACGTGTATTTACTGAATGAATGAATCAATTGTTTATTGTGAAGCAGGTACCATATTGAGGTTTAACATAGATCTTCTTGTTCAATCCAGATAATGATTCTGTAATGTAAGTACTACTGTACCCCCATTTCATTGACAAATGAAAAAGAGACTGCGAGAGTTAAAACAACTTGCCAAAGATCAGCCAGGAAACATCTCTGCTATTATAGGAGGCACGGGTTTCTTAACTATGACAATATTGACATTTTGGGTCAGATGATTCTTCGTTGCAGGGGGCTGCTTGTGCATTGTAGGATGTTAGCAGCACTCCCAGCCTCTACTCACTAGAAGCCAGTAGCACACCTCCTTCTTCCCATTTGTGACAATCGAGAATATCTCTAGATATTGTCAAATGTCCCCAGTGGGAAAATCACCCCTAGTTGAGAGCCACTCTACTACAGGGAAGCTCAGCCTGAGCTGAGCTCTGAAAGACACTTTATTTTGCCTGCTCTTCACAGTGCCTATGAACAATGGTGTATATGAAGGTGTTACTGAAGGTGAAGTTGTTGCAAAGGTGATGCCTCAGTGGGGTTTGTGTCAAGACACTTGGGTGTGTTTATGTGTGCGTGAGCAAGGGGAGCTCAGCCAGGAGTCATATCATGTGTGGGCTCCTGGCTCAGGCACGTTGGTTATAGGCAGTTCCAGGCAGTTCAGCCTGGGACCTGGAAGAAGGGAGAGGAGCCTGATGTGTCTGGGAGGTTCCCCCTGAGAATCACATTAGCTCTGAAAGAAAATTGCATCTGTCCTGGAATGATGGAAAAAAGCAAAGGCTTAGGAGACCTGTAGACTCTGATGTGAGTGTTCATGGATAAGTCATTTAATTCCTCTGAGCTTGTTGTGTCGTCTGTAAAATCAGGGATTCTGGGAAGATTGGCTTGGCTGATGGTCTGTTCTGAGGCATGCAGGCTGACAACGGGCTCCTGCCTGGACCTACTGGGGTATGTGTGAAGACAGAAGGGATGACCAACCCCAAGGTTCTCCAGGAAAGACATCTTTTCCTCCTTATTGCCCTTATAGTTCGTAACCTGCATTGAGCCCTTTGTGTGTGCCAGACACTGTTCTGTCTCATGTGTATTAACTCACCTAACCCTCATAATCTCTGATAAACCCAGCCACGTAAAAATGCCTGACTAGCTGATCACAGAGCTGCATTCCAATGTCTTTCCCTTGTCAATATTGTTTAGAGTACCTGGTTGAAGTTCTATCAAGGAATTCCAAAAAAGCAATTTTTATTCCTATTGGCTGTCTGTGGAATTTTGGGACCCACAATGTATTTTGTTCCATATGACATATGTGGTAGAATAGTTTCACAGTTATTTCTAAAGCAAGTTGGGACCTTCATGCTGATGGGAGAAGCAAAATAATTTCATGTGATTCTCCCACAATACACTACATATTGCATAATTTTCCTATTGAGAAGAATGATGTTTTCCAGATGCAATCATATATAAACCTAATTATGAAATATCCATCAGGGTATAATTTAAATTAATCTATTCTGCTTTTTAAAAAATGCATTCTTTCCACACTAAGATATTTTATTTATACTTTAGAAAACTATATAATTTGAATTTTTAATTATCATGCCTAATTCCTCAAAGGAAGGCAACTAGTCTTTGGAACTTCTTTCATTTGCTGTAGTAAATCTCCTATTCATTTTTAAATTCCATTCAGTTCTTTCTATTCTTTAGGTTTGGAGGTCCCACAGTCCAGGTAGGGGTAGTAGTGTACACAGACCTGTATTCTAAACTATTCTCTTCTACCATTTTGCTTAAAGCAATTGCTTACAAACTTTTTAATGTCACGTCACTATCGATAAAATATTTTTGAGCACAAATCTAATGTATGCACAATTGTTATAAATTATATACATGTGACTCTCTTGCTGCATATTAATATTAGCAAAATTCTCTTTTTTAAACAAAAATAGGGATAAATACAAACTGTAATGTTTCCAAATCCATTTGACTCATTTTCACACATCCCATTTGAGAGTCTACTATGACAGAGAAGTAATGCAGTCTATTTTCTTACTTAATAAATGGGACATATTATTTTTCCTGCTTATCTCACAGAGTTGTAAAGAGCATCAAATGAAATAATGTTGATTGTAATAACTGTATCAGTTAGCTATTGCTGTGTAACAAGCCATCCCAAAACTCTCAGTGGTTTAAAACAATATTTATTAGCTCACAATTCTATAGTTCAGTAATTTAGACTGAGTCCTTTTGTTGGTCCTAACTGGGCTCATTCTTGTGGTGACACATCAGCTGGTGTCTCAAGAGGGTCTAGATGATCCAAGATGGCCTCATTCACATATTGAGGGCTGATGTTGGCTACTGGACAGGCCACTGTGGCCTCTCATCCCCAAGGAGGCTAGCTTGGGCTTCTTCACGTAGTGACGGTATTATTCCAAGAGGATGAGAACAGAAGTGGCAAATCCACTGAAGTCCTACACTTGGAACTGATATGTCAATTCTGCTACATTCCACTGACCGAAGCAAGTCACAAAGCTGGTTCAGATTTAGGGGGTGGAGAGAAAGACTCTGTCTCAATGGGAGTTGCAGAATACTTGAATCTGGGTTTTTTTTAAATGATTCCTCAAAATAAACTTAAGATATACTGATAAATTAAAGTTTTCTTAATAGTTTGGTTGTCTTTCTGTGTTGAAAGGCTTCATTTTAGAGGACTTACCATGGATTTTCAAATGTGCTTTGCTAGAAGTTTCATTCTTCTTTGCACCACACTATTAGAAATTTTAAAGCCATAAATAACCATCTAGTGTGACCTTTTCTTTGACAGATGGTGAAAGTGAGGCTTAGGGACATTTGCCATTATGATTATTTATGCTTCCCATACTCCCCAAGGATCTACGTAGACTTATAATAGAAAATACAGATATAATAGAAGTGAATACATGAACACAAGTTTGTTTGTTTGTTTGTTTGTTTTTGCTTTTTGAAGGGAAGATGGAACGAGGAATGATTGAATCGGATAACCTAGGCTGAGGAAAGCTACTGCACTTGGCCGTAACTGTAGGCTCCAAGCTTTCAAGTAGTTATGGCAAAAAGAGACTGTGTCTGCATAGCTCTTATTATTCAATGAAAGATAGACAACCTCTTTTGTGCTCTATTTGAACTCGGGGGAGGAATTTGTCTTGCACTTATTTATATCAGGAACATCATGTCTTGACTGCTGTTGTTATTATGAGATGTTTGTGTATAGTTGCCTTTTATGCGAATCTTCCATGAGAATTATGCTAAGTGTAATAAATAAGAGACTATACAACTCTTGGGCAGATTTGAAAAAAGGAAGCAAATAAAACTTGAAAAAACCTAGAATTATTGAAATAAAAACCTTAATGGATGGATCAAATTGTGGGTTAGACATAATTAAAAAGGAAATTAGTGGATTGGAAGATAAACCTGAAGAAATTACACAGAATGCAACATGGAGAAACAAAGAAATGGAAAATATTCAGAGAAATGGAGGCTAGGGTAAAAGAATCTAAACTGTTTCTAAACAGAGTTCCAGAAGAAGAGAAGAAGAGAAAATAAAATATTTAAGGAGATAATGACTGATAATTTTCTAGAGTTAATGAAAGACATGAATTTTCAGATTAGGAAAGCATAATGAGCAGGATAAATAAAAATAAATCTGTAACCAAACACACAATAGCAAAACCTCATAATAGCAAAACCAAGAAACCTTAAAAGCAAACAGAACCATCCCTTTGATTATCTATACACTTCACTATAATTTCTACAAATGAAAGACAATTAAACAATGAGGACTGACTTTCAATAGCAACAATGAGGCCTAGAATGCCTTCAAAGGTTGAAAGGAGAAACCTGTCAACCTAGAATTATATATCCAATTAAACTATCTTTCAAGAATGGTTGAAAAAAAGAAACTTTCAGACAAACAAGAACTGAAAATGTTCGTAAGTTACTAACAATTCCTAACAAAATCACTTCTAAAGATGAACTTCAGAAGGAAGGAAAATAATCTGAGGAAAAGAAAAATAGAATGAGATGACACAAGCATTTCAAAAGAAGGCAAGAAAGGAGAAAAAAGGAAACATACATATACAAAGGGGACAAATAGAAAGCCCAAGCTAAGATGGTAGAAATAAATCCAAACATAATTGTAATAGTTTGAATATAAAATGAGCTAAATGGTCTAGTTAAAAGACAAATGTTTTAGGGCTTGTTTAAGGAAAAAGGCACTAAAAATAATGCAGAACCCAACAATATGTTTTTATTTTTTAATTAATTAATTAATTAATTTTTATTTTTATTGAGATTATGATAGTTTACAACCTCGTGAAATTTCAGTTGTACATTATTGTTTGTCAGTCGTGGTGCAGGTGCACCACTTTACCCTTTGTGCCCACCCCCCAAACCCCCTTTCCCCCGGTAGCTACTAATCTGTTGTCTTTGTCTACATGTTTAACTTCCACGTATAAGTGGAGTCATACAGAGATTGTCTTTCTCTATCTGGCTTATTTCACTTAACATAATACCCTCAAGGTCCATCCATGTTGTTGTGAACCCAACTATATGTTTTTAAAAAGAGATCCACCTAAAATTGTGAGGGCATAGAAATGTTGAAAATAAAAGAATAGAAAAAGACATACTAGGCAATCAAAAGGAAGATTGTGTAGCTATATTAATATCTGACAAAACAGAGTTTAAGGCAAAAGCATTGCTGAAGATAAAGAGAGTTACCATTTAGATCAAAATATTATAACTCATCAGGGATAGATAATATTCTTAAATTTGTGTGCATCTAATAATATAGCTTCAAATGATATAAGGTAAACACTGAAAGAATTACAAAGAGAAACTGACCAATAAATATCATGGAGGGGACTTTAATATAACTTCTCTGGAAAAATGACAGACCAACAGATAAAAATATCAGTAAGAATAAATAATATTTAATAACACAATTAGCAGCATTTATCTAAGTATCACATATAGTATTATCACCTAACAGTGAGAAGATACTCATTTTCAAGGATACATACAACATTTATGAAAATTGACTCTTTACTAGATCATAAAGCAAGCCCCAACAAATTTAAAAAGAATCAGTACCAAAAAAAAGAGAAAAAAATCAGCATCATATGGATACTGATTCATATAGACCCTTTTCTCTTACCATAGTAAGAGATAACAAAATGAATCCTCCCTCTAAAATATCTTATATATAGAAGCTAAAAGGAGCATAATTCTAAATAAGTCATTTCAAAAGATAAATTACAGTGAAAATTAGAAAATCCTTGAATCTGAGCAATAACAAAAACATTACATATTAAAATTTGTGAGATATAAGAAGGGTGATACTAGAAGCAAATTCAAAGCTGTATTTGCTTATAATAGAAAAGAAGAAAGGCTAAAAATTAGTGAGCAAACATCTCATTTAAGTTAGAAAAACAATGACAGAATAAACATAAAGAAAATAGAAGCAAGAAACTAGTAAAGATAATAAAGAAATTAATGTAGGAGGAAGCTTTGAAATTTTTCAAATGCTAGCTGGGACTGTCACTAGTGCTGTTCACTAAATATTTCTGCTTCTGGGCAAATGGGATGGTATTTTCCAAGCCCTTGGAGCTATGTGTGGCCATGCGATTTGCTTTGACTGATGAAATGTGAGTGGAACGAGCATGTGTCATTTCTGGGTGAAAGCTTTGGTTGCTAGTGCATGATTTACAGAACTCTTGTCTTCCCCTGTGCCACACTGAGCAGCAATGCTCCAGATGGTGGCTGCTCCGTTAAGCTGATCTTGGAGCAGAGCCCCTCAGCCTACCTAAAATGGACATGTAGTGTGAGCAAGAAATACAGATCATTGGTTGTGATTTGGCAATTGTTTGTTATAACAGCATAATCTAGTGCAGTGATTCTCAACCAGGGGGTGATTTTTCCCCTGATGAAACGTTTGATAATATCTGGAGACATTTCTGGTTGTCACAACTCAGGGGGGGTGTTGCTACTGATGTGTAGTGGGCAGAGGCCAGGGATGTTGCTGAACATCCTACAATGGACAGAACAACCCCATACAACAAAGAATTATCTAGCAGAAAATATCAATAGTGCCAGTGTTCTGAAATCTTGATTTAGTGTATGTGGCTTGATAAAATAGCATAGATATTCTAGAATCACAACTCTGCTCTATAGAAATGACCTTGACTTGAAGATACTGAGATAGTAATAAGCAAATGTTTACCAAAAGAAGTGGACTCACTGTGATTTTTTGGCTTCTATTCCAGTGGACTTTTTGCTAAATCTTCCTGACTCTGTTGAGTATATTCTTTAAGCCTGTTTTTCTCTTTCCTCCAATGAGGCTTTGTGAAGATCAAGCACAATGATCGAGCCAAGATTATTAATGTAGAGTTACTACATGCATAGTGATGTAGGCAAAGGTCACATACGAGTGGGGGATTCTCTCTCCCTTCATTTCCAGGTAATTCTCTTCACTGGAGTTGTAAAGCTGCTCTCCAATGGTCATTGTCTATATCTGCTTCTCTCTGTCTCTTTGTCTCTCCTTGCCTTTCCTCTTTTCTGCTTCCTTGCCCGCATCCAAATTAGTGGCATGGCCAGGATCTGTCTCAGGAGCAAGCTGAGTTCCCACTCTGCTCTTTCTTCTCCCAGGTGGCACTTAGGTCTGCAGTTACTGCACTGACTACACAGCCCAGGCGTTGTAAGCAAACCTGCCTCTTCTGTGGTCTGTGGATGTCTGAGCTTATTCATTTTGGAGGTGGCTGGTGTGATAGATTGAATGTCTAACTAGGCAAAAGCAGTGTTCCATATGGTCTAGTCAGTCCACTAGAGTTCTCCGCACTGAGGTTTGGAGCCAAAGTCTCTGCTAATAGTGTTACTTTGATCTCCATCTGCTATTATTACTTCAACATATATATCCCCTGACCTCTCATGTGGAGAATGCCTGTAGTTTGGGGTAGGATTAGGGTATTTTAAGACACCTTGGCCATAATATTATATAATTGCAGGCCACATGAACCTCATTTCTAATACTCAAACAATTTAATTCTCCAGTTTAGTTAGACTAAGCTCAAGATTGATCTCAGTAGAGAACTTTTATCCTCTTGTCCAATACACTCAATGATGAGTTAGTTATCAGTTAACATATTTTGAGTACTTACTATTTGCTAGGCAATAGTATAAACAGTTTACATAAATTATGTCATTCAACTCTTAGGAACTCAAATTCAAGCAGATACTATTATTATCTTTATTTTGCATACGAAGCTTGTGGGGAGCCAAGAGTTTAAGAAACTTGCTAGTAAACAGAACAGCTGGCACTGCAACATGCCATTCTTGGACTCCAGAGACTGTGCTGTTGACCCCTATGCTGTATTGCTTATCCTGACTCTTAAATTGTAATCATCTCATTTTTCTTTCAGGTCAGAAGGTGATGGTCTTCCTAGAGTGGGACATGTGGGCAAAGTAAAGACCCACCCTAGGTAGAGCTTGGTGCTGACCCATTACTCCAGCTTGCTCTGCCTGGGCCTTGGGAACGGCAATTTGAAACACTGGGTCTCAGTCTGTATCATCCATCCTCAGAAGGCAGAATGGAAAACTGACCTTGTGCAGTTGCAGGGCTTGTTTCTCTTACACCGAATACAAAGCCTTTGGTAGAACCTCAGGGGACATCAGATAGAAAAGCAAGTACGTCAGGTTGATTTGGGAAACTGGCGCTGTAAGCTTCTCAGAATCTTACATCTAGTGTTTCCTTAATTAGAGAGGTGGCCCTCCAGTCAATGTTCTTGCTATTCCTTGCTATGCCATTCCCCTTGCTTCCCAGCCAGCCACTCGGGATTTTCAGCTGATGACGATGCAATCCTCCTGGGGCTGTGCAAGGCACAGAGGGGGAGAGAGCAGAATTTGTTGGCCTGTTATATGGGGTTGCTAAAGCACAGGATTGCATTCATCAAAGCCAGCATATTCCCTCCAGTTTTATATTCAGAATGCGTGTTCCACGGTTCACTTACGAGTGATGGCGGGATGTAGCAGATACACTGAAGCATTGTCTGGAAATGTTTAAGCATTTTAATTTTTTTTCTTTTACTGCAAGAAGAGAATACCCAAAACTCCAAGTAAGAAACCACGCTGTCCCAAGAACTGAACTCTGCCCAGATGTCTGTTACTTGCTGCTTAGGAGTGTGCAAGTATTTGAGGAAGAAGGATGGAACTTTTCTATCACTATAGGAATCTGAAGCCAGTTTGAACTTTGTATGTATGTCTTCTTACCCAATAAAAGAAACAGAAGTGAGAAGAAAGAAAATAACCACAACAGCAACTTTTCCTATTATTTATTGAGCACCATGTCAGGCACTAAATGATGAATATATTATCTCTTTTAATTTTCACAACCATCCTACAAGGTAATGCTAAAACATCCATATGCTACATAAGACGAACTGAGGATTAGAGTGGCAGAATAAATTGTCCACAGTCTCACAGGATTTGAATTCTGGTCTCACTCACTCTGGAGCTCCTTCTCTGAGCCATTGGTTTGAATTTGATTTACTTGCTCACATGAAGTTAGGCACTCCCACTCCAGATTTGATTAATCAGGATTCTCTCATAATCCCTGCTGCTAGTATGAAATAAAACTGATTAGTCTTAAGGCATGGTTGAAACAGGTCATCTAGGCTGTGTTTATAGGGATAATATAATTATAGCAGTTTTGGGGAGTGTTCAGGCTCCCCGAAAATAAATATTAGTGAGGAAAGATAAGTTAGGGGGCCCAATTAGCCAGACTGGATCAGTTTCACTGGCTGGATGTGTAACTCTCCAGTTCACTTTCCTTGTATAAACACAGCTGTGATGGACCAACACATGCCTTGGCATGCCAGGATCCAGAGGTAAGATGGAAGTTCTTAAAGAGAATTCTGGAAACCGTGTTTATCATCTTGTCCCTTGCCACCTTGCCTTAGGACCATGTATTTATTTGGCATAAAATTGAAAAAGAAAACACAAGCTCAGCTAAATGGTCCCTTTATAACCTTAAGAAAAGACCTTGAGCTATGACCTCAAGTTATATAATAAAAACAAAAGAGTTCCTTAAAACACTTATTCTTCTGTAATTTGAACTATTTTGCTATTGTTATTATTGAAGAACGAATTGCGTATTATTTCACTTGCTCCCCGTATTGGGACAGTGAATAGTCTAATAAAATGTCAGGTTGCTCTTTAGAAGGACGTTGTCTACCACTGAAAACATATACAATTCCCAGAACTCAGTCGTCATTTGGGAAGGCAGCTAATGACAATCAAAGAGAATGTCTAGAGAAACAGTGAAGAGAAAGAAAAACAAACGGAATTAAATTTGAACAGGGGTAAATTTATCTACTCTAGCTTCAGGGGTTGAAACAGCATGAGAGCCAACAGCTATTCATTGAGGACTTCCTCAGTACAAGGGATTAATGCTCTGCAATGAGAATAAAAGCATGAGTTTGTCAGTTTTCAGTGCTGGCACTCAGTGACTTTATAACCTGAGGTGAATGGAAGCTTATAACTGAGTAGTTTAGCCTAATGCCTTATTTTTTTAAATTTTTGCACAGCTGTCTGATTAAAGAGTGTTCTTCCCAAGGCTAATGTTAGCGTAGGCAAAGGAGGGAACCGACTAAATATGGAATGGCAAATAGATTTCCTTGCTTGTGACAATACTGATTGGTAGAGTCAGTTTGAGAAAATGACTGAGGCCAAATCTGGGTTTGATTAGTGATGTCTGTTATTGGCGTGGGAGGGGAGAATGGTGGCAGGATATGGTATTCCTGGTATTTGATATCCCTGATGTAAATTGTGTGGTTTGAGCTGTAACAAAGGCTGTGTCTGTCCCCCAAATTGCTTCTTCACTGTTTTACTTCAGTACCTGAAACTATTGCCTCTTATTTGTTGCTTGGCCTACGTTATAATTAAAAAAATAAATAAAAGCTAACACATTGGGTTCTTGGTACATATCAGGCAGTACTTGCACTTTGTACATATTATGTTATTTATTCCTATTTTACAGATGAGGACAATGAGAGTCATTCTCTAGAAATTCAACCAAAGTCCTTTGCCTCTAACCATTGCATTTTTATGGCACTCTCTTTTTTGGCTTCTGGTGAGGCCTTTCATGACCTTCTTCATTATTTTTGGAGGACGTCTCTCCTGAGGAACCAAGGGAATATTAAACAAGAACATGGAGAACAGAAAAATGCAAAACACAGACCCGGAACAACCTTGACTATAACATGCTGCTAGCCACAATTTCTCAAGTCAAGTAACCCATCAGTTCTTCAAAAAGAATTGGCCTATTTGGTGAAGGGCCTTCATAGGGATCCAACATATTTCCTAAGATGAAGAGTTTGTAAATTTTGCTTTTATTGGGCAACAAGTTAAAATTGCAGGGGACACAGAATGGGGCTATATCGATGACAAGGGATGCTTAGATGTAGGGGGCATGAGATGCTGCAGTGAAGACAAGTCAGAGTGGTCATTGCAGAAGGGAACACTATTCATTCACTTCTTTATTCAATTGCTCATGTATCCAACAAAAGACTTATTGAGTACCAACTTTCCTCTAGGCATAGTGCCAAATGCTGGGATGTAGGTTCCTGTTCACACGGAGGTTTCAGAAGGGAGGAGACTAGCTCTGAAAGTAAATGATATACTTGCAGTTTGCCTAAGGTTGTGCTAATTTCCACCCTTCCCACTGAGAGTGTCTGCATTCTTCTGGTTCAATATCACTATTATTACAACACTCACATCACCATTCTAATTCTAAACAACATAGATGAGGCACTGAAGTATATATGCATCATATTAAGTAAAGAAAGGTCAAATGCAATATTTTATCTACAATACGATCACAGTCATGTAAAAATTATATGAGCATAGCAGGATGACCTAACTGAAAATGTGTCTGAAGATTTTGAAACATTTACGAGTGGAAGCTGAAAAAAAAAAATCCTGTCATTTAAGAGCTACAGAGATTTTCTGTCTCACGAGGCAGTCAGCTTTCTGAACTTCTCTGGGTCAGACTGCTTCTTTGTTCTTGGAAAATCACCGAACTGTCTCTGTGTTACCCAAATGTAAAGCAAGATGCCAGCTGTTATTTGGGAGGCTTGTGAAATCATAGAGATACTTTGACTGAGAAACCAAATGCTCTGTGTGGTCACATACATTTGTTGCCTATGTGTGAGCCAGAGTTCCCCTTGTTTCTTTTCCCTGTGTGGGTTGAGACTGCCCTGTGCCCTCACTGTAGTTACCTGTGTCTGGGGTGGCCTGGGGATTATATTTCAGCTGCTGCCTCCCAGGGAAGTGATTTCTAGAAGGGTAAGCAGATAGGGTCTTCATTTCATGCTAGGAAGATCAGGCTGGGCTGGGGGTGGGGTGCAGGACTGGAATTTCGATGATCTATTTGAGATTTGGTACTCCAGACTTTGAGAAGTGTGCTGATTCTGGATTATTGTTTTCTTCCTCTTTTTTTCTTGAGGAAGATTGTCCCTGAGCTAACATCTGTGCCAGTCTTCCTCTATTTTTGTATGTGGGATGTTGCTTGATGAGTGGTGTGGAGGTCTGCACCTGGGATCCGATCCTGCGAACCCCAGTCTGCCAAAGTGGAGCACGTGAACTTAACCACTGTGCCGCTGGGCTGGCCCTGGATTATTGTTTTCTTATATTAACTTCATGCTAGGATTGCCATTCTTATGGGTAAGGGTAGGGTTTGCTCTGAGAGTGAATGGTATTGCCTCTGTTGATCACTCTGGCAAAGAACGGGTCCGCTGGGAATAGAGATTATGGTCTGGGATGAGGAGACACTTCTTTTCTGCTTGGGAGATGTGGCTATGGCACCTGGACTATACGGAAGGGAATCAGGTTTGGCTACACTTTCAGTTGAGGCCAGGCCAGGAGATATCTCCACAAGGGGCCCCCAGAGGAAGCATCTGGGCCTCCTTCTAGGTCTAGAGGCAAGTTTTCACTGATGTAGTTTCCTTCTGCTCTTCTTGAACTATAAATAAAGTCTTATTAGAAGTGGGAGCCTGGTCTCAATACTGCTGTGGAGAGTCAGGGCAAGAGCCTCTTCCACTCTGAGGGTTCAAGACGGAAGAGGAGGCTCCCATCTCTTCTCCCTCTGAGGCCAGTGTGATGGAGCCCAGACCTGGGCCCCTGGACTTGCGGGAGAGCAGCCTGCAGTGAAAGTCATGTTACTGCCACCTCCCTCTCCCAATCCCCACCCTAATTCTCCAGATACAAAAGGAGAGGAGCCTTGAAAGGAGGGCCCCTCAGATCTAGCAGTCAAGCTGGTAAGGCTTGGAGACCTGGGCAGGCAAACACATGCATAAACAACAACAAAAGAAAGGGCTGATAAATGAAGAAAAAGAAAGGGAATTCTAGAGAATTATTTTCATCATTTAATTTCGATAATTATAATATTGTTTTTGCAATAAATCAAGAATGTGTAGTGACACTATTATTGTGACTCTACCATCCACAATTGTAGTCCCTGTGCAACAGAGGGTTAATGTCTGACATTAAATCAGTCAACTAATGTCCAAAGTTAAAAACTGGAGGGTGTCATCTGCAAGGATCTCTTTCATGTTAACCTACTAATTGAATTTTTTTAATGCCCCAAGTGGGAGTTTCTTGTGTTTTAATTTATACTGAGTCCCTTTGTGTAGTTTTGCGGGTCTCAGCAGGGGAGCGTGTTGGTTGGTGAGTGCAGCCAGACTTAAGAGCTAAAATCCCCTAATTCTTTCTATGACTTGTAAAGTAATTTTAATCTTATTTATTTTTTAGAATACGAAAACTTATTTGTGGCTCTAAATTAAAAGGTACCAAACGCAAACGGTGACAGCTCTCCTTTCCGTGGCTTCTCACCTTTCAGTTCTTCTCTTCAGAGACAATTATTTATCCATTTCTTGTGTATTTTTTTCCAGAGGTAGCTTATGCATATATGAGCAAATCCCTATACCTATGATGTTTTGCACAATTAAATGCTCACGTTGAGCTTGGCTCTCTGCTGAGCATTTTACGTGCTTTGGTTCGTTCAACTTTCACAGATAAGGACTCAGGTATTGTTAGCATCCCCACTCCATAGGGGGAAACTGAGGCTCAGAGCAGTAGTGTGCTGGCCTGTTTTGTACCAGCTTGGGAGAGCCGATTGTTAAATTGTTAGGAATTTTGTGATCTGGTTGATTGAAATCGGCCACAGTGGGAGCATTTGCACCCGTGGAAACTGGCCAACACTATAAATCACATTCCCCGTGTCTATCTGGAGCTGGTTTACTGTTTACCAGCACACCATTTCTCAGAGAGGTTGAGTGACTTACTCAAGATGACAAACTAAAGGTGGCTGAGGCAGGATTTGACCTCAGGCCTCTCTAACTCCAGACCCTGTGCTCTGAGCCAGGATCATACTGACAAGTAGAAGAAAAATGAACTTGAGTTTTCAGTGCCTGTTCTGGTGACTTCCCAGCCCTTGTACCCTCCAGATCCAGGCTATTTATTATATTAATAGTGTTATTCCGATCTCTTGCTCTCTCTCTTTTTTTAATCCTCTTTCATTTTCATGATTGGTGTCTTTTTCTTTTCGGTTTTTTTTTTTAAGGAAGATTAGCCCTGAGCTAACATCTGCTGCCAATCCTCCTCTCTTTGCTGAGGAAGACTGGCCCTGAGCTAACATCCATGCCCATCTTCCTCTACTTTATATGTGGGACGCCTGCCACAGCATGGCTTGCTGAACGGTGCCAGGTCTGCAACCGGGATCCAAACAGGCAAACCCCAGGCTGCCAAAGCAGAACGTGTGCACTTAACTACTGTGCCACTGTGCTGTCCCCCATGGTTGGTGTCTTAATAGTTTGTTTTCTTCTCGTCATAACCTAACTCATGCATATTGCAGACAAGTTGTAAAATGGAGAAACATATGAAGAACAAAATAGCCATCACTTTGAAATAACAAGCGCTAACATTTTGTCACCTTGTACTGACTTTGACCTTTGTGTTTCTGATTGCTTGAACTTGATTCTTATTTGGTGCCTCTGTTTTACTTTTGGACTTTTTCCTCCCTGATTTGTTACGTGATGTTTCTTAGTACCTTTCACTCCGCCTGTTCACATAGAATTCTTAGCTGTGACGTGGGGTGCAATTAACCCCATTTTAAAGCACTCATGTGTATCATCAGCATAGATGGTGAAAAAATGATGTAGTCAGCTTATCCTTGAATCAGGCTCAGTGCAGCAAGAGACTCACAATGTAAGAGGCACAAGGAAACCAAAACCGAGGGAAGAAACCACCGATTCAGGTTGCCTGACTCACAATCACTGTGATACCTGTGTCTTTTGAGCGGAATGGAGAACAAAACCACATGCGCTATTTCAATTGTTATTTCTCTCCCTCTCGTTATCTTTTTCCACCAAGCTCATGCACAGTAGTCGAATTTACATAATTTGAATGTGCAAATGACGTACTTTCTTGGTAAAACAGAGCAGCCAGAAGAGCTAAAACACAGCCTTCTAAAACATCAAAAATCAGTTGCTCCACATTAGTGCGTTGTTAACTTTAGCTGTAACAGTTAACAGAATATTATATTTTACCTCTAGAATATGTCTGCAAGACAATATCTGGTTATGTGTGTGTATGTGTGCGTGCATGTGTGTCTCACAATTTATATAAAAGCAGAGTGACTAATTCTGCATCAGGTAAATGGATTAGGGGGTGTTGAAGAGGAGCCATTTTCTTCACGAGGTTTCAGTAATGAGTAAATGGCAGAGAGAAGTACGGGCTGTCCCGAGAGGCAGAGCCCATCCTTGGCTCTGGGCTACGCAAGCCCTGTAGGTTCCGAGCACCGGTGATACAAATTGTGCCAATCTGTTAGAGCAGACCCGGCTTCCCAGTGGTTTTGTGACTGTCGCCTGCCTCTGCATCTCTTATAATGAAATGGTTCTTGGACAGCTGGGTTATCAGCAAAGAGCCATGTAGGAAGTGGCCTGCCCAATTAATCAGATGTCATTCGGACCAGATTTCTTTAGCACATCGCTTCATGGTAAACAGCAGAGTATTAACAAATGAAAATCATAAAGAGACAAAGGAGAAAGGCGTCATTTTTATGTACACTTACTTGTCTTAAGACATATTTTTCCATTTCTGAAACTTGAAAAATAACCATCTGGAAAGAATCATATTATAGACAAGGCATGTCATGACATTTACAGCAAATATTTTTGCTGTGGGATCAGTATTCTCTCATTGCCCCGTCAACTGCCATATAATCGGATACCCATAAAGCATTCAATAAATAGAGGGCTCCCGCAATAAATCAATAGTGCAGGAATAATACGTTTTAAGTGCTCACATTTTCCTTTGTTTATCCATCTTTTTAAACACGCATTTTTGCATCACAAACCTCCTTTAACGTTTGTCTTTGTTTCTTTGCCTCTCAGCCACTGAGTCTCGGGCAAATGACATTAGACTGCACCACCGTGGAGAGATCTCTGGCATAAATAAATGTATCAGGAGGTCAAGAGGTCAAGAGCATAAATGAGGCAAAGATTTCAAAGAAATCACCGACCAAATGATTTATAAATCATGGAAAACACTGCTCCGGCCATAAAAGAGAAATTAAATTTATACATCATGAGCTTCAGGATGCTTTGGGTTCTGGTGGGTAACTGGGTTAGAAATGGAAGAGCTTATGTCATCCTGTTGTTGGTTTGGAGTCTTGTTATAGCGGCATTTACCCCAGGACTCTAAATCAGGAGGACCAAGATTAAACTCCCCCTCCCTTCGCCTGTGTCTCTAGAAACGTTTGCTTTTACCTCTGACCTGGAATTCCCACCACGTGGGGCTCGACTCTGGAGTGGGGTAAGAATCAATTCACTGTTGGGCAGAAATGATAATACCAGTGAGAGAAGGCAAGCCTCCCCTCTGTTGGTGAAAGGCTGCGAGTCCCACCTTTGTCTATGGGAAAGCAACAAAGAATTATAGCATCCGCCCTGGCTGGCCAAGGAAGCTGTGAAACTGGGGACTTCTGCAACATAACAGCCGAACCATCTATAGGAGAGAGTAAAACGAGCCAGTCTCTGTAAAAAGAACAATAATACTTTATGCTATAATGATCTGTAAAGGGAATCTGTCCAGAGCTTTTACAGCTTCAAAATAATCCTTTCCACTTTTTGTCATATTTTCTTCAAAGACACGACGTTCAGCCATTTCTTTCTTCTACACACCCCCTTTTCATTTCTTTTTCTTCTGTTTTTGGAAAAATTATCAGATTGGAAACTCTAAAGCTTGAAAATGTCTATTTATTTTAGCTCTATATGAATTCATGAAATGTACACAATGATCTATACATAAAACTTAAGTAATTTCATGGGGAACTTGCCGAAAACACACTCATTTGGGAACGTCACTTCTGCCTTAAACAGATGTGAGGCAGCAAATGACACCATGAGCAGCCATCAGAGTTTGGAATTGATTGCCGTTCTTTATGACCTAACCGATGGAGACTTAAACTTGAGCTAGTTTTAAAGTTTTCCTGGAAACAAATTTTGCTAATCCCACACAATGGAAACGATATGCTGGTTCCCAGCTTGAAATACAGATTTGTAGTGATGACAGAGAAAAACAGTATACTGTGTCAAGACTCCTTCACTCTCACAATCCAAGGTGGGGTTTTAGTGGAGCCCTAAGTTTCTTTCCTTCCCTTGCTTCCTTTCTCTGTCTGTCTTCCTTTCTCTCTTTTCCTTTCCTTGTTTTCTTTCTCATGCTTCTCTCTTCAGCTATCAGATATTTGTAAGAACAAAATATGTTTTGGGGGGGCCAGTCCAGTGGCATAGTGGTTAAGTTCACGTGCTCCTCCTCAGTGACCCAGGGTTCGTGGGTTCAGATCCTGGGCACGGACTTAGCACCACTCGTCAAGCCACGCTGTGGTAGCATCCTACATAAAGTGGAGGAAGACTGGAATGGACGTTAGTTCAGCATCAACCTTCCTCAAGCAAAAAGAGGAAGACTGGCAACAGATGTTAGCTCAGGGCCAATCTTCCTCACACACACACGCACACAAATCTGTCTTGGGGTTGGTAAATTTTGGGTTGTATGTTTCACTTTTTAAATGTCTTAAGACAATTTTTACTCAAGTATTTGGGAGAAGGGAATGTAGAGCACATTTTTTTCTTAATCTCCTTTTTCTACTTTTTCTGAACCTAGGTATATGTTAAAGGAAATTTAATCCATAGCTTGCTGATGCATTTATGCCTAAGTCATCAAATTGGATTTTGAATCACCTTGCTTAACGTCTCTCCAATTCCCTTTCTCTTTGTAATTGGGAAGTTGGGCCTCATGAGTGGGGCCAGAAATTCGTGTTGTGTTTAGAATTCAGGCCCCTGAGAATTGATTGGTACCATTTCCTTTATCCACTTTAGAAGGATACTTTATCTTCCCTACCTTGGAACCACTGCAAATACCCCAATGGGCCATCTATCCTTAGAATCATTTCTTTTCCCAAAGAGATTTAGTATAGAAAGTTGAATAGGTTAAAAAAAATAATCTCAAGTAAGCATATCTGTGTTTCTCTCACTTAACTTCTTCCACATTAAAGAGAAGCAAATCTGAAAGTAAAATTGAGATTTTACAAAGATCTGAACATGATACTGCGAACTTTTTCAATGGTTTTTCCCAACATTCTCATAACAATTGGCTTGAATTATGTCTTCAGTACTCAATAAAGGACAAAAAGGGAGGATATTAATCCACATCTTAGCAAAAATATATAAAGTGTGTGTTTGGAGAGAACCTGTTAAACTTAGGACTAGGCTAATTATTAGTTTATTTGCAATTTTTGGTGAATTTTTTTGAATTTTGAAGGTTTTCTGTTGAGCTGAGGTTGATTGCCCTTTTAATCTCTTCCTACACCATGGCGTCAGTGTGCTCAGACACAGCTGCATGTCTCAGAGTTGGACTTTCATGGAATGAGGTCTGTCGTTCCACAGAAAGGGAGAGAGATTCTCTGTGCTGATACTAAAAGAAATTGCTGGCTTTGTTACATCTTAAAATTTTATTTGTTTTCATGGAAGTGAGCAACTTGTATTGCCATATTTGCCTTTTCTGGCCCATTGGCTTTTGATCACATCTCATGGCTTTTTTAGCACATGATGTTTCGTTTACACTGATAAAATTGTGATCTTGAACGTGCATGTGGAGGGGGTGCTGAGGTATCCTGTAAATAGACTGTGTGATGGAGTCCATCTATTATTACATGGCTGCCATAAAATATATAACACACTGGGTGGCAGGCAGGGTGACAGTAAGGTGGGAGTCTGAGTAAGTAACATAGCAACTCAGTAACGTTGGTCTGATTAGGCAAGGAAAAAAGAACCCCAAACAAAAAACTAGTCTCTTTTACTGATTTTAGCATGGAATTTCTTTAATAATACTCTTAGATTTAAGAGATACCTGATATAATTTCTCAGAGCCTGTTTTAAAGAATGGAGAAGAATCTTTTATATTTAGTTCATCATGTGCAGAAGACTGTGATTTAAGAGTTCTTGGCATTTTATTTTTTATTTTTTTGTCTAAATATCTGCTCCCTCAATTTTCCTTTGTTCGCTGACAATCTTGTGTAATTTGGAGTGAAAGTGAATAGGAGCATGTTCTCTACAGGTAAGAGGTCAAGTCTTGCCGCAGCTACAAATGCACTGGATCTGATACAAGCTACCTGATCTCTTTTTGCCTCAGTTCTCTCGTCTGTCAAATGGCAAAGACAAGATTACCCACCACATAGAGTCATTGTGAGATTTATGTGCATGGCAAGCAGAAGAGTTCTTGGCACAAGGTTAACACTTATTAAATGTTAGCTGCTGCTGCTGCAATTACTGTTGTGGGCTAGCAAATTGTTTAGCACACACCTTTTGCATAAATAGTTTAAAGGAAACGGGACCAGCCTATGCTCACATAATTCTAACCTGCTTGTGTGTGAATTACTAAAATTACTAAAATACTCCTGAATTGAGACTCTGAGACCCCCAAAGGCAAATTGTAAAGTCAAGGGTTTGGGTATGTATTGAGTAGTAACCAGTGTAAGAATGATTATGTTGTGGTTAAGAAAAGTGGAGATGTGAAGTGTAAAATCTGATACTGAGAGAAGAACACTGGATTATGAGTTGGAAGATGTGTCACCAAAAAAAAAATGTGACCTTGGCAAATAGCATGTCCTCCTTGAACATCATCTGCCAAATGAGAATGGGAGTGATGAGACCCACTCTGTGGGTTTCCCAGGGTTATTATAGGTTCTGATTAGAAGAAGTGTGGGCACAGGAAAGCACTCTGAAAAGATAAATGTGCTGTTCAGGCAGGAGGTGATGCAAGTTGAATGACAGAGCAGGTTCCTGCCCATCAATCCTGCACTTCCGCCTGTTACTACTCCAGTCTGGGATGCTGGAGGATGGCCCAATTGCAAATTCCAGGGCACGCACGTGGCCTGTTGATTGTACTGGCGCCTGCTGTGCGAAAGAAGCCGGGTGCATTTTTATGTGTCAATTCCAGACAGACATAGTTTTGCTTTGGAAATAAAGAGGCTTTCTTGGGTGAAATGGGACAAACGGTTAGACCCCAAATCCTCCAAAACAGCATTGAAATGTTTGAAGCATTGTGCCCTTTGACGTCTCAATGATACCTAGTAATTTTGTGACAGTCTATTCCTTAGTCAGAGTCGCAGAGTTCAGCAGCCACCCCCTAGAGCCCTGGCAAAGGCAGTTTCCGAAAATGCCAGAATGGAGAGGAGTTAATGTACAATGTGGAAGAGCAAAGGCCCAGGGAGCCCAGATCCAAGCCAGGAGACCGTTTTCAACAGCGTGAGCAAGAGAGAGCATGCAACACGCAGACAAACAAGGAGGACCAGAAATCGCACCTATCCAGATGCAAAAAAAAGAGGAAGGGGCCCAGTCAGAGCTCTAATCCATCACTCAACTGGCGCAGGCAGGAGAGTCACGAGCCTGGCACCAGCCTCCTCACTCCGGGGCTGCCTCCCCGCCTTGGGCAGCAGAAGGGCTGCAGGCTGAACCGTGACGTCCTGGGCCTGTGCTCCTCAACAGATGGCACTGTAAATCTGAAATATTCCACAGGAGAAAGACAAATGGTAATCAGCCGAGAAGGCTCGGAGCCTGGCATACGGAGTGGAATAAAGAGAGGCCCCGCATCCTTACAGAGTCGTTCCTTCCTCCTGCTCTTAAATATCACACCTCTGAAGTCATCTCCCACTGGAACTCCCAGCAGCTGAATAGGTTCATAAACACAATTCTCTCTGGGCAGAGGGAAACCAAGAACCAAGGCAGTTACCCCTATAATTCCAGCCCACAGTTAGGTGTGGGAATGTTTACCTTGAACTCTGAATGATTTCACCCCAACGCAGCTCCCCCTGGTAACTCTCTGACCTGACCCCTGCCCTTATTATTGAGATACAAACGAGCCCTTCCCTACTCCTCCCTTCTAATTTTCTCAAACATTTATTGACTGCATGCTATAAACAAAGCACTATCATTCATTCATTCATTCACTAGTCATTTATTCCTCCTTAATGGATCACCTCCTTTGCGCCATGCTCTGTGCTAGGGCCTGAAGCCACAAAGATGAATATGATGGTGACTTGTCCTCAAAAAGTTCAAGTTTGGTGTTTCGGATAGATACAAAATAGGCTTACAAAACTGAATAAAATAGTTACAGGGCTTGCTCTGCAGAGAGGGAGAGAAGCTCTGTAGGTATCGATAAGATTTGGAGTCCAGTATTATCCTATCAATGGTTTAATGAGGCCAAATGTGGCCACTTTCAACTGAGTTGTTTCAGAATCTCTGGTTTGGGAGTGATATATAGTTTAAAAAATATATATTAAAATGTTTTTACAGCACACATACGGAAAAGAAAGTTCGTCTCGTATCCTGCCCTCTCGAACACCATCTGCTTTGCTGCCTCTGGGCCTTCCTGTGCACTGCCCCAAGTTCACTGAATGCTTGCCCCGCTGTATGCGTGCCTCACTGCAAGCTTTCAGATGTCAGCAGAAATCACATCTCTCCTGGGAGGCAGGATGGTGTAGTGGTTGAGTGTAGATTCTGGAGCAGGCCTGCAGCATCAGACTTTGAATCTGCTAATTGCTAGCTATGCGATCTGGGGCAAATTCTGGAACCACTCTGCTAATCAGTTTCCTCATTTGAAAAGTGTGAGTTATTCTGATATCCATCCCATAGGACTGTTAGGAGGTTTCAATTAGAAAATATATGTATTTAGGGCTTCGTTCAATGAATGTTAGGTTTTATGGTTCTCAGACCATCATATCTAAGTTGGTTCACTCCTGTTATTCTCTGTTATGCTCTCTTTTGGTTTCCATTACAGCATTTACTACACTTGCATATGACAGTTATGTAAGGCAATTCTGTATTTATTTACTTGTTAATTACTTGTCTTTCCCACTAGAGTGTAAGCCCCACAAGGCTCTTTTCTTTACCAAAGTATCCTCAGCACTTAGTATAGTACCTGGATATAGCAGATGCTCAATAAATATTTGTCGAACAAGTGAATGAATGAATGAACAAATAAATGAAAGCTAAACCAAAATATCCTTGGGTAATGGAGCTATATAGAAGATAAGATAAGAAAGCTTTCTAGTGGGTATGAGTTAAAAAAAAAAAAGTTGGGGATTGATCTTTGAAGTCTGGGGCTTGGAAATCATTCTGTCTTGGTTTCTTAACAATGGAGAGTTCTGGGTGCCAGAAAAATTCCACAAATTTTCCCACGTTGTGGGCTTCTGAAGACATTCCATTGAGACTGTTGTGAAATATAGCATGTCCCCAAAGGGAAAAAGATAGTTATATCTTTTTCAGATACAGGTGGGAAGGTTGCATTGAATCTTCCTAATGAAAATCAATAGCATAAAAAGTTAAATTAAGTTGATGCAACTAACTATTCAATCCAACTTGCTTATTAGCAAAAGCACCCAATCCACCACTGGGATCCCTGTTGCTAAGTTGCCTCAAGAAACAAATTGATTAATGGATTTTCTTTTTCTGAAAGTCCTTTCAAGTAAGCAGGTCAAATAGCTACGAATTCATTAGGGCCACTCTAGTCAATGATAGCTGTGCAATTTGGTTCCAAACACCCAATTTATGGATTGGCCTAAGCCCCATGGAATTGACTGTGTTTGGGGGATTTTGGAAGCCTGTGCATTGTCATTAACTATCCTTAAGGAATTTTGGGTCAGGAAGGGGAGCAGGAAGCTCTGCTGAGAAGCAAACCCTTGCCCATTTCATTCAGGGGAAGGAAGCAGTGGGCCCAACATACTCTCCTTTTGGCCCTATGCTCTCAAGACCCCCAATATACATTAAAATTGTTTGTAAACATCAGTAATTTTTTTTATAAGAACTTCTTAAATGGAGAATTGGGGACCAGCAAAATATGGTCATATACTGATAAGAGATTTGGAAATAACAAAGGAGATGATGACAAAACCCAAAGGCTGAAATTTGATATTAAATGTTTATTTTTGATAACTGAAATTTCTCTTTTTAAACTTAGTCAAGTCTTCAACTATCTGCTTCATTTTGGTACTAACAGGACTTTAAGGAGTTATAACATTAGGATAGTAAAACTAAAGATACATATCCACATATATATATATATATATATTTATCCGTCTATCATCTATCTTTATCTATATATATATCATCTATCTATATATAATTGTGGTTCATAGTGTGAACCAATATAGCAGGTGTATATGAAATGCACTTATTTTATATGCAATATGCAATGCAATATGGAACTGGGAAGACAGCCAAAAGGCCAATGGTAGAAAATGAAGACCAGGGTAGTAAGGTGGCTGAAGAAACCCAAGGTTCCACAATAAAAGATACTCAAAGTGGGTGATATCAGGAGGATCCAGCTGAACTTAATTATATAAGATAAGCCAATATCAGAAACAGTTTCATAAATTACAGTTTTCCCCTGAATTTCCAGGTATAGTTGAAAGTCAGTAAATGCTAATCACCAAGGTGGCTTTCTTTAAGGGATAGATAGTGTCAAATGCATTTTTTTTAGTTGGGACACACATTAGAAATTCCATTTTTAGCATTTTAACAAATGTTTAGAATTTTTAATAGTTTTAGATTTATCGAGAAGTTGCAAGAATTACAGAGAGTTCCTGTGTACTCTGCACTGGGTTTCCAGTATTGTTAACATTATTATAGTACATTTGCCACAACTAATTAACCAATATTAACACAAAAATCCCCTCATTTTGCATACGAGGAAACTGAGTCCCAGAGGGTTAAGTGATTTGCCCCTGGCCATGGCGAGGGGAGAACCAGGACCCAATTTCCATAACTGTCAACCAAGGGCTCTTTCTAGCAAATTGTGCTTCTCTATCTTCTGATTTCATACTTTTCTCTTTTATTGCTGATGGATCCTTAGGAACAAATCTGGTTCAGAAATTCAAAGTGTGAAGTAGATAAAAGCAGAGGCTTTCTGGGTGAAGTGTACCCCTCCCCCTTGCACCCCGTCCCGTGGGAACACCTGAGGCATCTTTGAGCAAGTGTTTGGGCTCAAAGGAAGATCGTTGGGCAACAGCTTGGCAGTTTGATGATGGAACTTGTTGTAAGTTCACCATCTGGCACCATCTGCCCTGTGAGGCTTGAGGTGGGGCTGTCACTGACTGAATCAAAAGCCAGCATGAGAAGGGAGGTGGATCAGGCACGCAGGTTGCTGGTGAGATAGGCCATTGGATAAGAAACATTTTCTTAACCCTTTGAGATTGAACTGATTAAAGAAAGGGAGAGTCAAATAAGCATATCTGAGTTCATACAAATCTCCTAATTGCATCTATAGTATTGTGTGTTCTAGGAATAAAGAGAAGATTGGCTGAAAATGCATTTTGGTCCTCTGTAATGTGTCCACTTTCTCTGCTTTCCCTCTTCCTAGAAAAAATTAATTCTTCTCTTCTTTAATGTTTTTTTTTTTTACCAGTATGGACTAGAAGAAAAGGGAGTGAATAAGACGCAAAGAGAGAGTAAAAAAGAGTTAGGATGACATAAGGGCCTGAAGTTGCAGCCCTGAATCAGAAAAATCTGTGTTTAATGCCACCGTTGCTATATACCAACTGTGTGATCGTGGGAGAGTTACTCAGTCTCTCTGTGACTCAGTTTCCTCATCTGTAAAACAGGAATCATGGCAGGTTCTCCAATGTGTTGCTGTGGGAATTGAATGAGATAATGCCTCTAAATGGTTTTGCCCCAGGCCTGGGATGTTGTAAAGACTTGATAAACAGTAGTCATTATTATTTTCACTAGAACTACAACCATCTATATTATTATCAAGAAGGAAATAAATTCATGAGAATAAATAAGCAACTTTTCAGAGGGCAAACCTATCAATCTTTTGCTTTTAGTAGCTTTCTTAGAATGCTCACCTTTTCCAAAGCACTGCTTTTTTTGATAATTATTTAATAATAATAATATAATAATAATAATATATTCTCTCTTTCATACACTGTGGTTAAGTTGCCAAAGCAAAATTGATTAATTTTGTTTTGTAGTTTTTTTTTTAACAGTCTCATGCTCTACCAAATGAGCTATCCGGGCTATAGGGTTTTTTTAAAAACAGAAATATTTGACTTTTAGCCTTTTTCTTGAATCAGTCATTTATTCAACAAGTATTTACTAACATGTGCCAGCATTGTTCTAGGCACTTGGGACACACATAACAAAGACCCATGCCGTGAGGCCTAGCTAAACCTAAGATAGCATAATAGTAAACTGAATGTTAGAAGGGGGCAAGCGCTGTGGAAAAAGTAGGGCAGGGTAAGGAGAGTTGGGAGCACAGAGGCTGGGTTTGGTTTTGGTTTTAATCACCAAACGTGGCCCTCTTAGGAACTCTTTGACCTCTATAGGGCAGAACTTAGTGTCTGGGGAAAGAAAACTAGATACTGAAAGAGCTGATCATTCAACCACTCTTTCCTGACTCTCCGTTCTGTTGCCTTGCGGGTCAGCTTTCCCAGTCCTAGCAACCTGTCTCACATACATAGCTTGATCCCTACCTGCTGCCAATCCCAGCAGATCCTTTTTGTTTTTGACAGGTCAGAACCAGGCCCATCCAATTACTCCCCCTCTAACCCAGCCAGAGGCAGATGAAAAGTGACATTCCAGAGCATGAGCAATTCCTCTCCTCCCTGCGGTTTTCTAGGATTATGGGCAGACGAGAGAACTCCATCTGGATGTTAGGTGGAGACCCCTGGGTTTCTAGCCCCTCTTGTAGGAATTCCAGCTTTCCTTCCCAGGTGAGCTGCCAGAACACTCAAGCGCGAGCTAGCATTATCATTAATCTCCCAACCAGGGCTCCTATTAATGTGTCACTGAAACAACCTATTTTCTTATACTAGTTCCCACCCCTTTGATAGACTGGACATGTGTCAAAAAAATCGGAGGCCATCCATATCTTATCTTACATTAGGAAGAGTCATGTAGAAATGTCCCTTCATTACCAGGACCATCATGTCAAAAAGAATCGACTTATTGTCAGCTTTTCTAACCTAACAATGTTAATGGAGCCTTTAGACATCCTTTCTCCTCATTTGTTTCGTAGATGCCTATCAAGGAGACAGTTGCAGGAGAGTTTCCAAGCTCTGGGGAGCCCTGTGTATGTGTATTAAATGACAGCACTCTTGGCTGCTTATTATAAAGGGATTCAGGAGTAGGTGGGAGGATGGAGATGGTGGGGAGAAAGCGTGCTTTTGGCAGGGTGCCAGGGTAGTGAGACACTCCCAGCAAGACTTCAGGCTCCAGAGCTAGCTATTGTTTCTACGCTCTCCTCACTCCCTTCCAAAATTTTCCGTCACAGCATAACAAACATGTTTACCTGGTGAAGGTAGCCTTTGAGACAGTTACTAGCAATGTTAACCTCTCTCTTTTAATCCATACATGTAGCTCTTTTTTTTTTTTTCCTGAAGTGGAGGAAGAAGTCATTTGCTGGGGAATTTTCTAGGGCTTTCAGAAAGTACCTTGTGCTGGGTAGGAGGATTTTTGGGGTAGGGTCCATCTTGGAGGAACCAGCTCCCTGCCAACATGCCGTCGGCCATCCAGTGCTGATCAATAGTAAAAAGATGACAAGTTGATATTGGTGAGTAAAGCAATAAGCCATTTCTCCTGTTGAAGTTACACAAACGCCTTGTCCTAACAGCATGAAACTATTGGAATTTTTCTAAGAAATGCCCACGGGCTCTTAGAGTAAATCTCCTTCACGTATGGATAATTCATCCTTCTTTCTTTTTAAAACACAACAAATGTGCTCCTTAGGTCTATAGTCCTGGTCACCCCCACTCATAGGCAGTTGAACTCCATCCACTCCAGCATGATTCAGAAAGATATAACCGTTAACTGGGTACCAAGTAGTTTCACAGCCTTCTGGGAGAATTGCCATTTGGGGGAATGTTCAGCACTCAAACACCCCTCCTAGGTGCAGGATCCCTCCTGTTGAACTCTTGGAGGAAGGGAGTGCCCTGTCTCCCATGTTGGAAGCTGATGGGATCTAGATTCTCCTCTCATCAATCCCAGCTAGAGAGTGGACTGATGATCTAGGCTCAGCCAACTGGATGTTCCCACCTGGGACTTTGGGTTGTGAGCCCAGGATGTAGATTTGGAGGGAATTATTCGTGGTGGTGGCACCTTGTGGCAGTGGCCGCAACTTTCCATGGTGATTTCCCCGGCATCTAGCAGCGGCCTTGTTCTCCCAGGGCTGTTCCTTTTGTAAACAGCTATGGATCCCTTAGATACAGCTTATTTTCCTGGTTTTCAGTGTTGGGGCTGACTCTTTGAGTCACCTGACAACCTTCTAAAAGTACCTTTCCGTTTAAGTTAGGCGGAGTTGGTTTCTGACCATTAGAGATGCTTTAGCTTATTGAAGTCCTATTTCAGCACTGAGTATGGGATACCAGATACCACTTTCTATATTTTATGTAGGAGAAGGCTGAGGCTCAGCGTGGTGAGTGACTTACCCATGTTTTCACTAGTGCTTGACAGAGTTGAGACTTGAAGTGAGTCTGTGAGACACGTGGAGGCAGGGGCAATGTCTTTTTAAGGTAATATGTCCAGGACCCAGCAAAGGACCAGACGCTCTAGAATATTTGGACTCCACATTCAGCCTACGTTCAGGATATATTGTTATCTCTATTTTGTGGGAGAGAGACTGTGACCTATGGTACCTTAGGCCATTTCTAATACAGAAATGTGTGTTGTTTTTCCGAATAGGCTCACGAAAGCTGGAGCACAACCACATGCCTATCTCTCTGTCCGAATCAATCCCATTCTTTAGCATTCTTGACGGGGAGCAGGGAGGGCATGGAAAGACATTGTGGGAAATGGAGACCACAAAGCGGGAGGGTGGAATGTCATCAGTTTTATCTATTTGGTTAGTTTTTAGTGAACAAGCACAGAATGGTTACTCTACACCAGTACTACACTGGGCACCTGATTTATATAGATCTAATCCTAACAATAGTTCGCAATATGAGGTAGGTGCTATTATTGCCCTTATTTTACAGATGAGAAATCTGAGATTTAGACAGGCTAAGTTCCTTGCCCCAGATCCATAGCCAGTAAGCCGCAGCACCAAGTATGACTGACGTCATGGCCCCAGCTCCTAATATATCCAATATACGATACCAAGGGGGCTTGTTGACATTTGGGTCTGGGGTTTGCTGATGATGGTTGACTGCTTTTGAGCACATTTTATTAAAAAACAATGTATAGAATTGCTTATGTAATTCCAAGATTGTGGTCTTGAGAGAGATATCCCCTCTTCCACTATTTTTATTTTTTCTGAGAGAAAAGCTGAAATTTGGAAGACTTGGCGAAGAGAGTGTTAATGTGCTAACATCAAATGAATTCCATGGATTTTCTATTCATTAAGGCTCATTTCCCTGCACATAACTCACCTCAGCTTGGTTATACTACTCCAGGGTGTGCTAGTAAAAAGGGGAAAAGTAGGGATGCCAGCCAGAAAGAGGTGTTTTTGGCTACAAAAATCAACTTACACCTACCAACAAAGAAAAACAGAAAGGCTTTGCCAAACAGTAAATATCAAGTTCACTGCCCAAGCCCCAGAAGAAAATGTATTAAGCAATTTATGATACCTTTTTGAGTCTACGGTTACCTGATACTACTTGGCTGTGAATTTTGGGAATTGCAATTCAGCAATTGGGAGGTGAATCAAAGCAAAAATTCTGGTCCTTTCAAAGCTTGGCTAAAGTGTTGGGGGATGGCAAAATGCCAGTCCTGTTTGCCTTAGATAATGAAATGTACATTCATTTATTCGTTCACTGAATTAATTTACTAAGCACCTAATGTGTACTGGGCAATCTTTTAGCACTGGGGCAATCTTTTAGTGCTTTTAGACTTACAATATCCTTCTCTTACAGAGCTTACAGTCTAGCCAGGGAAGATCGATAAAATTAAAAAATGAATAAATTAGTAATTTTAGAGAGTGATAAGTGACTTGAAGAAAACAAATTAAGTGCTGCAATGGAGGGTGACTGTTGGGGAGACAGTCTCCCTGTGGCCTGAATGTTGAGAAAAAGCCAGCCGTTCAAAGGTCTAGAGCAAAACATTCTGGGTAGGAGGGTCAGCAAATGTAAAGGAGCCCATGGACATGGAACTTGGTGTGTTGCAGAGCCAGAAAGAACTGTGAGCCAGAGCCTAGGGAAAGAAGCGAGAGAGGGGTTTGGGTCAGAGGTCAACAGAGTCCTATCATATAGGGCGTAATGTCATGGTGGAGAGTCTGATTGAAGGCTCCTTGGGCAGTCTCAGTAGAGAGGGGTTTGGAGAGGACTAAGAATAAAAACAGGGAGAAGGAATAGAGCATGGTAGCCAGACTACAGAAGTGTCAGTGTTGCTGGATAAGAGCCTGTATGTCATAAATTGTAGATCCATTGTCGTTTTCAACTCTGGCTGCACGTTTGAATAACCTTTGAAACTTCTTGGAAATACAGCTACCTGGAGTCTATCCCTGAATGTCCTGCTTTGTCAGGTATGAGGAAGACACTTGTCTTTTCAGAAACAAATAGCACGAGATTCTGAAGCCTAGCCAGGGTTGAGAACCACTGGTTTAAAAGTGTTCTCATCATCACTATTTCTTTTGATTGTCCTTTAATCTGTGAGGGAGCTGTTTGGTTGCTGCCCCCATTTCATGGATGGGGGCACTGAGGCTTGCAGAGGGAAAGAGACTTATTTAAGATCACATAGTGAGCAGAAGCCAGAATCTTGTTCTCTATATGCAAACCCAATGCTCTTCCCTTTATCCCACAACGTATCCTTGAAAGTAGCCAACGAGTAGGTTGCCATCTTTAAAAATCCAAGACAGAGAAGGGTGCTTACCTCCAGTAACCAGCAAGCATAGTGGAAATTTGGAGACAAAGTGGGAGCCCATGGCTGAGGGGAGAATATGGAGGCATTCCTACATGGCACCATCCGTAGGAAGATGGATCAGATGGCATGGAATCCAAGGGGTGATGAAAACAGTCAGGTTTGAGGGGCTACATCGGGGGCAGTTTGGAGGGAGGGTGGTAGAGATGATTAGGTGTGGGGAGACGAAGACGCTTTCATGAACCAACACTCTAGTGGGCGTCTGTTGTTTTTTAGCTGTTTAGCATCCATTCCAATTCCTCCTCTTTTTGGAGGAGAAGAGGTGGAGATTTCTGCTCCATTGGTTCCTCTACCAAAACGCTTTGAGTTGCCTGGACCCTGTTCATTTGAAGCCTGGCTTTGCAAACCTTCCCTTTGATCCTGGGATGCCTCTACACCTGGTAACAAATACCTTTTTTCTGTAGGTGTCCAGAACCAGTTTCCACTGCTTTCAACACATTACTCCTGTTGCTGTTTGATACGGTGACCATTTAGAGAAGGAGGACTGGGTGTGCAATTCTCTAAGCGGCAAGCAAGCTAAATTTGCATGGCCTTGACCCACTCCTCACACCCTACCTCTTTATACATTGCTTGTTACAGCTCTTGTGAAAATCACTGACTTCTTCTCTGGGATGCATGCCCTCCATTTATTTACAGTGAAATGAGTGTCAACAAGGAAAGACATTGGACATTCAAGAAGGCTCGTTCTTTGAATCCATTCTTTATCAGGCAGAGTGATTTTTTTTCAAAATGGAAATCTGATCATGGCTTCTCCTGCTTAAAATTCTTCAGTGACTTCCTGTTGCAACTAGGATAATGATGAACCCATTAAAGTGCCTACAAGGCCTCACAAGATGAGACACTTACCAGGATTCAACCTCGTCTTGTCTTACCTTTGATATCTATGCTCCAACTACACATCAGTTTTTGTAGTTCTGTGTAGATACTGTGTTCCAGCTGCCACAGGGCCTTTGCAAATTCTTTTTCTTCACTCAAAAGACTCTTTCTTTCCCATTTTGTCTAGTTAATTCCTTCTTTACACTTCACAACTGCATCATTTCCCCAGATAAGCCTTGTCTGACCATCTTGACTAGGTTAAATCATAGCTCTCTCTTCCTCTGCCTCTTCTTCCCTCCCCATCAGGGCATCACATGCATCTCCTTTGAAGTATCAGTCACAGTGGCAATCTCACATTTGTTTTTGTGACTCCCCCATATTTTATTAATGTTCAGGCCCCCACTAGTCTGTAAATTTTGTAAAAGCCAGCCCCTTATTATTTCTTCCTCATTGTATTCCAAGTCTGCAGCACAATGTTTGGTACATAATGGTAATAACAATAATAGTAGTAGTAGCTACCATCTCCATATTGTGGACTGGTTTAAGCACCTTGCAGGTACTAAATCCTTTAGTCTTCTCAACAACCTTATGAGGTAGGTTCCATCATTGTTCCTCTTGCAATGGGGAAACAGAGATACAGAGAGACTCTATGACTTGATAAAAGTCACACAGCTAAAAAGTACTGGAGCTGAGATGGAAACCTATGCAATTTTGTTCTCACGTTGGCCCTTTAAACTATAATGCTATCTTTCTTCTGTACTTAATAGGCGTTTCGTAAGTGTTTGTTGAATGAAAAAATGAATGAAGGTACCAACGAATGAACACATGACTTTAGAAATCTGGAATAAAATTCCAGAGGCCTGAGTTTAGGTGCCAACTCTGTGCCTAACACCTCTGTGTAATTTCGTCCTTGAAGACCTCGTTCCTTTTGTGTAAACAAGGGGAAGTGAGACAGACAAGCGTTAAGCACAAACATTCTGTGACTCCTAGCTGGCATGACTTAAAAGGGCACATCTGGATTCTGCTCTTGGGCTTTGAAACCTTAAAACAAAAATGATCAAGGTGGAGATCTTATTCCCCAGATCATAGGAGAATTCAGGGCCCCTAAGAGATGAAACAATAAAAAAAAGACCATCTGAACGGAACCCACATCATGCTTCCAGACCAAGCAAACAGGAAGTTGTAGGCTTTTCTCTGCCTATCATTTTAGGCAACACACAAAGTGGGATTTAGGGGATAATTATCAACAATCACTTCCTTCTTGAGGTATATTCATTATTAGCAGTTGTGAATGTCTGCCGGAGAAACCACAGAGTTAATTTTCCCCTTTCCTAATGTAGTTATACAAAAGTCTCATTGCATTAATACTTTCGCGATGGTGCTGTAACTGAAGCCACAGAAAACAGCTCACCAGGGACCCTGGGCCTTGCAAACAAGTCTCTAAGCCTGCATGGAAAATGCAGACGTGCTCCTCTGTTGCTAGTTAAGCTTGCTGGGATGTTAATGCATGCCTCCTACAGCATTTTAGACCCAAGGCCCAGGCCCAGGCCGCCGTCCCCACCCCCAAATCTGCCACCAGGGTCCTATGTGCCTCCTAAACACTTGGCTGCCGCACTTGGGGACGTTTTATTGAGGCAGCTTTACTGGAAGGATCCAATTACAGGGTATGGCGAGTTAGATTCAGTGCCCCGGTTAACAATGCTGTGGAGAACACTGAGCCTCCTTTAGTCCTTCCTGGTATGAAAGAAATGAACAGAGGTAATGGCAAACAGCCCCCGAGGTGGCTCCTGCTTCTAGACTCAAACACTCTGCTGGGTTTTTAAAAATCTTTATTTTTTTATTCATGTATAAAAAGCAACACATCATAGTTGCAGGAAAAAAAAAAACAACCATCGAACAATAGGAAGTGGATAGAATAAAAAGTAAGCTTCGCTTCTCCTACCCTTAAAATCCCAAATACTTCCCCTGAGGTAAGCATTGTTTTCAGTTTGTTGTATATCCTTCGAGATCTTTCTTTATTGCATTTACAAACAAAATTATATTATACTTTAAAAATTTCTGTCCACATTTTTCTGCAACTTTACTTTTTGCCTTGGCAATACATCATGGACATTTTCCGCATCAATGCATACAAGTCTACTTTATTCTTTTTAACCGACGCGTAGCAATTCCTAGTGTGTCTATGTTACAATTCTCTTAACTAGTTCCTCTTGTCAATACATATTTAGATGTTCCCCAAATTTTGGCTTTAACAAATAAGTCCTCAGCGAATATTTTTGTAGTTTCTTTAAGCATATTCTGCACACACGAAAGAGTTTCTGTAGGGTAAATTCCAGAGGGTTATTCAGAGTATTAAATGAAAATATTAGTTCTAGGACGTTCAAGTTCAGGTTTCCCCTATTCCCCTAGAGCTCAGACAAACCTCCTGAGAAGTTTGTTTTTTTAAAAATGTAATTTAAAAAATAAAATAATGCTACAGTCACATGACAGATCCATTTATTTGCTTCCTTGTTACTATCCCTCATCCAGCCAGTTCAACACCATTCCCACAGGTAACCACTGCTATTAGTTTCTTAGGTATTCTTCCAAAGCTTTTTATGCGTAAACAAGCAAATATGAAAGTACTTTCTTATTTCTTCCCCCAGTTTTACATAAAAGGCAACACATTTTATGCACTATTCTGCTCCTGCTGTTTGCTCTTACCCATGCAGCTGATAGGTCTTTGCACATAAATACACAGAGTACTTTCTCATTACTTTTAAGATTTTTAATCAATAGGCTTTATTTTTTCGAACTGTTTTAGGTTTACAGAAAATGAATAGAAATTACTGAGATACAGAGAGCACAGAGTTCCCATACACTCCCTCTGGCTTACCCCACCATTTTTCCTATCATTGACATCTTGCCTTAATGTGGTACGTTTGTTACGAGTGAGGAACCAATATTGATCCATTATTATTAACAAAAGTCCATCGTTTACATTAGGGTTCACTCTTTGTGTTGTAAACGTCTATGAGTTTTGAAAAATGAATGATGTCATGTATCCACCATTATAGTATCATACAGAATAATTTTTTTAAATAAATAAGATATCTCTTTCTTTATTCCCAAAGAATACCACTTCTTAAGCCTCAGAGGTACATCATACTTATTAAGTGACACACATAACATCAGTGTAACAGTAATATTTTTATACATAATACTTTCTTCTTTTTTTCCAAGTAATTTTATCGAGATCATAATGCTTTATAGCATTGTGTAATTTCGAGTGTTCATTATTGTTTATCAATTTCTGAAAACACCTCATCGTGCTCATCCCCAGTAGTCTAATTTTTATCCATCTCTAGCAGTAGTCTAATTTTATCCATATATATGTGATGTATGTATGGCACCTTTACCCCTTTCGCCCACCCCTCAACCCCCTTCCTCTCTGGTAATCACTATTCTGTTTTCTCTATCCATGTATTTGTTATCTTCCACATATGAGTGAAATCATGCAGTATTCGTCTTTCTCTGTCTGGCTTATTTCACCTAATGTCGTACCCTCAAGGTCCATCCATGTTGTTGCAAATGGGACAATTTTGTCTTTTTTTTTATGACTGAGCAGTATTCCATTGTATGTATATACCACATCTTCTTTATCCATTCATCTGTAGAAGGGCACTTGGGTTGCTTCCACATCTTGGCTATTGTGAATAATGCTGCAATGAACATAGAGGTGCATAAATCTCTTTGGATCGTTGATTTCAAGTTCTCTGGATAAACACCCAGTTTAGGATAGCTGGATCCTATGATAGCTCTATTTTTAATTTTTTGAGAAATCTCCATACTGTTTTCTATTGTGGCTGCATCGGTTTGCATTCCCACCAGCAGTGTATGAGGGTTCCCTTTTCCCCACATTCTCTCCAACATTTGTTGTTTTTTTGTCTTGGTAATTATAGCCATTCTGAAGGAAGAAGTGAAACTTTCACCATTTGCAGAATAATTTAATTGCCCTAAAAATCCCCTGTTTTCCACCTAGTTATCCCTTCCTCTCTCCCTGGTGACTACTGATCTTTTTTACTGTCTCTGTAGTTTTGCCTTTTCCAGAATGTCATGTAGTTGCAATCATATGGTATGTAGTCTTTTCAGACTGGCTTATTTTACTTAGCAACATGCACAGAAAATTCCTTCATGTTTTTTCGTGGCTTGATATCTCTCTCTCTTTTTTTAGTATTTTGCTGAACAATTCGTATGGATGTACCACAGTTTGTTTATTCATTGACCTATTGAAAGACATCTTGGTTGCTTCCAAGTTTTGGCAGTTATGAATAAAACTGCTATAAACATTCATGTGCAAGTTTTTGCGTGGACATAAGTTTCATACCAAGGAGCGCAAGTGCTGGATTATATGATAAGACTTGTTTAGGTATATACGAAATTGCCAAACTGTCTCTCGAAGTGGCTATACTATCTTGCATTCCCACCGGCAATGAATGAGAATTCCTGTCGTTTTACACCTTCACCAGCATTTGATGTGGTCAGAGTTTTGGATTTTATCCATTCAAATAGATGTGTAGTGGGATCTTATTGTTGTTTTAATCTTCAATTCCCTAATGACATATGATGTTGAGCATCTTTTCATATCTTTATTTGCCATCTGTATAACTTCTTTGGTTAGGTGTCTCTTCAGATCTTTTGCTCATTTGCAAATGTGGTTATTTGTTTTCTTCTTGTTGACTTTTAGAGTCCTTTTGTATTTTGGATACAAATCCTTTATCACATACGTTTTGCAAATTTTGTCTCTCAGTCTGTGACTTGCCTTTTCATTTTCTTGTGTCTTTTGCAGAGCAGAAACTTTTAATATTAATAAAGTCCAACATGTCATCTTTTTCTTTCATGGATTGTGCTTTTGGTGTTTTATCTTAAAACTCATCACTAAACCCAAGGTTGCCTAGATTTTCTCCTGCGTTTTCACCTAAAATTGTATTTTAGTTTAGGTCTATGATCCATTTTGAGTTACTTTTTGTGAAGGGTGTAAGGTCTGAGTTTATTTCTTTGTATGTGGATGTCCAGTTATTCCAACATCATTTGTTGAAAAGAATATCATTTCATTATTGAATTGTCTTTGCTCCTTTGTCAAAGATTAATTTATTTGTGTGTCTACTTCTGGGCTCTCTATTCTGTTTCATGTTCTATTTGTCTGTTCTTCTGCCAGTACCCACACTGTCTCAATTACCGTGGGTTTAGAATTAAGGCTTAGATTCAGGTAGCGTCAGTCTGCTGACTTTGTTTTTCTTCAGTGTCGGGTTGGTTATTCTGTATCTTTTGTCGTTTTATGTAAACTTTAGAATCACTTTGTTGATATCTACAAGTGACTTGCTAGAATTTTATTGGGACTGCATGTAATCTCTAGGGTGATTTGAGAAGAATTGACATTTTAACTATATTGAGTCTTTCTGTACATGAACGTAGGATATCTCTCCTATTTAGGTGTTTGATTTCTTTCATCAGAGTTATGTATTTTGTTCTATTTATACCTAAGAATTTCATTTTAATGGGGTGCTAATGTAAATAGTGCTATTTTTTAAGTTTTAAATTCCAATTGTTCATTGCTAATATATGGGAAAGTGATCAACTTTTGTATGTTAACTTTGTATCCTGCAACCTTGTTATAATCATTTATTAGTTCTAGGAGTTTTTCTGTTGATTCTTTGGGTTTTTTCTACATAAAAAGTTACATCATCTATGAACAAAGACAGTTTTGTTTCTTCCTTCCCAACCAGTATACCTTTTATTTCCTTTTCTTCTCTTTTGGAATAGGTAGGACTTCTAGTAAGTTGTTGAAAAACAGTGATGAGAGGGGACATCATTGCCTTGTTCCTATTCTGAGGGGAAATTATCTAGAAATTCGCATTATGTATTATGTTAACTGTAGGTTTTTTGTAGATGTCCTTTAGTTGAAGTTGGAGAAGTTTCACTCTATCCCTAGCTTGCTGAGAGTTTTGTTATGAATGACGTGATGCTTTCTGTTTTGGAAGGTTAAGAATTATTGATCCATTTCTTTATACATATAGGCATATTCACATTACCTATTTCTTCTTGTATGAGTTTACAATTTTATTGATTTCTGCTCTATTTTTTTGTTTGTTTGTTTACTTTGGATTTAAGTTGCTCTTCTTTTGTAGTTTCTTAATAAGCTTAGATTATTGATTTTAGATCTTTCTTCTTTTCTAACATATGCATTCAATGCTATAAATTTCCCTCTCAACATTGCTTTCACTACATCTCACAAGTTTTGATAAATTGTATTTTCATTTAGTTCCAAATATTTTAAAGTTTCTTTTGAGAGTTCTCCTTTGACCCATGTGTTATTTAGAAGTGTGTTGTTTACTCTCCAAGTGTTTTGTGATTTTCCAGCTATCTTTCTGTTATTGGTTTCTAGTTTAATTCCATTATGGTCTTTGGAGCATACTTTGTTTGATTCCCATTCTTTTAAATTTGTTAAGGTGTACTTTATGGTCCATAATGTGGTCTATCTTGGTGAATGTTGCATGTGAACTTGAGAAGAATGTGTATTCTGCTGTTGTTGGGTGAGGTATTCTATAAATGTCAATTAGATTGCGTTGATTGATGGTTCTGTTCAGTGCAACTATACTCTCACAGATATTCTGCCTTCTGCATGTGTCACTTACTGAAAGGGGTATTGAAGTCTCAAATACAATAGTGGATATGTCTATTTTTCCTTGCAGTTTTATCAGTTTTCACCTCTCATGTTTTAACGCTTTTGTTAGGCACATACACGTTAAGGATTGTTATATCTTCTTGGAGTATTGACCCCTTTATCTAATACCTCTCTTTATCTCTGGTAATATTCCTTGTTCTGAAGTCTATTTTGTCTGAAGTTAACATAGTTAATCTAGCTTTCCTTTGAATAGTGGTAGCATGGTTTGTCTTTCTCCATCCCTTTACTCTTAGTCTATCTGTGTCTTTCTGTTTAAAGTGGATTTCTTGTAGACAATATATAATTGGGTCTTTTTAAAATCTACTCTAACAATCTCTGTCTTTTATTTAGTGTATTTAGACCATTCACATTTAAAGTGATTAGTGATGGGGCTGGCTCCGTGGCCGAGTGGTTAAGTTTGCATGCTCTGCTGCGGTGGCCCAGGGTTCGGATCCTGGGCATGAACATGGCACCACTCGTCAGGCCACGTTGAGGTGGCGTCCCAGATCCCACAACTAGAAGGACATGCAACTAAGATATACAACTGTGTACAGGGGGTTTGGGGAGATAAAGCAGAAAGAAAAAAAAGATTGGCAACAGTTGTTAGCCCAGGTGCCAATGTTTAAAAAAATATAAAGTGATTAGTGATATAGTTAGATTAGTATCTACTGTATTTGTAACCAATTTACAGTCATTGACCTTGTTCTTTCTATCTTTTTTTGTTTTCCACTCCTTTTCTGCCCTCACTGACTTTAATTGAGTATTTATGTGATTTCATTTTCTCTCATCTTTAAGTGTATCCATTACACTAGCTTTTTAAATTCTTTTAGTGGTTTCCCTAGAGTTTTCAATATACAATTTATCTAAGTTCACTTATATGTGGATTTTATACCATGGACACATATATCATATATATATATGTATTACACATATAAAAATTAACTATACTGCTTCATAGGTAATGTGGTTACCTTCTAACACAGTATTCCCCATTTCTCCCTTTTATATCTTATAACATTACTGTCATTCATTTCATTTATCCATAAATTGTAATCATCCATCATATTATTGCTATTAGTACTTAGAACAAGCTATTATCTGTTAGATGAGTTAAGAATAAGAAAAAGAAAAGATTTTATTTTTACCTTCTTTATTTCTTCTCTAATGCTCTTGTTTTCCTTATGTAGATCAGAATTTCAAATCATTTTTCTTCTTTCTGAAGAACTTCTTTTAACATTTCTTGCAAGGTAGGTCTAATGGTGACAAATTCTCTCAGTTTTTATTTATCTGAGAAAGTTTTTATTTATTCACTTTTGAAGGATAATTTTGTTACATACAGAATTCTATATTGGTGGTTTTCTTCTTTTAACACTGAAAGAGCATTATGCTGTTTTAAATATGGAGTGTTTATATTTTAGTATTTGATAAGGGTAGAACCTTCTCATTGCTCTTGAAAGATCCTCCCCCTCAATGTTTTCCTGGCTATAATTTATATATATATATATATATATATATATATATATGTGTGTGTGTGTGTGTGAAGATAAGTGAGAATGTCTAATTCCAAACTATACCCCCAAAAAGATTTATATTTTCAGGGGGATTGCATTACATTTATAAATTAATATAGTAATAATTATAAATTATAAACTAATATAAATTTAAATATAATATAAATATAAATTATAAATAATAATTATAAATTAATAAAGGAAAAATTGTTATCTTTATAATGTTGAGTCTTCCTGTCCAATAAGATGATGTTTCAATTTATTCAAGTATTATTTTGTATCTTTCAGCTCTATTTTAAAGTTTTCTTCTTATTCGGTGTCACTTTTTGTTAGTTAATTTTACCTCCAACTAGTTTACTTAGGTTGTGCTAATGTAAATAAGCTCTTTTTTTCCATCATATCTTTTAACTGGTTATTGTTTATTTATATGTTTATACATGCAGACTATTGATTTTTCTATACAAATTTTGAATCCCATTTCTCTAATTAACTATTTTATTTTTGGTATCATTTTTAATAATTTTCTTAGGTTTTCCAGGTATACAAATGCCATCTTCAAAAAGTAATAGGTTTACTTCAATTTTAATTTTCATACACTTTTCTTTCTCTTTTCTAATTGTGTTCTCCAGTACTTCCAATACCATGTTGAAGAATAGTGCAATGGTAGTGTGTGCTTGTCTTGATGATCACTATAGTGGAAATACTCACTGTTCAGTGGTTCTCAGCTAGTGGCAATACTAATTCCTTACAGGGATATTTGGAAATGTACAGGGTATATTTTGTTTCCATAATAATTGAGGAAAATTGTTTATGGAATTTGGTGTGTGAGTGACCCATGGACAAAATGCCAATAGAACTCTTGTTGAGCAAAATGACTCTAGTATTTTCCAGTGACCATTGTCTTGAGATGAAATATAGTTTATTTCTATTTTATTGAATGTGTTTGTTAAGAATGATTGAATTTTTTTGAATACCTTTCCAGCATCTTTGGAATGATCATAATATTTTTATGCTTAGATCTATGTTAATGTGATAGATCATTTTAATAGATTTCTTTGTGTATTTTTGAGGAGGATTAGCCCTGAGCTAACACCTGCCATCAATCCTCCTCTTTTTTGCTGAGGAAGATTTGCCCTGAGGTGACATCTGTGCCCATCTTCCTCTATTTTATATGTGGGATGCTTGCCACAGCATGGCTTGATAAGTGGTATGTAGGTCTGCACCCAGAATCCAAACTAGTGAACCCTGAGCTGCTGAAGCTGAGCACGCGAACTTAACTGCTACACCACTGGGCAAGCCCCTTAACAGATTTCTTCATATTTAAAATTCTTTGTATTCTTGGAATAAACCCAACTTGGTCAGGTATGTTATTTTTTAATATGTTAGATTGTATTTGTTAGTATTTTTTTAAAACCTTGCATCAATATTCATAAGTGAGATTAGCGTATAGTTTTCCTATTTGTTTGCGTGTGTGTGTGCATGTCTGTAGGTGGACATGCTCAATCTTTGCCACATTTTTGTTTCATTCTAGGTGGTATTAGAATTATTTGCTTTTTAAGATTGGAGTAATTTCCCTGTGAGATCATCTGGACATGCAGATGTGGGGATGGGGAGGGGAATATTTATTGCCAAACTAATTTTTATTCTTCTTTGGAAATCAGACTGTTTATACTTTTATATCCTTTTTAGTCTGTTTGGATAAAGTATATTTTACAAGAATATTGTCCACTTTATCTATGTTTTCAAAATTATTGGCATAGATTTGAGCAAAATTCTTTCTTCCTTTGTAATTATTTACCTTTTATAATTTTATTTTTAAAAGTATTTTGTTTTCCCCTTTTCATTGATTAGGTTAGGTCGTTTATCTTTTATTTTAGTTTTAAAATAGCTAGTTTTTGAAAGGTCAAAAGAATATTTATGCTTTTCAGGTGAGAAAGAAAATGATATAAAAAAATACATATACCTCTTCATTTGGGCAAAAGAAATACAGGAAGGGTAACTAATGAGGTTGGTTACCAATTCGCTTGGAAACTAATGAGCTTGGTTACCTATAGGGGTGGGTGGTAATGGGGTGAAAAGGATGAGGGGATGAGAATGGGCTGGGAGGGATGAGTGGGGAGCAATACAACTCCAAGTGTATGTTTTTATATAGCTCTAACACTTAGGACCAGGATAACATTTTACACACTGAGAAAAAAAAGACTATCTGCCAGAATGCGGATGCAATACAAAATAGAATATAAAAATCACAAATGAACTTAACTGTATTACGAACGAATAACATAACTTCACTGAGGGGGATGGAGGAAGGAAAGAGCTAACCTAAGTAACTTTGGAAACAGTATTCTGACTGTACACTATAAGGCTAAAGAAAAAAACGACTGTACACAAATATTGTACTCTAGCTACTAAATTTGGTTCTCATAGACATCTGGTGAGCAATTCTGAAGCTATGTGCATACTATAATTGAACAAATTAATAGATGTAGTGTAGATAATGCAAGCAGGTTTCTTACTTTCAGAGAAACTACTTAAAATAAGGAAAGGGAGAAGGCTAGAATGGCCTCTATGGTGTTGGATTAGAATTAGAGATATCAATATGAACTCATAGTTTTTGATATATACACATAGATGCAGAGGTAAATATAGGTGTGTGTGTATGCATAAGTTAATATACATACATATATCTCCTAGCTGTGTCCACAGAGAGGGGCTAGACACTCCAATAGCAATGAGCACACTTAGCACTCAGGTTGTGGTTTCTAAACATCATTCTCCAACAGCAGAAACCAGGGCTTCTTTAAGAAAGAGTGGATTCTGGGGATATGGCAGAGAAAATACAAGATGAGCCTGGAAAATGTTGTGACTCCAGAAGTAAGGAACTATTTTTTAAATGATGGTTTGAAATGACACTGGAGACAACTTGGAGAAACTCCCAATGTCCAAAACTGAGACCATTTGGACAAGAAAATTAATAATAATAAATTGCATTATCACCTGTAGAATAAAATAAATCATTCACGGGTCCCTATTGATATAAGTAAGTGACTGAATAAATAAATAAATGAGGGAGAGGACCAGCTCTTCCTTATAGTGGCATTCTATTAATAAATGTAGGAGGAATGATAGAAATAGAAAGTACTATTAGCCAGAGACTGTATAATAATTGTTTTAGTAAAGAACAATCAATGGATATGAAAATTAATCAGTCTCAGAATATTTCCCATGAGATAGTTATTAACTACAAAGGTAAAAAATAGCAACTTTAAGTGCAGAAACATGGCATACATCTCTTTAACCAAGTGATCAAAATTAATACCATCAGTAAAGAGACGTATAGTCATCAGGTATATTCTGATTTGGTGTACTTCTGAGATATTCTTGCCAAAGATGCAAACTTCAATGTATCATGAGAAAATACCAGAGAAACCCAAATTGAGGGACATTGCAGAAAATAACTGACAAGTACTCTTCAGAAATGTCAAGGTCATGAAGTTAAGGAAAGGCTAGGAACTGTCACATATTGGAGGAGACTGAAAAACTAAATGCAATGTGGAATCCTGGAATGAATTATGGACCAGAAAACAGATATTTGTGGGAAAAGGGACCAAATTTGAATTTGCAGATTGGTGAATGGTATTGCCTTCATTTAATTCCTGGTTTCAATAGTTGCACTGTGGTTGAGCAATAAGTTAACATCGGGAAAGCAGAATAAAGGCTATATGGGGATCTCTATGTACTCATTTTGCAATTTTTTCTGCATACCAAAAAGTATTTCAAGATTCACAGTTAAAAAAATAACCTACTTTTGAATTTTTTCATTAGTGTTCCTGTTTTTCTGTCATATGACATTATTTTCTGATTTTATTCCACTTAATTCCTTATGCTTCTTTCCTTTGGATTATTGTTCCATTTATAACTTTTAAAATCATATAAAATTCTTTTGTTTCCATTTTTTACCTTATTGTTAGAAATATTAAAGGCTAAGGAGTTTCCCCGTCAGTAATGTTTTTTACATGTTTTGATAAACAGTGTTCTCTGAAATTCCACAATGTTGATGTGTGTTTCCTATTGGACTCGAGATCCAAGAGTTTCAAAACGTCCAGCGGAAAGAAGCCTTAGGATTTCTGATCTAGTGTTGATTTTAAGTTTTATTGCACTGTGGTCAGAGATCCTTATCTGTATAGTTGCTATTTTGGGGGAATTTTTTGAGGGTTTTGGGGGGCTAATAAATGGTCAATTTTTATGAGTGTTCATGGGCGCTTGGGAAAAAGATGGTTTGTCTAGGTCTAGGGCAGAGTTGGATATAATCAATCATCTCTACCTTATTAGTTAGGTTGTTTCGGTTTCTATATCATTATTAATTTTTCTCAATAGTTTAACAAAATTCTCAAATGTTGAGAAAAGCTAAAGGACTTTTACAATAAATATCTCATATTCTCACTATCTGGATTTTATAACTAATGCTTTACTCTGCTTGCTTTATCACATACCTATCCATCACTCTATCCATTCTTCAATGCATCTTATTTTTGATGCATTGAAAGATAGGTAGTAGACATCAGTGCAACCTGCCCCTCAGATACTTTAGCACGCATATTATTAACCAGAGCTCAATATTTGTTTACAGTTATTTTTTTTTCTTTTAAGGAAAAGTTTGCATACAGTGATATCGTATAGATAACACTCACTTTTGCTTGCTGCTGAATATTAAAGTGGAAAAATCTGGGAGCATTTTCCTCCACCTTATATGTAACTTAGTCTTTTTTCCTGACCCCAGAGGATTCTTTCTTTGTCTTTAAAATTCTAGAATTTCCCAGATATTATCATTGTTTATCTTCCCATGTCAATTTTTCCTGGCACATGGTACCATCTTTCAATGAGTAAATTCAAATCATCTTTTTAAAAATAAAGTTTTCCTAAATTATATTTTCTACTATATGTTCTGGTCCACTGTTTTGTTTTATCTGGCGTGGACTCCAATTTCATGATTGCTGCATCTTGGTATCCTTTCTTCCATACTTGTCTTTAGTCATTTGTCCTTTTAAACTCTTTATTCCATATTTTTTGACTTTCTTATTGCTGTCTATTATTTCTCTTACTGCACACCCTACAGTGTCTATTCTCCCATTTGTTCAGTCAATATTGAAGAGTTTTGATTAAAAAATGTCTGTCTGTGCTTCTTACTGAGGTCTGCCAGCTCATTTTTTCATCTCCTACAGTCTTACCATCCATTACCTGAGATTCTGCATCTCTGCTTTGTAGTATTACTTTAAGAAGGCATGATTGCTTCCCTATGATTTTTAAATTCATGGTATGATGTCTGGTCACTATATTTTTAATCTGCTTTATGGTAACACTTTTCTAGTGACTGTTGTTTATCTATTGGTGAATTTTGCTACTTTTTTCCACATTTTTTCCCCAAAGTATTTTTGCATCAATACTGTGCTTATTCCTATTTTATTTTCCATCATTAAATCATTTGGATTTTTTTCGGCTAGATGTTTGCAGGAGGTTCAGAGTGGAGGTGCTGGACTGTCCTCAAAGTTTGAGACCATGTCTTATACCTGTGTGGATCCCTAAGGATCCACAAATAGGAGCAAACCTGAAACCGTAGTGTTAAAGATGATTAGGTATGAAGGAAAAAAGAAAAAGGTAAATTTCCCCTGAATATGTTTACACATGGTAGATTTAATAACTGTGTGCTAATTTTGTTGTTGATAATAAATATGTCTTTAGTTAACATAAGGAATAAGGGGAAAGTTTTATTACTTGAAGCTGCCTGGGGTCTTTCTGTGCACACCTAACACTGTCCTTTGCTCCTAGTGGGTGTGCAGTAATTGTTTACATAATTGAATTCTTGGGTAGAATGGGTTATAATAGAAGAAAGAAAGAAAAAGTAAACCCAGAGCTCTTTCCTTCAACCATGTCGATCCTCCTCATCAGCACGTGAGTGAGCAGCTCTTCTCTGTTAAGGTCCCATGCCAGGCACTTTGTATAATTTAATGAGAAAGACAGAGATCTTGTCCTCCAGCCAGGGACAAAGAGCATGAAATAACACTGAATTGTTTCTGAGCTTCAGAACTTAGGTTATTTTTTCTACATTTTGGAGTGCCCCTTCATGATCTAGAATCTACTTAGAATGGGCAAGGAATTTACTCTTAGTTCCATAAACTCCTATTGTTGTTTATTATGCGTTTTATGATTAGCTGTGTGTTTATGCTAAGGGATACATTTTGCAAACAAATTTAGTTTTTGATTAAAAAATTCAATCGAGGTGAGTAAATTCACGGGGATCTTTTTGCTCTTCCCCTCCCTCCGTTGTTGTTTAGCTCCATAATCATTGTGATGTGTTTCAAAGTCTGATTTGGGATCTTCCTATATGAATTTTTCAATATTGAAGTAAATTTTATTTTTTATTCTCTTTAAAATAAAGGTCTTGGGGCTGGCCTGGTGGCGCTGCAGTTAGGTTCGCATGTTCTACTTCGGTGACCCGGAGTTCACCGGTTTGGATCCTGGGTGCGGACCTACGTACCGCTTGGCAATCCATGCTGTGGCAGGCGTCCCACGTATAAAGTGGAGGAAGATGGGCACGGATGTTAGCTCAGGGCCAGCCTTCCTCAGCAAAAAGAGAGGGATTGGTGGCAGATGTTATCTCAGGGCTAATCTGCCTCAAAAAAATAAAATAAAAAAATAAAGGTTTTATCTTTGCAGTATATTTTCATTTGCGTTATTCAAGGATAGAGAACACAATAACCAGACATCAGCTATTTTTGACTTTCCCAAGGTTCAAAATCTTATCTGGGGTGTGAAGAAACAGAGCAGTCTCTTGGTCTGTAGATGAGAAGATTACCGAAGTTATCACATGCTGGCACTGTGAGCATCCCCAGTTAGAGTATTTATTAATGCAAAGAATAAAAAGTCATACTGGGAAGATTAGGATGATCAAAACTCTCTCTAGTTCATGGATTAGGGCATGTCGGATATCTCTTTCTTAAGGGAGCTGCTGTCTGTGCTGAGGGAGTGTCCCTTTTTATTTATATGATGGATTTGGGGTTCTGGATGTGTGTGCATTCAATTTTATGATAAGAAGTCATCTGATAAGAAAAAACCTTCTTATTATGTTCAAGGAAACACCTGTTTTGCTGGGGAAGGACAGGATGGCACAGATGGACCATGTGGCTAATTCTGCTAAGTGGCCAAGTCAATGTTCAGTGGCATATTTGAAGACGACCCATTGAAAGTAGAAACTGACTTGTCCATTTAAAAAAGGGGAGGGTAGCGAGAAGAGACATCTTTGGAAATTAAATCTGCTTAATATGGCTTAAAAGCATTAAAGATAATAAAATAACAATGCTGTTTCCACAGACCGGCTCTCTTGCTAAACCGACACCATGCTTCATTCAATTTTCCAGATGCGGGGACTAGTTTTTAAAAGATGGAGTCATGTTACCCTGGAAAGCCCCCAAACAAAAAATGTCTCTTTATTGGAAGCAAATGAAGAAAAAAGAGGATCTGTGGGGGAGTAGGGGCTACATAATTATATTAAAGCATAAACTCCGCCGTTCAGATGGGGATCCATGAGGGGAATACTTGCCCTGGCTTTGGATGGAGAGAAGCTGCCATCAGAACCCCTTGATGGGATAGCCTTACTAGTGAGTGAGAAGAAGATGGGGAAACGTAGAACCCCAACTCAAGAATTCAACGAGGACTGGGTTTAAACTAGTTTTTCTGCACTCTGGGGACCCAGAAGAACTTGAAGGTTGGTTGTCTGGCAGGGGAGGTAGGGGTGAGACCGGGTGCAATGGGAGAACGTCGTGTTTGACAATTCGGGCTCTCGAGTCCGCAGCCTTGGATAAGAGTTGTGACTCTGCTCTTTAATAGTGGTGTGACTTTAGACAAGCAACCCAACCTCTCTGATTTTGTTTTCTTATCTCTAAATGGGCATAAAATCAGTATCTATTTCATAAGAATTTTGTGGAGGTTAAAATGCTAATAGCAGCCGGCCTGGTGGCATAGTGGTTAAGTTCACATGCTCTACTTTGACGGCCCAAGGTTTGTGGGTTTGGATTCTGGGCACGGACCTGTCCACCACTCATCAAGCCAAGCTGAGGCAGGCATCCCACATATAAAAAATAGAGGATGATTGGCACAGATGTTAGCTCAGCAACAATCTTCCTCACCAAAAAAAAATTTAAAAAAGCTAATGTGTGAAAAGCATTTAGCAAATTACTGGGCATATAGTTAGGATACATAAATGTAAGCTGCTATGATATTATATTGCTAAAATAATAATAAGCAGCCCAAGATTTAAGTTTCAGAGTAGTCCTTGTTTAAAATGACTAACTCCATTAAGAAATTTTCTCTTGATTATGCACTAATTGTTCCATCAGTCTAGTCTTTGGAATACTTTTCCCACATCTCAATCACCAAATACAACTTGTATTGAAAGCGTGCATTTATTCATCTGTCAGTTATTCATTCATTCAACAAATATTTATTGAGAAGCTACTGTGTGCTGCACCCTATTAGGAGTCAGGGATACACGTAATGGTGAAAAAGGCGAATTCTTCTAATCTAGGCATTTACACCCTGATAGGGGATGGACATATGAAGCAGACTAACTGGACCAGGATCTGGGTACTTGAGAGGTGAGTGGGGTTTGGGCAGTGGCTTTCTGGAAGAAGTATCTAAGTTGAAACCCAGAGTGTAAGTTAGGCATTGCTCACTTTAAGGAGAGTCAGGAATGGATAGGAGCAGGGGGAACTATTCCAGAAAGGAGGAAAAGCATGTGCAAAGGCCATAACGTGGGAAAGAGAACGGGGCACTGTCCAGTGTGACTGGATAAGGGACGTGATGAGAGAAGGGTCCAGAGCTAAGAGGCAGATTGGAGTTAGATATGAGGGCTTTGTGAAACACTTTCAAGTAGTATTCATTTTACCCTGAGGACAATGAGAATGGAAAAGAGGAAATCCTAACGTTTCGATGAAAACCCTGGTCTATAATTTTTTAATGCCATTTTTGTTTTAATCATTCCATTTCATCCTCACAAGTCTAAGACATGGAGGACGGCAGGCATTTCTCCCCTTCTGCAGGGAAGGACACAGTGTCAGAGTCGTGTCCTCCCAGGTCACTGGCAAGTTTCATTTTATAGGGCAGCCTGACAATAAAAAGCATTGCTTCCCTTGCCTCCCAACACACACTCTTTCTCCAAATTTAATTGATGAGATGTTGACGCTGAGATATCGTTCAAGGAGAACAATTTGGAGAATAAGGCAAGTCTTTTAGGAAGGAAGGTGACCTAGATGGGCCCCTACAGCTCCCAAATCACTTGATTCCGTGGAGCTCGACATGCCTTGGCCTGCCTTCTCCATTTGGAAGCTTGGGCTGGGGCTGCTCTTGAAACTCGCTGAGGAATCCGTGTGAGGTTATCTCCATTTTCCCCTCAAATCTTCCTCCCTTGGCATGAGGAAACTGTTAAAATGAGTGGGAATTTGAAAAAGGTCCAAGTGCAGCAGTGCTTTGATCACAAATGTCAGAGAGGGGCCAAAAGCACAGAGAGCAAGCCATACTCAATCTGAGATGCGTGGGTCTCAACAGGCGCAGGTGACCACACATGCACACACCCATACATACACACATGCATAAATACATACACACATATATACACAAAGGAGCAGAAACAAACAAACATTAAAAATAGGCCTCTGCCCAGCTTGGAATTTTTCCGGTCAACAGAATATTCTTCATTTTCCTCACCATCTTAATGATTTCTTTCTCCTTTGGTGTCTTATCCTTATGAAGAGCCAATGGAATCATGAACAAGGATAAAATCCTGACAACCAGACAGAGAGAGAATGAATGGGAAGTAATTATTATGGCAGGCAGCTTCCTTTTTTCTTTAAATGACAAGCTTTTGGTATGGAGGATGCTATACCAGTTATCTGGAAGCAGAGAATAAGAACTTTCAGACATAGTGGATAACTAGGGTAAGCATATACGCTGTTGTTTACTTTTGAAACATTCTTTTTATTTTGAAATAATTTTAGACTTACAAAAGATCTGCAAAAACAGTACCTATAAGCCTTCACGCAGTGTACACTTATGCTAACAGCTTATGTAACCAAGAAATTAATTTTGGTACAAGGCTATTAACCAAAGTTCAGAACTTATTCAGATTGTACTAGTTTTTCCACTAATGTCCATTTCCTGTCCCAGGATCCCATATTGCATTTAGTTTTATGTTTCCTTAGTCACTTCCAATCTGTGACAGTTCCTCTGTCTATCCTAGTCTTTCACGACCTTGACACATTTGAAGAGTACTTGCCAATTATTTTGTAGCATGTTCTGCAATTGGAATTTGTCTAAAGTTTTCTCTTGATCATATTGAGGTTATACATTGTTAGGAAGAATACAATAGAGGTGATGTGTGTCCTTCTCTGGGCACATATTTGGGGGTACATGCTGTCGATACGTGTTACTGGTGATGTTAACCTTCACAACTTGGCTAACATCCATCACCTGGCTGGCTGCCTGGATTTTCCACTGTAAACTTACCATTTTCCCTTTTGGAATTACTAAATATTTTTGAGGAGATGCTTTGGGATTATGCAGATATTCTGTTTCTGCTTAAACTCTCACTCACCAATTTAAGCATCCATTGGCGGACCTGGCCTGCAGCAATTGTTACTGTGATGTTCTAATGGTGATATTCTATTTTTCTCATTCTTTTACATGCATTAGTTGGAATTCTGCTCTAAGGAACAGCTGTCACTTCTCCATTTATGTATTTATTCAGTATTGACTTGTGGACTTTTTTGTTCTTTGGATTATAGTCCAATACTATAGTTATTTATTTTGTGACTTGATTGTTCGAATTTTGGCCATTAAGAGCATTACCAGATTGGCTCCTGTGTTATTTCCATGTGCTGTCATTTGTTTTGTTTTGTTTTGTTGGGGTTTTTTTGAGCACTTACTTTCTGGCATCACAAGATACTCCAGGCTCGTTGTGTGTATTTCTCTGCTCCAGCCTGGAAATCAACCAGTTCTTCAAGAAGACTGATTCCTTTTATTGGAGTATTTAACTAAGAAACCAAGGTCAGGGTGCTAGGTGTGATTATTGCTATGGAAGTCTCATGTTTCTACATCCTCTTAGTGGATAGAATTAGAAAATATATGTACATATACTAACTCATGCATACATACAGATCTGTATTTGTCTATCCATCTCTCTCTCTCTCTCTCTCTCCCCGTCCCTGGCTATCATCTGTCTATTCTATATTGATACCTCTGACTTCAATCCAGCACCATAGGGTTCTTTCTAGTCTTCTCTCTTTCCTTATTTTTAACTACTTTATCTGATGGTCAGAAACTTGACTCTCATTATGTACGTAGCATATATACTTATTTGTTCAACCTTATACAAAAATATAGTGATTTCAGAATTCCTAACCCATACTCCAGTGCTAACCAAATTTACCAACCAGAGTGTAGTATTTGTGTATAGTTATTTCTGTCTTTAAACTAATAGTATCCTCTCAAAACATTGTTTTCCAAAGTTATTTAGGCCAGCTACATTCTTCTCCAACCCCTTCAGTGTGATTATGTGATGTATCTGTAATTTAGTTAAATTTGTTTGCCACAGGCTGTGTTCCATCTTTCCTGCCAATCTTGGTTTATTTTTTTCACATTTACGTAAAGAATAGTAGTTTTCTGTTTAATGTTATAAGAAAACTCCAAACTTTCCGAAGTGACTTTCCCATTTTACATTTCCAGCAGCAATAATTGAGAGTTCTAGTTGCTCCACACCGTTGCCTGAACTTGGTATTGTGTTTGTCATTGTTGTTGTTTGTTTGTTTTAGCCATTCTGATAGGCATATAGTGATATCTCATTGTGGTTTTAATTTGCACTTCCTTAGTGTTTAGTACTGTTGGGCTTATTGGCTATCTATATATCTCCTTTGTTGAAGTGTCTGCCCAGATCTATTGTACATATTTTAAATTAGGTTGGTTGTTTTTTGTTGTTGAGTTTTGACAGTTTTTTGCATATTCTGGGTACAAGTCTTCTGTGAGAAATGTGATTTGCAGTCAAGCCTAGTCTGTGGCTTGTCTTTTATTCTCTAGACGGTGTTTTTCACATAGCAAAAGTTTTTAATTTTAGTAAGGTCCAACTTATTTTTTCTTTTATGGATCATGCTTTTGTTGCTGTATCTAAAGACTTTTGCCTAACCCAAGGTCACACATACTTTCTTCTATTTTTTTTAAAGAAGTTTTATAGTTTTACATTTTAGATTTAAGTTCAAGACCCATTTTGAGTAATTTTTGTATAAGATGTGAAGCGTAGATCAAAGCTCGCTTTTCGTATATGGGCATCCAATTATTTAAGCACTACTTGTTGAAAAGACTATCCTTACTCCATTTAATTGCTTCTGCACCTTTGTCAAAAGTCACCTGACTCTCCAGGTGTGAGTTTATTTCTGGGCTTTCTCTTCTGTTCATGATCTGTGTGTCTATCATTTTACCAATAATGCATGGTCTTGATTTTCAGCAGCTCCATGTCCTGAACATGGGTAATGTGAGTCCTCCAACTTTATTCTTATTTTTCAAAAATATTTTGTCTATTCTAGTTCATTTGCTTCTTACATACATTTTAGAATTTTAGAATAAGCTATTATGATTTTTTAGATATTTCTAAAAAAATCTGCTTGGATTTTGTTAGGGATTGAAATGAATCTATAGGTTAAATTGGAGAGAATTAACATCAAAACAATATTCTCTTTGGCCAGTCAGTTAACATTTTATATTATTTCTTTCTTATGTGTTTGATAAAAATTACCAGTGCAATGATCCGGGCCAGGAGTTTTCTTTTTTCTTTTTGGAAGGTTTTAAACTATGAATTCAATTTCTTTAATAAATATAGGACTTTTCAGGTTATTTCTTTCTTACTGGGTGAATTTTGGTAATTTATGTCTCTCAAGGGATTGAGGCATTTGAAATTTATGGATATGAGTTGTTTGTAGTATTCTTTTGTTATTTTTTAAATGTCTGTGGGTTATATTGTGATAATCCCTCTCTTGTTCTTGATATTGATAATCTATGTTTTCTTTTCGTGGCTAGAGATTTATGAATTTTTATTAATCTTTTCAAAGAACCAGCTTTTGGTTATATTGATTTCCCCTATTTTTCTGTTTTCAATTTCATTGACTTTTGCTCTTATATTTTTTCCCTTCTTTTGGTGTACTTTGTGTTTAGTTTGCTTTTCTTTTTCTAGTTTCTTAAGATGAGGGCTTAGATTAGTGATTTGAGATTCTTTTTCTTATATAAGCATTAAATGCTATTAATTGACCTTTAGGCACTGCTTTAGCTGCATCCCACAAATTTTGATATGTTGTTTTGTGCTTTGATACAGTTCAAAATATTTTAAGAGTTTCTTTGAGACTTCCACTTTGATCCACGGGTTATTTACAAGTGTATTGTTTAACTTCTAAAAATTTGGGTATTTTTCAGACATCTTTTTGTTAATGATTTTTGGTTTAATTCTGTTATAATCTGAGAACATAAATAGTATGATTTCTATTTTTAAATTTGTTGATGTTTCTTTTATGGTTCCAAATATGATCTGTTAGTGAATGTTCTAGATGCACCTGAAAATGAAGTGCATTCTCCTTCTTTTGGGTGGAGTATTCTATAAAAATGTCAATTAAGTCTAGTTGATAAATAGTGTTGTTCAGGTTGTATATACTCTTACTGATTTTTGTCTGCTTGTTCTGTCAATTATTGAGAGAGGAGTGTTGAGGTCTCTAACTATAACTTCGGATTTGTCTATTCTTCTTTCAGTTCTATCAATTTTTGCCTCATGTACTTTGAAGTTCTTCAATTCAATTTGAAGTTAGGATTGTTTTATCTTCTTAGAATATTGACGTTTTTATCTTTACATATTCTCCCATTTTTATCCTTGATAATCTTTCTAAATTCTAAATTGTCTGATATTAATATAGCTACTCCAACTTCTTTTCTGTAGTATTTGTATGGTGTATCTTTCTCTGTTCCTCTTTTTTTTTTTTTTGTGAGGAAGATTGGTCCTGAGCTAACATATGTGCCAATCTTCCTCTATTTTGCATGTGGGATACTGCCACAGCATGGCTTGATGAGCGGTGTGTAGGTCTGAGCCTGGGATCCCAACCTGTGAACTCCCAGCCACCAAAGTGGAGTGAGTGAACTTAATTACTGCACTACGAGGCTGGCCCTGGCATCTCGTTTTTTAATCCAATATGGTAATATGTGTCTTTTGATTGTTGTCTTTAAACTATGCACATTTAATGTTATTATATGTTTGTCTGGGTTAAAATCTATCATCTTGCTAGTTGTTTTCTATTCTTTCCTTCAGTTCTTTGTTTCCACCCTCCTTTTTAATGCCTTTTCTCTTGTTGATTAAGCATCTTTTGATGATTTTATTTTATCTCCTCTATTACTCATTTATAATGTGTTCTCTTAAAATAATTGTAGTGTATGCCCTAGGGTCTAAAAATATACATCTTTACTTAGAATCTAGCTTCAAATAATATATCACTTCATGTGTAGTGTAAGGACCTTATAACAATATATTTCCAATATTTCTCCCTCCCACCATTTGTGCTTTCAGTTACATATGCTGCACATACACAATGCATTGCTACTATTTTTGCTTTAATCAGGTATCTTTCAGAGCAATTAAAGGAAAAAAATGAATTCAATTTTATTTTCCTTTATTCCATTTCCAGCATTCATCATTTTTTGGTGTAGGTCCAAGTTTCAGTCTGATATACTTTTTCTACCTAAAGAATGTATTTTTTCTTTCAGCCTTATTAAGGTATAATTGACAGTCAAAAATTGTATATATATATATTTGAAATTTCACGAAGTGAGACATAAGGAAGATGTCAGACTAGGAAGTTCAAACACTTGTCTCTCTCACTAAAATGACTAAAACAACAGATAACTGCAAACCAACAAAAATAGCTCTGGGAGAGCTCTGGACTACAGTGACATAGCAGCAGAAACCCTGGGGAGTTTGAAAACTGAGGATGGCACCATAGAGAAGTGTAGAAAACATTTTACCTGCATCACCCCAACCCTCAGTCTGGAGTGGCTTGGTGCCAAGAGGGATCCCTTCAGAGGGATTTCATCCCATGGAAAAGGAGAACACAAGGACCTCAGAAATCTTTGTCACTTTTGTGGCATCTGCAGCCATTGCTAGTGAGGACCCCTACAGTTTTCACTGATGCTGAACTCAACCAATGGAGCTACCCAGATTTCCTGAGACTACATCTCTTCCCTTGGGCTAGAGCTGTTGCTGCGTTTAGACTTGCTCCCAGGGGCCCAAGTTGCTGTGCCTGCTCTCCCTGATTGGGATACCACAGTGCCTTGCCATCTATGGGGTTGGAGCTGCCTCTGCACTTCTCCCTGCCTCCTGGGTCCTAAGTCATGCCTTTGAAACTCCATCACTGGGGCTGTGCAGCTCGTGCTCTGTACTCTCCCCCACGGATCTTGAATTATAGATATAACTTGCCATCACCAGGGCTGTATTGCTGCTGCTCTGCACCCTGCCTGATGGGGTCTGAGTTGGGACTTCGGCCCTCCATCCCTCAAGGTTACCCTGCTGTGACACACCCCCTGGGCCCAGGCTAGTGGTACACCCTGTCATCTTTGCGCCCATACCGTTGCTGTGTCCTGCTCCCCATCTGAAGTCAGCACAGTAAGTCTCAGAGACCAAGACTTCAGTTCTATGGATGATCAGCACATGGCTACACCTTAGACACCACTGTCACTGCTGCAGTAATGCAGCTGTACCTCAGGCCCCAGGTGCATAGTAATTCCATGTGCCCTTGAGTCCCGGACCCTCGCTTGCTGCTAGGCACTTCATTTTATAAAGTTTATCTCAATCTCCCTACCCATTCACCCTACACACATATACACATACCTCATGCTTGGCTAAGAGAACTTCCTCAGGTAGGTCCTTAGTCTAACCCCAGGTAGCAGTACTAGGGAAATGATCTCTCACTCTCTTTCTGGATTTCTCTGTTTGAGTCTCACACAGGTGGCCTGACTCTTCCAGAAATGAAGTAATCCCATTGTTTTATCCCTTGCAACACCCTCAGAGGGAACCAAAGGTGCCAGCCTACCATTCTAGTGTCATAAGTTGCAGAGACTCAGCCTTAGCAACATGACCAATTAGTTGTGCCCTCAAACAGCTCAATTTGGATCTGAGACTGGAACAGCTCTGCTCTGTGCTATTGTTCCCCTGTCCTTCAGAATCACAGGATCATTGTGTCTCAGGCTTGGAGGAAATCTTAAAGACCAAGCATGCAATTGTTCTCAACTTTCACTCTGTCTCAACAAAAGGAAGAATAATGTAGACAAGGATAAGAATCTCCCATTGAGGTAGGTCAGTCAAGTTTACTTGCTACAAAGATAATTTGGTTTGTGGGTGTGTGCAATTCTTTTCTTTCAATTCTCTTAGCTATGTCATATCTGTCCAATAGTTTCTATTAATTGTAATCAAGAAACTGATACAGAGACACTTTAATTTATATATTTAAAAAATCAATGACAAATATTGTTCTATATCGGTAGTAACAAATTACCTGTAATGTACAACATTGTGGCCACAACAATGAATCAGAAAGCAAAGTTGAAAACTTCTGAACTAGTATAACTCTTCACTTCATTTTTAAGACTCCTTTACATTTCTGCCAAGTAGTTATTTGTCCTCTGCTTGCATACCTCCAGTGACAGGGGATCTCACTTCTTCCTGAGAGAACTGCAATTATTAATAAGCTCAGTCCAGATGGAGCTGAAATCTATTCCTCTGAAATTTTTCCCTATTGGTTTTATTGTAAATTCATAGGCCATGTAGAAAGTATCTGTGAAGAGGCCATGGCACATGATAGACTTTCGGCTTATTCCCTTGGTCTTGGCCCAACCTCTGAATGATACTCCTGGACTTGGTCTACTCTTTTTTTTCTTTTAACAGAGAATTTTGCTTGATGATTTGGGCTGATTAGTATTCTAGAAGCAGAGATGAAAGAGAGCATTTTAGAGTACATCCAACCAAGAGAAGCATTTAGAGCTGGCCCACTGGGAGAACTTAGAGGTGAGGAAAGCACAGAGAAGATGCCCTTTGCCCTCTCTAAACATCACTGAATTCCAGTCTTACCCAGAGGAGCAGTAGAGTCTAAGAAAGGAAATTCATCTCTATGGAAATACATCCTGTTCCACAGCGTGAGGGCAAACAAAATTATTTTCTGGACATGGCAGAAGGTTATAGATGGAATAATAGAGTGCTCAAGAATCCAGGTTTTAGAAAGAGATTGCCTGGGATTCAATCAAAGCTCTGTCACTTAGTAATCATGTGATTTTGGACAAATTCTTTAATCTGTCTAAACATTAGCTTCTTCATGTGTACATTGGGAATAATAGTATGTAATAGGGTTATCACGAGAATTAAATGTGAAAAGATATATAAAGGATCATTAAAGAGCATTATTATTTATATTAAACATTTTACATTCAAGTTAAAAAAGATAATATGGATAAAAATTTCATGGATAAAATAATCCATATAGTTTTCAAAATTTATTCAAATAGACAATCAAACTCATTTAAATGGCCTCCTCCTTCTCTTTTTGTTCCCCTGTTGACTGGTGTTTAGGAGCAAAGGATAGCTTTGCCAATCTAATCTGGGAGGTATTTTCAAAGAATATTGGTAACTGTGGAAATACTGCACTTAAATCTAAGGGCTTAATGATAGTACCCTCATGAGACAGCTGGTTGTACCTTTCTCTACATAGGGATTCAGATACCTGGGACTTTTCTTCTCTGATATAGGATGTCCAAAATATTTTGAGTCAACTATTTGGAATAGGAATTCTGTGCAGACATAGCCAACTTTGTTGGTGGAGGGGAAATTTGAAGAGGCCACACTGAGAAAAAGCACAGCCTGGTGTAAAAGAAGAATAAAAGGAAGAAACAATTGTACTGTTTATGAAGAGCACTGAGACTAACATTTGAGCTACCTACAATGTTTATTACGATCTAGGGCCAACAAAATATATGTTCCATGATAGTGTCTTGCAAATGTTAACTGATAGGCCAAAATGATGTCTTATTACTTGCTTTAACTGAAGTTGAGCATTTTTTCATATACTTATAAAGCAAAGTATTTATTTTATTGTGAACTTTTTGTTCATGTCTTCTGCCCATTTTCTGTTGGGTTGCGTGTTAGCATTATTTATATTAGTTTGCTTTATTGTTATTCTTGTTGTGTTGTTTATTGACCTAATTCTTACTGGTTTGTAAAAACTCTTTACACACCAAGGAAATGATCCCTTTTACATGAAGAAATTTTTATGTAGTCAAAATAATGGCATTAACAGTGTCCAAAACATGAGTCAGGGAAATATCAACATGTCTTTAATTTCTGGAAAATGACTGTATACATGCATCTTCTTTTTATGTACTTTATTTGCAATATGAGCATAAAATATCCCCCAAATTAGTACTTATTCCTAGTTAAAGAAAGCAAAGAAAAAAAACAAAAGTTCATTTTTATTGCTGGTTTTTTTTTTTTTTCAAAAAAGCATCCCTTTCTTATGAACCTCTATTAACAAAGGTGCTTGACACATGTGAAACACTTTTATTTTGAGGCTCTCTAAGGATATTATTCATACATTTTAGTCTGAAATACATGTCAACTTTGGGTAAGAATTTAGTTAAGAATACCAAAGTTTTTATTTTCTCTGTTTTTCCTTCTAGCTACAGCATTAAGCAACAATCGTATTTTCTTGAAGGAAGCTCACTGCATGCAGTTGTTCCCAAGGTACTGTCTTATGTCCTTACACTATTGGGATGTATCTGAGAGTAATTTCTTGTTTCTCTTATTTTTACGAATAATGCCAATATCTAGCACTGTTTTAGACATTGGGTATTCAATAATGCTTAGTAACTAGTTAAATTGACAGGCCAATTCCTGTGCTTTAAATATTCATCTTAGTAGCAATAACAATGGTGGTAGTAGTTAGAGTTGTTGTTTCTAGCATTTCTTCTGTAGGATATAAGAAAAGAGGAAGAAATGATCAGTTTCCTAATCTGTTAAATAGAGACACTATTAGCATTTTCCTTATGATTCTTTTTTAGGTTTGATTGGATTAATACACGTAAAGCACGCAGACCCATGCCTAACACAAATCAACCTCTCAAAAGCTAGCTTTTATTATTATCGACCAAAATTAAACCCTAATTCAAGGAACATCATTTCCATTTCAATTTCTCTCAGCCACTGAGTTACAATAACTCTTTCTTTTTCTAGAGGTAATTCTTCTCCTAGAGGTAAGTGCTAGGACTTGAGAGAAGCCCATAGAAATTGGGTGGTTATTTTAGCGTCAAATTCGTCCATGAAAAGGGTGTCCTTTCTCCACTTCCAAAAAAACATACAGTGCACAACAGTACTCAAATCACCCCCCAAATCTGCTAAATTAAGTCCTTTTCTAGGAAAATTGCCTGAGCGAAGCGAGGAAAACAACAGCAAGCCATCCAATATTGTGTGCAGACTGAGGACTTGAGTACAAAGAATTTGGTCCTGTGCTTGACCAAGAGAGAAATGCGATTCTTTCTAATGAGTTGAGCACATGGGCATCTGGAGATGTTCATTGTCAAGAGCGCTTCAGGAAGAGTTTCCCCTCCATTGTCGTGGTTCATTATTGGATTATATGATTTTCATTTTTTCCATCCTCAGACTTACCACTTTAAATGCTCCCTCCTTTGCAATGTAATGCAATTCTCAGGCTTCATTCAGAAGCAACAATAGTGGTGTTCTATGGAATGGAAAAAGAAAAAGAGGGGAAAAAATAGGGAAGAGATCTAATTTACCAGAACACATCTCAAGAAATTAGAAGAAGATAAACCTGCCCCTGGGAACTCACATGCTCCAGCACGGGGCCCAGTGTGGGTTCACAGGGGTTTGGGTTTTACAGGCAGATTTTTGGGAAATCAGGTTGTGTTGGAATGAGGAGTCATAGAGCCACGGACCTGTTGCAAAAATGTTTTGGGACTCTGTCTACATAACAGCCACTAAAGCACTTGCAAGGATAGGAAATGCTAAAAATAATATGAACAAATATAACCAAGCTCCCTGTGTTGGGAGCAAGCTTTGGAAGTGTGAAGGTGGTATAGGACTAAGCCCCATACAGAAAAAATCACTTTCGTCTATAAAGCCTGGTTTGCTACAACCACCTCTTGGTTCCTGTCCCTGGCCATGCAGAGGGGAGAGCACTTGGTCCAGAGTCTGAAGATCCAGGAGCTATAACCACACCACAACCTCAGTTATCGTCTCTATGAATCCACAGGCTTGAGGGTCCTCTGATGATAAGCAGCCCCACAGCGTGGGCAGGGGCTGAGATCATGGGGTTAAATGTAAGCAGATCCTTTCTGAGCAAGTTAGGCTGTTTTGATGGATACGTTTTCATGTGAAGTCCTGGACTTTTGACCACAAAAATCATTAACCTTATCATTCTCCCAGCTGCCTCCACCTCCCACCACCCACCCATTTCCCAGGCATTTTCAGATTGTTTTAAAACCAGCCTGAGACACATTGACACAGAAGTATAAAACATAAGATTGTTAGACTGAGTCTTGCATCTTAGGGTTTTAGTGTTGATTAGGCCCTCAGAGATTTTCAGGTCCAATTTCCTTATTTTAGAAAAGAGCAGCAAAATGACTTCTACCCAAAGATCAGTTACTGTCACTGCCCTGCCCGTAACCCCCAGGCCCTACCATTTCGGTGCAGTTGGTCTGACTGCCACCCCGGCATCTGCATCTCTTTGCCTGAGGGCTTTCCCTGGCCTTTGAAGCCTGCTCTGTCCACACATATGGCAGGCCAGAAATGCCTGGGGAATTACTGTCCTGTACTCCAGCAGCCTTTTCCAGTGGTACACAGGAATTCATATATGAGTACCACAGTTTCCTTACCATCAGCCCCACGTTTGCCTGTCAAATGATTCTAAGGCGTATGTTCTACACTGGCTCCCAGAGTTCCCAGCACATTAAGTTCTACTTGCTCCAAGTGGTAATTTGGATAGTTACAACTATAGTATATAATATATATTATTATGTAATGATATATGTGATAACTATAATATAGTGTTTCTTACAGGCGGTAATTATAGATAATATTATATATTATATATAATATGTTATATATTATAGATGGTAACTATAATATGTATATTATTTATTATAAGCCATAATTATATGTATAATTATAGTATAATATTCCCCCCTATACTGGCATCCTTCCCTTCCCTGACTCACTTCCCCATTACTCTACTTGGGATTCCTAGATTGCCTTCCAAACATCCATCACTTGTGCTCAAATCCAATTCTCAGGTTCTGCTTCTAGGGGAATTCAAAGATACCTCTGCACCTCGCACATACTTCTACTATTTTTTTCTAGCACAAGGTGTCCTAACAATTTGTTTTTGTAGCTGTGGCCCCTGCCAGTTGGTAGATTTGTTGATCATTGTCAATAGCTTTGCAACTTTGCTTTCTTAGGTGTTAGCACAGTCCTAACATGTAGTAAGATACGTACATGTTTATCACAATGAATTAAATTGAATTTACAAGACTTCCTTGCTGGTTACTCCAGAGCTGGAACGAAGTGCCCAGGACTCCTGACTCCTGAGGTTCTCTTCATGCAACAGCATCACCCATGGCTTCTGTGATGTACCTCTTCTGCTTGTGCCCGCCCAGCATGCACTTCACCTTGGCCAATCTCAGTCCTGGTGGGTAGGGTTGGCCTTCCAATCCATGTAGTTCTTACCTCTGACCATAGTGATTTATTCAGAGACCCAAACTGATGGAACTGCTGGAAAAAAGAAGCTTGTTCTTTCCTTCTCCTTCCTTTCTTTTCTCCTTCCTTCCTTCCCTCCCTCCCTTCTTTGTTTCTTCCTTCCTTCCTTCCTTCTTTCCTTACTTCTCTCCCTCTCTTCTTCTTTCCTTCCTTCCTTCTTTCTTCTCTCTTTCCTTCTTACTAGAGTTACTGAGCTTGTAGGAATGTAAGCCTAGAGCTTCCTGGTGAACAGCTGACTACCAACAGAAGAGAATCTGCTTAAAATAAAACCAATAGAAAGAAAGGCAGAAGGAGTAAGAGGGAGAGAGAGAGAGATGAATCCTAAATACATTGTTTTAGTTCTTGCATACAGAGATACCTAAAGATCTTGAACTTTTCAACTGTATAAGTCAATATATTGCCATTTTTTCTTAAGTCAGTTGAATCGAGTTTCTTAAAATCAAGTTCAAACTTTTGTTAAATTACCCACTTTGTACTAGACCTTGGCCAGATACTGGAGATCCAGGGATACACATGCTATCACTCTCCTTGGAGAATTTGCATATTAATGGGTGATTTGAGGAGTAATATTACAACACTGTGCTTTTAATCTTCCTGGCTACCGTTTTTGGAGCCATCATGTTTCTTCTTTTCTTGACTTTCAGAAAAGACAAAGAAGCCGGGTGATTTTCCTTTCAATTTCCCCGGTCACACACAACTCCTTTCTAGTACTCTTTTTAAGAGGCCAACATATCCTGGTTGTTTGTTCCATATGATGAATGTCACCATTGCTTATTAACCTCCAAAATAGGCAGCCCCCACCATTAGGGCTTATGGTCTGTATGAGACAACATAAAAACAAGACACATTCTCCCCCATGCACATTTCAAATGAAATGTAACGGAAGAGAAATAAATAAGAATGGAAAAAATACCTTAAATGGTTTATGTTGGAAAATGTTATATGGGCAATAATGGTGCTTATATGGGCTTTGGGCAGAGACTTTGATAATGAAGGTTAAATGAGGGAATGTTACAAAAAATGTTCACTCTTCATAAAAATAAATCTCTGGTATGAAGCAGAATGAAATAAACAGAGTTGCAGACGCCGGGAGCAGCTGGGGTGACCTCAGCCTCAGGTTGGTAATAGCCAGACTCGCTGGAACCACACACTCTCGCCTCAGCAGGATTCACTTAGCTCTCCAACACAGGATGCTGAGGTCCACGGGCCTCCAGAGTGGCTCTTCAGCTGTCTCACTGAAAAACAAAGGCCTTGTCATTTCTGGCATTTTTCCTCCTTGGGTACTGGAGGGGTTTCCAGGGACCCTGTCTTTCTAGGTTAAGTATCAGTTCAGGGGTTTGAAATCTAAAAGTCCATGAGGGCAACAAGTCATGAAGGAGTGAAATGGACTCGGAGGGGATAATGGCAAATTGGAGAAAACATGTCCCATCTGAAAGGGTCACCACTACTCAGCTCCAGCTAACAGTGGGAATGCCAGCTTGGTGGGATCGGATCTTTCCATTTTTCAAGGGAAGCTGGAAATCTGAATTTTATATACATTTTTCTGATTTTTAAACGTTGGAAACCAATTTCTGTTAAATAGACATATACGTATACATATAGATATATATATGTATATTTATTGTGGAAGGGGGCAAAAGAATACATATCTATGGGACAGAATTGGCCTAGCAGCAGCCAGTTTGCAATCTCTTGCTAAGTGAATGCTGAGATCATAATGCTCAGTGTTTGATTTCACTGATCATTGCTGTAGAGCTCTCAGATAAAGGGCCTCCATAGTGCACAGTCCTGGAGGTAAGAGCTTGTATTACAAATGGCCTTTTATAGCATGCACTATGTGCTGGGCATTTTGCAATGAGCTTTACATGGATTATTTCATTATATCCTCCCTACATTCCTAAAAGGGAAGCACTTGTGTTAGCCCATTTTGTAGAAGGGGAAACTGAGGTTTCCAGAAATGAAGTATTTGACCGCAGTCATTGTATAGGATACCCTTTGTACACCACCTCACATCTTGCTCTTGCCACTAAAGCCAGGCAAGGCTACCACATCACCTTATGTGCTTCTCTCTGGCTTCCTTTGGCCGCATGGGGACGTTAATACATCATGGGGCAACCTTCTGCCAATGGGGGCAGTGGCCGATGGAGAAAGGCTTTTGTCCCTGGCTGACAGTTCTGACACACATTCCATAAGACTCTTCAGAGGGTTCTGTGTGAAGTAACCACTCACCTGCAGCAGTTAATACTTCCTGGTATTGGTGTTTTCTCCTTTCCTGTTTACTTCCCCGCCCCTTATTTGGGAGATCACATTTCCCAATAAACTACCTACACACACCCCTTCATCTCAGGCTCTGCTTTAGGGAAACCCAAGCTAAGACCATGAGTGGTAAAGCTGGAATTGAAATCTAAGTTTGGCTGGTCCCCAAGTAAGTACTCTATCAACCAGCCACCAAATTCTCCATGTGATTCCTTTACCAGGTCCTTTCCAGTCGGACTGGTCCTGAATAAAGCTTTAGAGCAGAAAGGCTGTAACAGAATTCTTAAACTAAGAAGGGAGGATGGTGGTGTGGGGTAGCTGGTACACAGAAATCAATTGGGGAGGGTAAAAGGGCACAATATAATTTTACTTCAAAATGCATTTCATTTTTCGGTGCGTACTATATGCCTGGCACTGTGCCAAGTATGAAGGAAGGCACCCAGAATGATGGGAATGAAAACTATGGGGGTAAAAACCAATTTTCAAAGGTCTTCAGTGACTTCAGGCAAGGATGTCATTTTCAAATGCCCACAGGGCCAGGTGAGAACCTCAAGTTAAACCAGCTTGTGTTGGTTTGCATATCAAACGCAAGTGCCTAGTCCTCACTCTTACTCAGAATCAGGCTTTAGATTTTCTCCCACTCTTCTTCCAATACGTGGCTGTCCCAGTCTGCCACTCATTTTCCCACTTTAGATACAGACGTGGGTACAAAAAATATTTCATTTTCCTTTCTTTTTAAATTGATTAATTGAGATATAATCGACATATAACATTGTATAAGTATAGGGTGTACAATGTGTTGGTTTGATACATTTATATATTACAATATTATTACAATAGTAGCATTAGTTAACACCTCTATCATGTCACATAATTGTCATTTCTTTTTTGTGGTGAGAACAGTTAAGATCTAGTCTCTTAGCAACTTTGAAGTTTATAATACAGGATTGTTGACTGTAATCGCTATGCTGTGTGTTCGATCTCCAGAACTTATTTATCTACTACTTGCAAGTTTGTACCCTTAGACATTGTCTCCCCCATTCTGCCATCCCCCAGCCCCGGTAACCACCATTCTACTCTCTGTTTTTACAGATTCAGCCTTTTTAGGTTCCATATATAAGTGATATCATACAGTATTTAACTTCTCTGTTTGACTTATTTCACTTAACATGATACCCTCAAGATCCATCCACGTCATTGCAAATGGCCAGGATTTCCTTCTCTGTCATGGCCGAATAATATTCCATTGTATGTATATATACCACGTCTTCCTTATCCATTGATAGACACTTAGGTTGTTTCCATAACTTGTCTATTATTAATAATGCTATAATGAACATGGGTGTATTTCAGTTCCTTCAGATACATACGCAGGAGTGGGATTGCTGGCTCATCTGTTAGTTCAATTTTTAATTTTTTGAGGAACTACCATACTGCTTTCCATAATGGCTGTAACATTTTACATCATCACTAACAGTGTATGAGGGCTCCCTTTTCTTCACATCCTTGCCAACACTTGTTATCTCTTGTCTTTTTGATAATAGCCATTCTAACAGGTGTGAAGTGATATCTCATTGTGGTTTTGATTGATTTTCCCTGATCACTAATGATGTTGAGCATCTTTTCACATATGTATTGTCCATTTGTATGCCTTCTTTGGTAAAAGATCTATGCAGGTCCTTTGCCCATTTTAAAATTTTAAATTAAAAGGATTATTTTCTTTTTTGCTATTGAATTTTATGAGTTCTTTATGTATTTTAGATATTAATCCTTTATCAGATATATGATTTGTGAATATGTTCTCCCATTCATAGGTTGTCTTTTCAATTTATTGTTTCCTTTGCTGTACAGAAGCTCTTTAATTTAATGTAGTCACATTTGCTTATTTTAGTTTTTCTTGCCTTTGCTATTGGTATCTTATGCAAGAAAGCATTGACAAGACCAGTGTCAAGGATCTTTTTCCCTATGTTTTGTTCTTGGAGTTTTACAGATTTAGGTCTTACATTTAAGTCTTTGGTCCATTTTGAGTTAACTTTTGTCAGTGGTGTAACATAGTGGTCCATTTTCATTCTTTTGCATGTGGATATCCAGTTTACCCAGCACCAGTTATTGAAGAGACTGTTATTTCCCCGTTGTGTTTATTGGCACCCTTGTCAATAATTAGTTGACCATATATGCATGGGTTTATGTCTGGGCTCTATATTCTGTTCCACTGGTCTGTGTGCCTGTGCTTTCCTTTCAACTGTAAGAAAATAGCCACTCAAGGGTAATGACAAATGGCAACTTATTGTGTCTTCCTGTCAGGGAAACATGATGGGGGCTGGGAACTGGGGGGACTGGCTCCTCTATGAGCTGTGACTTGGCTCCAGCTGGCTGTCACTGTGCAGGAATGCAGGCCCTGTCATGCCAGATCTCCTAATTGTTCAAGAGAAGTCAGGAACCCAGAAATATTTGTGAAATCTTGAAATTTTTAATGTTAACAATGAATTAAAATTTCTTAAAAACAGTAGGCACGCCAACACTGGCAGAACAAACAGAACGCATCTGCAAGTTGCATTTTACAGATAGTCCACTGGTTTGTTCCCTGTCTTCTATGCTCAGCCCTTTTTCACTCCAAAGTCCTTGAACTACACCATGTTTTTCTGGGAGAGACGCAAGACTTAGAGAAGTGGCATAGTACACAGGATGCCATTCAATTTGTCCCTTAGGATTCTCCTCACTTTCTACTTCTAGGAGAAGCAGGCTAAGACCTGTTTATGCATTTGTGTGTGTGCCTGTTTGCTAAGGGTTCAGAAATAGATCTAATTTAAGAAAAACAAACAAACAAATACACACATTGACTTTCTTCGGAATCTATGAAGAGGCCAAGGAGAAACAAATTAATTATACAAATAGGTGCCTTTCGCTGATGGATGGCAGTACTTGAACATGTTAGGTAGAGTTTAAAAAAAGGATTCTTAAATCAGCAAGAAGGGAGTATATGACTTTCCTTTTTTACTTTGTGTAAAATTATCATGTCCCCTGACCAGATTTCTATTGGCCTTGGTGATTAGTTGGCTATTTTAGTAGTTCATTGTCTCAGCCTTTAGGAAGAGCTCCTCCTAAGTGGGACTCACTCTGTCATAACTGTATAAAATATTCATTAAGATAGTGCTTTTAATGGATTTGTTTGGAATGAACTCACGCGGAGGGAGCCATCGCTGATTTGTGGAGTGGTAGGGCTGCTTCAGGGCTGTGTCTGTCTCACGTCGCGCCTCGTTCAACAAACCCCTCCACTCTGCCTGCAGGCTCCAGCCTGAGAGGGGGGCCCGGAGACCATACTGATGGGATTTTTCAGGACTAGAAGTTCTATTCCTCTTATATGAGAATGTTCCAACTTGGTGTTTTTCATATCGTGTTCAGTGGAGATGTGCTACAGCTTGTTTGAATTGCATTGGAGTGCTTTTGCCATATAGAATTAATTCCTAGTGTGTGAGTGCTTGAGCTCCAGAATTAGACAAATTTAGCTTTGGATCCTCCCTCTGCCAACTACCGGTCCTGTGACTCTCAGGCAAGAATCTTTACTTCTCTGAGTCTTAGCTTCCTCATCTTCCAATCTAGAGCAGTGCTAGCACTTACTTCATACAGTATTTGGATACTGAATGGGGATAATTTGCAAAGTACAATAGCCTAGTGCCTGGCACATATTAGAAACTTACTAACATTAGCCATTATTCTCTAAGTGGTAGGCCATCCAACTGCTACCACATAGCTGGGTCCATTTGAAGTTTGTATGGGGCTCTCGGCTAGATAGATGCCATTTGGCTCTTATCTTATATCAACCTTGACAATAGAGCAGGGATGACTGAGCTCCTTTATATGAATGAAAGAATTGTGGACGAGAAGGTTAAGTGAAATGATCAGGATTGCTCTGCAAGTTGGTGATGGGACCTGGGGCTAGAATTGAATATTTTGACTCCTTTCTCAGCATTAATTTCAGTCCTTTATATCAGCTTAAGACCTTTTCTTTTCTCTTTATTTTTTGTAACCAGAGTACATCTGAATCTGAAATCACGCCATTATGACCTTTACTATTTAATTTCTATCTGTGTACCTCTGTACTTTTCAGTCCTGAGCAGTCACCTTCTTTCCAACCTTTTGAAATATACTGACATGAAATAAATAGTAATAAAGAATCTTCCCTATCTTAATACCACCAACCTCAAAGCCTGGAGTCTTGAGACCCAGCCCCAGTGTCCAGACATCATGCTCTCATTTCAGCTCACCCTATTCCATTCCCTCCTGGTTCTGAACACTGTGCATCTGTTAGGGACCTGTAATCCATCTGGGGAGTGACCTTGGGCAAATTACTTCACTCTTTGGGTCTTTGTTTCTTCCTCCTTAAAGTGGAAAAGATGATTAATTTATTAATAAGGGAATAATACTTCCCTACAAAGATATGGAAGACATTTAACAATAATCAACTTTGTTACTCTGGGGCTGGGTGGGGTTAGGGTTTTATTTTCATAACCTTCAAATTGAAGTCACAAACACTTATCATAAGATAACTGGAACAACGAAACAGCTGTTTCTCAAGGCAGGGTCCGGTGAAGTGACAGGGATGGGGCCACCACATGGGAATGGGCCCGAGGCTGCCTCAAATAGACTCTTCCTTGGTGTCTCAGTCCTGAGAGGGAAAATATGCTCATCAAGATCCTGATTAAGCAGGGATTGCCAACGGCACTCTTTGTAACCAGGCAAACAAGAGCTTCCCCCAGCTCTTTCACTCTTAATATAAAAATCTATCAAGATTTAATCACATCGCTTTATCTCCAGGACCTAACCTCTGAGTGTTCATGAGAACATTTTGCTTTGTCTCCAGGCCCTAAAGCATGTTCCTCGATGGGAGCTGTAGTCCCTTTAGGGTTTTTACTTGAGTAGAAGTAGCAAAGATTGCTTTTTGTTCCCCTTTGACTCTCTTCTGAATTAACATGAAATTGAAGACTGTAGTTAGGGGGAAAAAGAGAGAGAGAGAGAGAACAATGAAGATGGGAGCAAGGGAAGAAGGCTGGGAAAGCCAGTGCGAAGAGTGTGTCTTGGAGCCCAAGGGAAGCTCTGTATTCATCAAGCTGATAGTTCCCTTCCAGGCCATCAGCAAAATGAAAATGCCGCACCCAACCACATTTCAATCCTTTCATCGAGGTCTCTAAAACCCTTCTCTGGGGAGTGCCTTTGGAGTGTGAATTCCTCCAAGTTGATTATCTCAGTGTAAGTGCAGATGCCACCCGCCACCCACCTGCGGTCCTCCTTCCGTTGTAATGGCCCTTTCTGGGCTCCGTGACCAAAATGATGCCAGTACCAAGGTGGCTGCATCTGAATGTGTAATTGAGAAAGAACATGGACACTGATGTCTCTGTATTAATTAATGGAATTTTATGTTTATTGCTGTCATGTCAACCGATCACTTTTTTCAGAAAATTAATTAAACCATGGGTAGGGGTTTGGAAGCTCCTACACAAGGCCAACAAGACTGATCGGGAGCCTTTGGGACTGGGGAAGGGAACCGCATCTATGGTTTCTGCTCTGCGTGAGCTTTGTCTAAAACCAGACTTAGATTCCAACACTGAGAGGATGGAGAAGAACGTGGGGAGGAGGTCCTTGCTGTCTTTCACCCTTAATCACTCCTCACTTTTGCCATTAAATTATTCTTCTCAGCTCCTTCCACTGACTGTCTCTGCTCTGTGTAGGGCAAATCCACTCATTTGTCTGCTAAGATGAAGCATGGGATCAACAGTGGCAAAAGAACGCCATGAGAAAAATCTTGGTAGGGCTTGTTCAGCTGAGCTCACCAGATGGCTTGTATTAGGTAGAAAGACCTGAGTTTCCACATCCTGTACTTCTAAAATGTCCCTTATTAGCATTTTTGGATCGTTCCTTCTTTTCCTCTTCCTTCCTCTGTCTCTTTTCTTTACTCTTCTCTCTTTCCTGGTTTAAAAGAAGTCATATTTATTTCAATTTTTTTGAATAGGATTATTTTTCTGATTATGAATTGAAATGATATATATTCATTAAAAGAAAATCAATTAAAAAGCAGAAAAGAGTGCCAACGGAGGAGTAATAGTTACTCTTGGAGTATTTACTAGGTAACAAGCTCTATGCTAAGTGCTTTACATATATGACCTCATTTAATCCTTTTAACAATCACATGAGGAAGGTACTGTTATTATCCGTGTTTTGTAAATGAGAAAACTGAAACAGAGAGGTTAAGTAACTTGCCCAAAGTCACACAGCTAGTGAGCAGTACCATAGACCTTGAACCCAGATGGTCTGACTCCAGAGTCTTTACTTTCTTATCCAATATTGCTCTACTACCTTGCACTGGGCTGTGCCAACTACATTCTAGGAACATACATGAAGAAAGAAGGTACCAACTGGGGAGGTCTCCAATCACTCAGACTAGTTCTCCTGGAGGAACATCTAGTCTGGGGAACTCACCACCCTCCATACTCAGGCTTTCGGCCCTCCATAGACTCAGAAACCTGTTTTTTAGAGGGATGAATTAACATTAACTAGGGTCACAGAAACAGCTGTGGTACTCAGAATCTTAAGCTTGTTAACTTACAAAAGAGCAAAGCCACAGTCTAGAAGGACTCGCATATCCCCATAAGTGCATCCTCATCTTGCAGCAAAGTGCATGGGAAGCTAACCAACAACTGTTTTCTTGGACTGGGTACCTGGAATCAGTGCGTGAGGAGTCATTCAGGTAACTCGTAGCTGAGTTATCTTTTTAGCACCAACCTTCTCTCCCTTCACCTCCCACATGACAGGAGTAAGGGAAAGCCTAATACACCAATACTCTAAGCCGAGGCCATCCCCCTCTAGCTACAGTCCCACGACTGAGCACTCTCCATTCTGATAACACATTCCTTCTGTAGCTTTCTTACTACTTTCATCAGGGTGAGTCAAGTCTTGTTGGTCTGGGAGTCATTCTGTCTTCTGCTTTTGTATATCTCTGCTCAGGTCTGCTAACTGCTGATTTAAGGCTCAATTCTTAAAGCGCAATTTCTAAAAACTTTATTGATGTGTAAGTTACCCATTTTAAATGTGCAATTCAGTGACTTTTTAGGAAGTTTACCAGATTGTGCAACCATCGTCATAACACTTTCATCACCTCAATAAGATCCATCATGCCCATTAACAGTTAATCTCTGTTCCCATCCCCGTTTCATAGAAATAAAATCCTACAATATGTGGTCTTTTGTGTCTGGCTTCTTTCAATTAGAATAATGTTTTGGAAATTCATCCATGTTGTGGCATGTATCATTATGCATTCCTTTTTATTATGGAAGAGTGTTCCATTGTACGGATATGCCATATTTTATGTATCTATTCATTTGTTGATGAACATTTGAGTTGTTGTCATTTTTTAGCTATTATGAATAATGCTGCTATGAGCATTCATGTGCAAGTCTTCGTGTGGTCATATCTTTTCATTTCTCTTGAGCAGATACTTATGAGGGGAACTTCTGGGTCATATGGTAAATTTATGTTTAACTTTTTAAGAAACGTCCAAAACATTTTGCAAAGTGGCTACATCAAAGGACAGTTTTATTGCCTAATATCCAAGCTGTTGTGGTATCCATCATGCTAGTTCCCCAGGACTTATAATAAAAGGAATAAAAATGACCCATAATCTCATCCTTACTATTACCATTTTATTGATACATATAAAATTATTATTTTATGTATAGCATTATGTAAATATAAGTGAATGAAATTTTATTTGGTGTAGAATAGAATAAAATATATTTATATATATATCTGTATTTCATGTCAATAAAACTATATATCTATATACAGATATATATATAAATGTTATATAAGAAGATATACATATACATATATACACACACATAGACACTTGGGAATACACTATATTAAAAATTGAACTTTTTTAAACTTATAACTGAATCATGGCCATGTATCTGTGTCATTAAATATGAGATATGATTTTCAATATCTTCATAATAATCTCCTCATGGATATACCATAATTTTTTCAAACATTGTCCTATTTTAGACTTTTGGATTGTGTTGTAAATACTTTTAAGTTATAAATTTAAATATGTATACTTTTAATTTTCAGTTAAATTTTTATCTGGGCCCCTTCTCATGCTTTTCTAGAATACTTGCCTCTTTGACTTCTCGTGGACATATGTTCACACTTCACCAGGTTTTCCCTCTCCGTTGTCTCTTGGTACATGTGAAGTCTGATCCCTTCACCAGAGGAATAATTTAGAAAGCAAACTTCTGTTTAAAGTGTATCTGTTTCTAATAATGTCCAAGCTCATGGTCAATGCAATTGAAAAACAATCACAAGCAGGATGGTGGTTTTGTGAGTGTAGCTAGGTTGGCTGAAATATTTCACTCTGTAGTAGGGTGTTATAGAGACCTTGTCTGAGGATGGGGAACGCGAGGTCACTTGTTAAGGTTTTCACAGAGAATGTGGACATATTAAGAAGAGTATCTTAATTTAAAACACTGAAGACAGGATGACACCTTCAGTGACCTTTTAACACATTGCCACCTGTAAGCCAATCTCCTGGCCAGGCTCCCTACTTCTAGAATAAATTTTAAGTGCAAGTCTGATCACGTGGCTGTTCAGTTGTCTCTACATGGTCATTCAAGATCCATCGTGGTCTCCCAACCTACTGTATACTTTACAGAAACTGAGAAATTGTCTGTTCCATAAGAAGAGACTCTCAACTTCCCAACTCTTTTTCTTTTTTAAATAACACTTTTATTGAGATACACAGATACCAAAAATCACCCTTATCAAGTATATACCTCAGTGGTTTTTAGTACATTCATAGAGTTGTGCAACCGTCATCACTATCTAATTTTAGAACATTTTCATCACCTCAAAAAGTAATTCAGTCACTCCCTGTTTCCTCCTCTTCCTGGCTCCTGGCAGCCACTAATCTCCTGTCTGTATAGATTTGCCTATTCTGGACATTTATATAAATGGAATCATACCATATGTGGTCTTTTGTTTCTGGCTTCCTTCACTTAGCATGTTTTCAAAGCTCATCCATGTTGTAGCATGTATCCTTCATTCCTTTTCTAGGCCAAATTATATTTCATTATATGGATATACCACCTTTGTTTTATCCATTCATCATTTGGTGATTCTACTTTTGGGCTATTTATGTAATGCTGCTATGAATATTCAAATACAAGGTTTTGGTTGACATATATTTTTATTTTTCTTGAGTATATCATCTGGACTGGTGTGCTAGCTGATGTAATAACTCTGTTGAACATTTGGAGGATCTGCTGAACTGTTTTCTGGCCTCATTGAATTGTTTGGACACCCTTGTCGAAAATCAATTGACCATAAATGCGAAGGTGTATTTCTGGACTCTCAGGTCTATTCCACTGATCTGTTTATCTATCCTTATGCCAATACCACACTGTTTTTACTACTGTAGTTTTGTAGTAAGTTTTTAAATTTGGAAGTATGAATCCTCCAACGTTGTTCTTTTTTTTAAAGATTTTTTGGAGCTATTGTGGGACTCTTGCATTTCCATATGAATTTTAGAATCAGCCAATTTTGTCCATTTCTGCAAAAAGCCAGCTGGGATGTTGACAGGGCTTGCATTTAATCTGTAGATCAATTTGGGGAGTATTGCCGTGTTAACAACATTAAGTCTTCCAATCTATAAACAGGATAGCTTTCCATTTATTTAGGTCTTCTGTAATTTCTTTCGACAGTAGTTTGTATTTTTCAGTGTACAAGTCTTGCACTTCTTTTGTTGCATTTATTTATACGTATTTTATTCTTTTTGATCCTATGTAAGTAGAATTGTTTTATTAATTTCATTTTTGGATTGTTTGTTGCTAGTGTATAGAAATACAATTGATTTTTGTATATTGATCTTGTATCCTGCAATCTTGCTGACCTCATTTATTAGTTCTAATAGTATTTTTAATGGACTCCTTAGGATTTTCTATGCTCAAGGCCACATCATATGCAAAGAGATATAGTTTTACTTCTTCCTGTCCATTCTGTATGACTTTTCTTTTTCTTGATCAATTTCTATAGCCTGAACCTCCAGTATAATGTTGAATAACAGTGGTAAGAGTGGACATCCTTGTCTTGTTCCTGATCTTAAGAGGAAAATACTCTGTCTTACACTATTAAGTATGATTTTAGTTGTTGTTTCCTCACCTTTTCTTATGCTGTACTTTTACCTGGAATATTTTTTATATCTCCATATCTCTGTTTTTAAAAATAATATCCATCAGTTAAGACCAAACACGCAACAAGATAGCATCCTCCCACCCTGCAATCTCTTTGTCAATTTGTTTATGTATCTTACAGAGCACCTGTGAAATTCCATCTTTTACTGTAGCTGTTTATGTGGTTATTCTGGTAAGCCATCTCCTGTTTATCTGATTATAGGATGCAGCAACTGTTTTGCATCATATAGCACAGGTTGAATGGACACTTGTCATTCTAGAAAATAGCAAATTAATAAAGTAAAGGAGGAGTAGAACTGGAATTAGGTTAAATGTTTCAAAAGGATAAGTTGCCTCTGACTTCTCATTTTTCTTCTGAAGGCAGTTCATCCCCCTGAAACCTTTCTGTATCGATGTGTCCAAGGTAAGAATTACTAACTCCAATGAGAGCCTTCCAGTGCTCAAAAATCTTCTGGAGTGCAAACAATATCAACAACGAAAATATAAAGAGAAAAATTCTTGGAATCAGGAAAGAAGTGTGGCAAGATTACTAATCTGTTAAAACTGGTTTGCCCTACTGCTCTGTTGCTGATCCCCCAGGGCATACTACTTTTTCTTATCTTGCCACAACTGACCAGTGCTGGAAAGGAAAGAGGGTGGTGAGGAGAGAGCTCACCTCTCTAAGAGCGACTAGCTGACTACATTCAGCATTAACATACAGGACTAAGTGATGCTAACTCTCAACTATCTTGGGGGTGTCTTACCCACCAAATTTTCAAGTCTAAATACTATGAGATAAAAGTCAGAAGAAGAAAACTGCTCAGTAATACTCAAGTATAAAACTGGAGCCTCAAGCAAAGCCTTTTCCCACTCACCTCCTCCTCTAGATATCTTCAGGAGTTCCCCTTGCTCTAAAATGATGGTTCTCAAATTTTACATACATCAGAATAACCCGGAGAGCTTGTTAATACACTGATTACTAGATCCCTCCCCAAACTTTCTGATTCAGTAGATTTCTAACAAAGTTCTAGGTAATTCTAATGCTGTTGGTACAGGAAGCATACTGTGAGAACTCCTACTCTAAAATTACCATTTTAATCTCAGCTCCATTCCATAAAATTTCCTTTTACCTCAATGTTGGTTTTATTTAGCTGTGTAGATAGCAATCTGATTAAACAAGTCTCTTTGAAAGCTGACTGTGTTTGCTTATTTTTGAATTCATAGTCCTTAAGACAAAGAGTTATAAATAGTAGGTGCTTATATCTTTTGAGCGCTTGGATAACTAATTTATACTGAGATTCAGTGATCTGTAGAAGCTTAATGTGTTGCCTTTCTGGGATATTTAAATTGTAAAGGAGTATCAACTTAAGATGAATTAATCTCTAAATTATAAAAATATCACAACTAAACAACCTAATTTTTTAAAATGTGCACAAGATTTGAAAGACACTTCACCAGAGAGATATATGGGTGGTCAATAAGCATACGAGAAGATAGTCAACATTAGTTATCAGAGAATTGCATTAAAACCATTATGAGATATCACTACATACCTATTAAAAATAGCTAAAAACAAACCAATAAACGAAAAACACTGATGATATCAAGTGCTGACAAGGATGTGGAACAATTAGAACTCTCATCTGTTGCTGGTAGAAATGAAAAATGTTACAGTCACTTTGGAAAATAGTTTGGTAGTTTCTCATAAAGTTAAACATAAATTTGCTATATGGTCCAGCAATTCTATTCCTAGGTATTCGCATAAGTGAAATAAAAATCTATGTTCACAAAAACCCCATACACAAAGGTTTATAGCAACTTTATTCATAGTCATCAAAAACTGGAAACATTTCAAATTTCTCTCAACTTGTAAATGAATTAAAAATCTATGGAACATCCATTCAATGGAATATTACTCATCAATAAAAAAGTGGATTACTGATACAAACAAAAATGTGGATGAATTTGAAATGCAGTATGCTGGATTAAAGAAGTCAGACTTAAAAAGGTATACAAAAGATTGCATTTTATACAGTATTATGGTAAAAAGTAAATTAGTAGGGACAGAATAATCAGTGGTTGGCAGAACTTAGAAGTTAGGGGTGGGTGACAACAAAGGGATAGCATGAGAGAATTTGGGGGGTGTGTGCAAAAGTGCTCTAATCTTTATTGCGGTGGTGGTTACACAATTGTATGCATTTGTTAAAACTCATAGAACTACACACCACAAAGAGTGTATTTTATCACATGCAAATTAAAAATAATTATTCAAAAATATCGCTAAGGATCTTTTTGGAGAGAGATGGAGTATGAAGCCTGAAGCTTCATGGATTATAGGATAGATGACCTGGGGTAGGTGTGGCTCTCTGGCTAAGTAGTTGCAATAAATGGTATGCTGCCAGCAGCGAGAGCTGGTGAACTAACTTTTTAGGACATCAAGGAGAGCTTGGAGTGCTAGGAAGAGAAGTGACTGATGAAAGGAATAATCCTTCTGAACAGAAGTGAGATCACGGGGTAGGTACTTCAACTGTGACTTGTTTGGGGAGAAAGGAGCCAATAATAGATTGCTCCTTGTGAGGGAGAGGTGAAAGGGAAAAATCACATAAAGAATAGGAGGAAAATGTTCCTCCCTGAATGATTATCATTAGCAGCATTATGAACTCCAAAGGGCTCCAAAGGACACTCAGTGGTCCCCGCTGAAAATCCAACACCAACCTCCTTGTAGAACGCTTGTTCTATGAAGGAAGCTTTCCAGGGATTTAGCTAAGGGTGTACAAGGGAGTCAGAAAGACCTAGATGTCATCTCTGTCATTTACAAGCCTAGAGCCCTTGTTTTCTGATCTTCAATTTCTCCATCTATAAAACAGGGTTGACAATAGCACATATCTTTGAGTACCGAGAAAATTAAATGAGATAATGCATGTGTATCGTTGAGTACAAAGTCTGGCAGATAGGAAGCGCTCAATAATTTGTAGTGAGCATTACATCCTTGCTGCCTGATTTCAGGAGCATGCATATACTTATTTTTTTCAAGTTCATACTTCTATTTAAATTTTTTTTGGCCAGCATTTCATCAGTAGGAGATCATCAAGCCCAAGACACATATCTTGCTGCCTAGAGTATAGAAAGAGGGAATTAAGAGAGACGTCTTATTCCCAGAAACACAGAATCTTTTATACTCAATACAAAGAACCTTCAAAAGCAAGAGCTGTGACTTCCTTGCTCCAGAACTGGTTAACCTGTTGGGATATTTTGTAGATGAATTCTGCACCACGCTCTCTCCTTTGCTATGTGCTAGACCAGGAGGCGGCAGCTGCTCTCCATGCTCTTCTTCCAACACAGAAAACCAATCTCCCAGCACCAAGGGAGCCCATAAAAAGGGGAAATGCAAATGTCCAGCAGTGATCAGTTTTCCTAGCTGCTCTTCTTCCTCCAGAATCAACAGATGGGCCACTTTTGCTGCAAAGTCCATTGGATAGACTCAGAGGGGTTTTTAAGAAATGGTATTTAAAAATAAATCATTCTTTCCAGGTCAAACCTGTCAAAAAAGTTGACAAATGGAAAAAGGGCTTAAATAAAGAGAAGAGAGAGATAATAGTCCTCTATTGAACTCTTTCTGAAAATGTGTTTGACCTTGGGAGGAGTCTGGTTCTTTTAAACATGGAATTGCAAACTCAGATGCTTTCAGAAGCCAGGCTAGTTATGTAAAGGAATGAGGAAGAATCTGGGTGTAAGTCAACAGGGAGTGGTGGTGAGTATGGGTCTGATTTTTGGTTTTCTTACTCTTCTAAGACATTTGAGTATAAAAACATTTCACTGTTTTCTCAGCTTTGCTAGAGAGGGGAAAATAAGGAATGTGTGATGATAAATGACAAGTGACACAACCTCAAAGATGTGGAACAATCTTGGTCCCCCTCTTGGTCATGTGGTGGATTGAGGAAGCCCGTGCCACATCTGAAATGAATAGCTTTTACTCAGCTCTGGCTGACTACTATGGGCAAGAATTAAGATTCTGGCAATTTTAATGCTGAACAGTTCATTCCATTTTGAAAAATAATGGTGTGGACCAAACACATCATGTCTGTATATTAGTTTTAGCCACTGGCTGTCAGACTGGACCTCTGCTTTGGACCTCAGTTTGACAACTGCTCTGGAGTACAGTACTGCTTTTTGATGGATGCAGATCTATGATAGAAACAATGTGAGTTATATTAGAAATAATGTTATTGAAATTTAAAAGGATTATGAACTAAAATGGTATGAGAAGTATAAAGTCATTTATTAAGCATTATTCTAAAAGCAAAAGATGGAAAATAGACAAAACGTCCACTAATGGGAGATAGTTACATAAATTATATTACATCCAAACAATACTATGTAGCTATTAAAAATAAGGCAGTTCAGGGGGCTGACCCTGTGGCCGAGTGGTTAGGTTCGTGCTCTCCGCTGCAGGCGGCCCAGTGTTTCGTTGGTTTGGGTCCTGGGCACGGACATGGCACTGCTCATCAAGCCACACTGGGGTGGCATCCCACATGCCACAACTGGAGGGACCCACAATGAAGAATATACAACTATGTACCGGGGGACTTTGGGGAGAAAAAGGAAAAAAAATAAAATCTTTTAAAAAAATAAATAAATAAGGAAGTTCAGGGGCCAGCCCAGTGGCACAGCGGTTTGGTTCACACATTCCACTTCAGTGGCCTGGGGTTCACCAGTTCAGATCCCAGGTGTGGACCAACACACCGCTTGTCAGGCCATGCTGTGACAGGCATCCCACATATAAAGTAGAGGAAAATGGGCATGCATGTTAGCTCAGGGCCAGTCTTCCTCAGCAAAAAGAGGAAGACTGGCTGCAGATGTTAGCTCAGGGCTAATCTTCCTCAAAAAAATAAATAAATAAGTAAGGCAGTTCTATAGTATTAATATGGAACCCATGCTAAGATATATCATTAAGTGAAAAAAGCAAAGTGCAGAAAATGGTGTATAGAATGCTACTGTTGTATTTTTTTAAAGTGAGAAATATATATATAAAATATATAATTGTATATAAAGCACAATCTCTAGAAGGACATGAGAGGCACACATAACAGTAATGGCTGTCTCTGGGAAGGGGAGAGAGCCTGGGGAACTAGAGGACAGGGATAGGGGGAGACAATGTTTCTTTTTATGTACAATGTAGTAAAATATTGACATTTTTACCACATGAATTTATTCCCCATTCAAAATAAATATAATTACAAAAAAACAAACTTTAAAAAATCCTAATCAACAGGAAATAGCCTCTTCCAAAAAGGTAGTGGCAGGGTAGGGATGGGCTGTCATAACAGTAGAGATGATGGACATTTGTTGAGGAAACGTCACGGCTAGTACGTACGTTGTCTTTCCTCCACCACCTGCTTCTGAGAGACAGTGATATTGGCTTCAACGGATGGTCATAAACTCCAATATGAAACAGAATATAATCACAGAAATTATTAATTTTCTTATCAACTCAACAGGATCCTACTCACCAAGGCCCAAGTGGAAACTGTGGCAGTTCAAGTAGGTGAACTTGTTAGCAGCTGGATTTTTCTACCACATTCTCCATCCTTTCTTATCTACATCATCTTCCTTGAGATAAACTCATATCCTCAGAAATGTTCCTCATCTACCTGTTGGCTGCCCATTTTCTTGTCTTGGTCCTGAGTTTGGCTCATTTATGAACATGATTAGTGTCAGCTCTTGGCTTAACTGACTGATTTAGTGTTTTCTAGAATATACTTGGATTTGCCTGAGATTATCTGGGCTCTGTTGTGAATATGCCCCTTTTATGAGGAAAGGAATGAGACAATGAATGGACTTTCTTCATTTTATTTCCCTCAACCTTTATATATAGCTGGATATATATGGATATGGATATAAATATGAATAAAGACACAGATATACATATGTATGAAAGAATATAACAGAAACTGACAATGGTGACTGCCTCTGGGGAGAAAGCCTGATAAGTGTTCTTTTTATGCCCAATAAACTGACTGTGGAATTAACAAACTGCGTTTCCAGTATTACAGATGCTGTGCTTGAGATGAGGAAAGAAGGAGAAATGACCTAGTTTGAAATATTTAAACTATATCTGTCTGAGGAAAACAGAAACAAGTAGAATTTCTAATAAGTTAGGGGAAAGATAATTTAATAAGTGATATTAAGACCTTTGGCTAACCACCTAAAAAAATTTATATCCCTACCTCATTCCTTTCACAAAAATGAGTTTGTGGAGGACAGACTTTAGAGTGGTCCTCATTACCCCACCTCCTGGTATTCAGGACTTTGTGGAATCTCTTTGAGTGTGGGAAGGATCGGTGACTTTCTTCTAACCACTGGAATGTGACAAAGGTGATGGGTTGTATGTGATCACATGTGTGTGATTACATGATAGTGTAATGCCCGTCTCACTAGAGTCTCTCTCTCTCTGGCTTTGATGAGGCAGGATATCATGAATCCTGTAGCATCAGGAAACGAATTTGAACAGCAGCCTGAGGGAGCTTGGAAGTGGATCCTTCCCTGGTTGAGTTTCTGCTGCGAAGATGTTTCTGGCCAAGACCTTGATCACAGCCTGTGAAATTCTAAGCAAAGGAACCAGTTAAGTGATGCTCAATTCCTGATCCTCAGAAACTCTGAGATAATAAATGTGTATTGTTTTAAGCTGCTAAGTTTGTGGTAATTTGCTATGCAGCAATGGAAAACTAACACCATTCCATATGGATTAATGAATTAATTGTAAAAAAAAAAAAAAAGGAAAGAAGGAAACCATGCAAACCACCTAAAGAAAATGTAGTGGAATGTTTTTGTAATCGTGAGTACAAAAGATATTTCTAAAGGAGAAATGAATCTGAAAAAACCACCTGCAAAAAAAGACTGACAACTTTGACTATGTAAAATATTTAAAATTCTACATGGAAAAAAACTATATTATAATTTTTCTTAATTCTTCAGTATCTGCAAATAAAGAAACAAAATAAATAACTGAAAGAAAAATGAGCTGAGGATATTAACAATAGATTCAAAGAAAAAGAAACATAAATGTCTTGAGCATTCAATAGAATGCTCAGCCTTACTCACAATTAAAGAAATACAAGTTTTCAAAAATGAGAGTTCATTTCTCACTCAACAGATTCACAAAGATAAAAAAATTGAGGTAACACTGGGGAAACAGAGGCTCATATGCTGTTGCTTGGAATGTCAGTTGGTGTAGCCTTTTGGGCAACAGAAATCAAGATTGACAGCATGTCTACTTGCCAGTATTCTGTGTGAAGTCATTCAACAGTCATGCCCACACACGTGTGAAGTGACTCTTAAACAGGAAAAATTAGAAATAACCAAAATAGTCCTTGGTCAAAGAACTGTTAGATAAACTTAAGGGGAGCTTACTATGAAAAAGCATGCATTCTGTCTATAAGTCAATTTAAAGAATGATTTACAAGCTCTATTAAGTTAAAAAAAATTCACACAATGTATGCAGATAATTTGCTCCAACTTTTTACAACTGTAATAGGAAAAGTGTGTGTGCATGTGTGTGTGTGTGTATAAATTGGAAAAGAAGAGTGCGCCTGAATTTGGCCTCAGCCTGGAACACTGGTCAACATGGGGATGGAGAGCCAGACATGTGTGCTCTTACAATCACGTATTCTAGGAAGCAGTAGCCAAGACGAAGGATTCAGAAACTTCTTATGGTCGCAAGAAGGGAGGTCTGGGAGCAGGAGACCAGCAAGAGGGGGAAGAGGAATGAGATCCTGGAGGTCAGGCAGTCAGGGAATCAGTGTATCCTGGTGGCTCATGGCTCTGGCAAGCAGAGAATCTCCAAATGTGCCTGATTCTGGAGCATAAGCTGTTTGTTTTCTGTGAAATCAGCAAATAGATACTGTGCTAGGCACTGGGGTGGGGGTATGGAGAAGTACCAAAAAGAATAAGAACTGGTCTTTGTAGTCTAGCAGAAAATTTTAAAATGTTAAGTTAAAGAAATATTAAATATCAGAATACTATATAATAATATCTATGTATCCATCAAATTCAAACATCTTGTGATAATCTATTCCCTGGAGTCTAAGTTTGTCATCAAGATCTAGGTAGTAATTTTCACTTATATAGTCTCATTTGATCCTCATATCCAGCTTTGAAGGGAGTCTCATTACTCCTATTTTGCAGGTGGGATTCAGAGAGGTAAAGCTCTCCTTTCTAAAGATCTTAGAAAGTGGTCTCAGGATCTGAGAGGAAATATGGGTATGAGGGAGAAACACGAGTGTAGAAGATTAAAGAAAAGTTAAGTCTAGCTATGGAGACTGATTTTTAGATATCTCAACCAGTGCCAAAGAGAATTCATCCTCTTGCCTCAAACATGCCCATTTCCTGTATCCTCCATCTGAGCAAATATTTTTTAGCACCTCCTATGAGCTCAGATCATGGTTCTGGGAAATGGGGACAGGATGGTGAACTAGATAGACATGTTTGTCTTCTCTCATGGAGCATTCTAGAAGGGAAGCTAGAGATAAGAGAGTAACATTCTAAAAGGGAAGATAGAGAACAAGAGTGACAAATATACAAGCAACGTAATTTAAGCCTTTGATAAGTATTTAAAAAAGAATAAAGCAAGATAAGAGGATTAATGACAGCGAGTAGGGATGGGGAGGGGTTCTTTTAGTGTCCTCAGATAAAGCCTCTCTGAAGGGGAGTCATTTGAGTGCAGATCTAAACAAAATGAGAGAGAATCATGGGAAGATGTGAGAGAAAAAAGTACTAAGCAGTAGAAAGGTCAAGGGTAAAGGTGATGCGATGGCCATGAGCTTGCCTTGTTGAAGGAGCAGCAAGAGCCCCAGCGTGGCCAGGGCAAGGTGAGCAGGGGAGAAGCGCAAGGAGATGAGGTTGGCGGTGGGCAGAGGCCAGGGCACAGAGGCCCTTGTGGGGAATGATGAGGAGCTTGGATTTTGTCCATCTGGAAGCCGCTGGAAGTTTGAAGCAGAAAAGAGATGGGTTCCAATTTTTGTTTAGAAAAGATGGCTCTGCAGTGGGGAGAACAGATGCAAGAGTGGAAGGAGGGAGCTGTTAGGGGGTCATCCCAGGTGAGAGGTGACGGGGGCTAGGAGAGTGGAGGCGGGAGAGGTCCAGACAAGTGGCTGCGTGTTGGAGGTAGAATCTACAGGATGGTCTAATGGATTGGATATGCAGGGAAAGACAAGTGCTGAGTAAGCGTAAGATTGACTCGGGTTTTTAGCCTGAGCAACTGAGTGGTGCCAATCAGGGAGGTGGAGAAGACCAAACCATTGTACTTCTCTTCTTAAGCCCTTGCTGATTCCACATCACCCGCAGACTCCTTAGCATGGCCTCTGAGCCCCTTTCATAATCTCACCTGACCTATCTTTCCAGGTTCAACTCCAGCTCCCCTGTTCTCTTTCCGGTGTTCTCTAGCAACCCCCTAGCTCTCTGCACACCATGCTTCTTCTTGTCTCTGTGCCTCGCTCACGCTCACTGCTCACTACAGACTTCTGAGGCTCATCATTCATGCCTCAGCTGGGGTGGCACCTCCTCCAGGAGGCAGTTTCTGGTTGCCCAAGTGCAGATTAAGTCTTATCTCCAATTACACCTCTTGGATGGGCTGCGCTCTCCTTCAGGGCAGGGACCATATGTCATTCATCTTTGTGTCCTTTGGGCCTAGCACAGTGCCTGTCACCTTACAGAAGGGGGCAAATAGTGCTTGATGAACAAATGCATGAATGCATGCTGGTACAAGCATAGAGCTGAGTAGTGTCTGGGGTTAAACATTAAATGTGAGTACATTTTAAAAAAGTATTTAGGCGTGTAAAGGATGAAAGCAGGAGTCAACTCGAGACTCTAAGGCATTCTGTGATGCCTCTGATTCCTGATCTTTTGCATGCTGAGACCATGTCTGGAACCACCCAGGAAACTAAATGATCTCTGTCAAGGCTTTAGTAGAGTGGGTTTTGGGGCTCCAGGGAGGAGGAATTTAGTTATAAAAATGAGAAGAGTAACTGCAGGCGATGTGTCGCCTGACCCTCTTTTTTGTGCTTCATTGAAAACGCCCTGCCCCGAAGGTCATTCTCCAGCCATCTCCTAGTCTCCCTGCCCCTTTAATTCAGCTCATAGTCCAGACCATGCTCTCAGGAACATGATTAACGGCCCTCCCAACACCCTCTCCCCACTGCCTTTGAATACAGCCACACTACCACTCACCTAACCCCGACGGAAAAAAATACAGCCCTGTCACAATCTTGTGGCAAGCTAGAGCTTCCAGCATTAAATCACCATTAAGGGCCGCTGTGAGTTGATAGCAGCTTAGGTTGTTTTTTTCTTTATCTCCCACTTAGAACTCAGCTAAAGCTTTCCTGTTAACAGAGGGGGAATGCTCTAAGGATGAACCATCCACCGCCCCATCCTCCACAGGTGCACTCACGCCCTAATCCATCTGCGCGAAGAGCAGAGTAGAGGACTTCCTAGCAAAGCCCCTTTCAGGCAGAGCAGCCTCTGCTTGTTGAGCTATTGGCAGAGGTGGAGAATGTGATTTTGGCATCTGCATAGCCTTTTGTGAAATGCTTTCACATCAGGTATCTCATTGGATCCTAACAGGAATCTCGTGAAAAGATGTACTTCTTAGTGGCCGGCCTGGCGGCATGGCAGTTAGGTTTGCACGGTCTACTTCAGTGGCCTGGGGTTCGATCCTGGGCATGGACATACACTGCTTATCAAGCCATGCTGTGGCAGGCATTCCGCATATAACATACAGGAAGATGGGCATAGATGTTAGCTCAGGGCTAATCTTACTCAAAAAAAAGAAAAAAAAGCCATTGCACATAGCCCAACCAAAAGGACCTACAACTAGAATATACAACTATAGACTGGGGGGCTTTGGGAAGAAGAAGAAGAAGGAAAAAAAAAAAGAAGATTGGCAACAGATGTTAACTCAGGTGTCAATCTTGTTTTTCAAAAAAGAAGTATTTATTATACCCATTTGAAAGATAGGGAAACCAAGGTACAGAGACATGAACTAGTTCATTGAGACCCCGGGATTAACACCAGACCTCTGACTGGAGATCCTGAGGAATTTTGGATATTTTCCAGGCGATTTGTTCTCTCTCAGGTGTTCCCCATGCCCGTCAGGCTCTGAAGGTGGACATACAAGGTTCAAATCTTGACTCTGTCATTTACTAGCTAGATGACCTTGAAGAAGCTACTTATTTGTCCCTCTGTCAGCCTTCTAGTGCCACAGTAATGTTGCTTAACAAGCAACTACAGACCTTCAGTGGCATACAATAATAAACATTTAAAATAAATGCTCAGGAGTCCAGAGACTGGCTGGGTGGTTCTGCTGATCAGGGTGCACTTGGTGATCCTGGCTGGGCTCACATATACATCGGCAGCCAGCTCGTGGCCGGCCAGTCAGCTAACATAACTCAGCTCTGTCTCACGTGCTTTGCATCATACAACAGGCTTACTCTGGTTTTTCACAGGCAGTAGCAAGGTTTGAAGAGAGAGACCACTGAAGCATGCAAGCCCAGCCTCAAAGCCAGCACATCCTCACTTCTTTGAAATTATTTGGGCCAAAGCAAGTCACAAGATCGGCTTAGATCCAAGCGATGGAGAAATAAAGTTCATCCTTTGATAAGAGGAACCACAAAGTCACCCGACACAGGGTGTGCATACAGGGAGACTGTTAAACGGTATCGTTAGTGTCATTGATCTCCTAAAATCCCTGAGCTCTTTGGTTTTTGCATTTTAGAAATAGAGGTTAAAATAATATCCTTTGCATGGGGACATTGTGGGGATAAAATGAGGCAATGCATGTAAAGTGCTTAGCATAGTACCTGGTACATAGCACATGTGACAAGTACTCAGAGTGTTAACTCTTAGATTTGTTATTTTGGATTGCCTTTCCAGAATGGGGATTCCTTTTCCTGCTCCTGTTATGGAGGACTTTTTTCAACCCCATCTTACTTCTCCTTTAAAACTCTCTTGTCCAGAGGGTAATGTCAGGACATCGGCTTCTTCCCCCAGCACTCTTGTTCATATACTGGAATTTTGTATAAACATTTATGTGGATGACATTTCAGGGTCTTTAGTCCCTGATAGACAGCACGTGCTTAGTTATAAAGAAGTTCCACATACGCGGTGACCTGGAGGCATGGGCAGTGTGGAGGGAAGCTCTGGCATACACTAGAGGACATTCGTATGCTGGCCTCCATGACATTCAGCCAGCAGCACAACCTGTCCATGTGCTTCCTAAGTTGGATCATGCCCAAATCCAACCAGTCCATACATTTCCACGTGTGTTGCATCATTCCCCTTCTTGGATGTCTATGGTGTGTGCTTTCTGTCTAAATTCTTCTCTTTTCCAAGGACTGGAGCTCGGTGCTTTGCACTTAGGTACTTCCCTAATGCGCTTTCTCTGGAGGAAGGATGAGCTCATTTCTGTTTCAGTTTGGAATTTAAAAGAAAATAAATAGTGTTTGAGAAATAGCCTTCTTTCCTTCTTTTTTCTTTCTCTTCTTCCAATAGAGAACACCTACCATACCCGAAATGTATGTTAGAAGATGGAGGAGAATAAGAGCTCGACGTGCCCTCAGGGAGCCCTTGATCAAGGAGGAGACGTGAGACCTGACCTGGCGTGCATTCACACAGGTAACTAGGATACAAAGGCAAATGTTATTAAAAAAAGAGGGGTGGGACAAACAAGATTTAGGGAGAACTCACAGGAGAGAGACTGGGTTTCTACCGGGTTGATAAAGGAAGCATCCATGAAGTAGGTGGCCTTCAAACTATCTTAATGGATAAATTCTCATTTTTGCCAATAACTTTTTTTCTTGCATGAAATTACTACAGGTCTTATAGAAAAATTAGGAAAATTTAAGTAAAAGAAGAAAGTGAGAATCATGTTTTGTGTTATATGCTGTTGGTTGATTATCCAATATCCTTTCTTCTTTCTTAATAACTCAGCCTTGATTACATTCACGGCAGCAATGTGTCCTCCTAAAAGACTACACTACCCAGCATCCTTTATGGCAGTTACATTATCCATGAAACTAACTTCTGGCCAATGAGATGTAAGTGAAAATTCAAGTGTGGGACTTTCAGGAAGCCTCCTTAAGAGAGATAACATCACTGAGAGCTTTGGCCCTTTTGCCCTTCCCCATTTTTCTTTCCTGACACCTGGAACATGAAGGTGATGGCTAAATCTCTAGCAGCTCAGTAGACCAGGAAGTGACTTTGAGGATGCCACTATGTATTAGGATAGACTAGGTTATGTTACCATAACAGCAATCCCCAAATCTCAGTGGTTTTCTGTTTCTTCCTCACCTAAATGTCCAATAGAGTTCAGCAAAGACCCTGTGCTAACTAGAGTCACTCCGCCGCCCAGGCTGATAGAGGCTTCCTCTCGATCTGCACTTTCAAATTCACAGTAGAAGGTGGAAGGACACATATAATGAATTGTGCACTGGCTCTTAAAGCTTCTGCTCAGAAGTGACACATGTCAATTCCTCTCACAGTTCATTTGTCAAAGCAGATACATGCCACACCAAAATTCAAAGGAGAGGGAAAGTGCAGTCGTATTGTGTGCTTGATTGAAAGGAGAGAAGAAAAGAATATTACTGAGCATAAATAATGACTTCTGTATTGTGTGCTAGAACGAGAAGCAGAAAGTTAGAATGCTCCTGAATTCCTAATGACCTTACGAGTCGCCATACCAGCCCTGAACTGCCCACCTCCGGACTTCTTCCATTTGAGAGAATAAACTCTCATGTGTTTAAGTAATTTTGGGTTTTCTGTCACATGGAACCAAATCCAGTGCTAACTGTCTTATTTCTCCCCCACCATTCAGGCATAATAACAGATATTATTTGATGAATTTACTGAGGAGGAGACGAATCTTTAAGTGCCTGCCATGCTTTTAGTGACTTCTGAGAAGAGCAGCCACAGAAGTTCCTGACGTGTACATTTCCAGGTTTGTGTCATATGCTCATGTCACCCTGCACGTGAGTAATTAGATCAAGGCCAAAGGCAACTGTCTATAGGCTGAGCAAACCACTGGCCGTGAATTGGCCTGGCCTGTGAGCTCTGCCCAGTGCAGAGGCTCCATATTGGGGGATGACAAAATGACTGAGTCAGATCCTCTCATTCAGGTTTCAAATTTGAGACACACAGAGGGCAGTAGAAACAAGCTGAGAGAGCAGCAAAGGCTGAGAGAAGCTGCATGATGTGCATGTCAACCTCTGGAGTATCTGACTAACTCTCGAGGAGCAATATTGCATTTTTCAGCAGTGAGCAGGGGGTTCAGTTCTCCTTGAGTTCTGGCTGTGTGGGTCCTGGGACCTTTCCTGCTTTTCCCTTCTTCTTTGTGTGGCTGTGCAATAAACTCCCCACGATGTAATAGAAAATTAGAGCCTAACCGTCAGTGTGTGTCTTCCTCTTATTTGTATTGTATAATTTATCTATAGATTATTTTTTAAATAGCACTTTTTCTCTTTAATTTAACAGTTAACAGATCATGACTATCTTTCCATGCCATTAAATGTTCTTTTACACAACATATGAACTGGTGTATAGTATTCTATTGTATAACTGTATTTGTATAATCAATCCCCTAATGATAGATACTTAGGTCATGAACTGTGTTTCTGTTTTGGTGTTTGTTTTGCTTTCATATACAGCATCAGACTCAACATCTTTGAAGTTACATATTTGCATATGTCCATGATATTTTTTTTGAGGAAGATTAGCCCTGAGCTAACATCTGCCGCCAATCCTCCTCTTTTTTCCTGAGCCAACACCCGTGCCCATCTTCCTCTACCTTATATGTGGATGCCTGGCTTGACAAGCAGTGCTAGGTTCACACCCAGGATCCAAACCAGCGAACTTCAGGCCGCCAAAGTGGAACGTGCGAACTTAACCACTGCGCCACCAGGCCAGCCCATCCATGATATTTTTATAGGTAGAAGCTTGATAGGAGGGTGTTGGGTAAGAAGAGAGACATTTTAGGACAAGGATATGGCATGAAATAAGTGCAAAGTTGTGAAGTAGAAAAACACAAGGTATGTCATCAAATAATTAAATTATACTAGTGTTGGCTATGTGTAAGGAGACAGTGGCCAAATTATTGATAGACTTGAATGCTAAGTTCGCAGAGTGAATCTCTGTCCTCTGCAAGGCTAGTGATAGTGTTAAAGAGAGGGTTGGCAGAGGTTAATTGGACCCATTTCAGTAACAAACAAAAAATATCCTTTTGTACTGTGTATTGTGCTTTGTTAAAAAAATAAAATACTATGCTTTGGGGCCTGCCCAGTGGCCTAGTGGTTAAGTTCACAAGCTGTGCTTCAGTGGCCCAGGGTTTTGCAGGTTCAGATCCTGGGCACAGACCTAGCACTGCTCATCAGGCCGTGTTGAGGCGGTGTCTCATGTAACACAACTAGAAGGACCTGCAACTAGAATATACAACTATGTACTGGTGGGCTTTGGGGAGAAGAAGAAGAAAAAAAAAGATTTGCAACAGATGTTAGCTCAGGTGCCAATCTAAAAAAAAATAAGATAAATAAAATAAAATACTATGCTTTTAAGAGGATTTTTATCAGTGTAGAAATAGTCTTGTGATAAATAATGTCCTACAAAGATAAATCTATTATGGATTAATACTACAACTTCATATTTGTGTCAATGTTTTGAAAAGTCTTTTTCAAAATACAGTGTTTCACTGGATCCCTAAAATAGCATAACCGAAATGAAAGATAACCTGCCCACTTTACAGATGAAGGAACTGAGGTTAGGTGTTTTAAAGAAGGAGAGTGCCAGAGCTTGACTTTTCAAGGTCACCTGAGTCTATCTCTGCATTTTTTGGTGGCGACAATGAGGCTCGGCTCAGCTCCTGGCCATCACCACACAGCTCTTAGGTGAAGGAGGCAGGCCTGCACCCTCTTCTGATTTCACACTCCATTTTCTTTCTCCTCACCGTGAGGTCGTCCCGCCAGTAGCATCCAGTAGCAGAGTCTGGATGAAAGGCCAGGTAGATTGACTTCCAGTTCAGTGCTTTTGCCAATAAACGGGGAAATACTCTTGTCACACTACCATTCCTCAAGGAACTCTTAAATTTTCATGTGTGCAAAAATCACCCAGGGGAGGGGCCAGCCCAGTGGTGTAGTGGTTGGGTTTGTGCACTCTGCTACGGCGGCCTGGGGTTCACAGGTTCAGATCCTGGGCATGGACCTGCACACCAGTCATCAAGCCATGCCGTGGCAGCATCCCACATACAAAAAAAATGGAGGGGGGTTGGCACAGATGTTAGCTTGGGGACAATCTTCCTCAAGCAAAAAGAGGAAGATTGGCAACAGATGTTAGCTCATGGCCAATCTTCTTTCCCCCCGCCAAAAAAAGAATCACCGAGGTGTTTGTTAAACATGGAGGTTCCCTAGACCCCACCCACAGACGCTCTGTTTCAGAAGGCCTGGGGTTAGACCCAGATGTGCATATTTTTAAATCCTCAGGTGATTATGAGAAAGGTGGTACACAGAGCAACCTTTAAGAAACACTGTCTGTCCAATTTCAAGCTGAGATCTGCTTTGTCTCCTCTTCAAGCATGCCTGCTCCTAGAAAAGTGATTCCAGCTCCGCCTTGTTGTAACCCCTTATCAGTTCTATGTGTTTTGCAAATTGCATTTGCTCTTCATTTATGGACAAACCAGGTCAGCACTGCCAGGCCAATAAGAGCTGGATTTTCCCTGGCCTCATGCATCAGTGACATATTTGCCAACATCAGCCCAGTTCCGACATCCCTGCAATCGGCAATGGTTGATGATGATGCAGGATACATCATGACTCGATTTGCAGAGAGCCGGCTAAGCTTTCAGGGAAGTCAATAAGAAAAATCTCATTTTGATCTGCAGATTGGGCTCATTTGATTTGGGAGTCACTGGTGGCAAAAGAAATATGGGGCCCAGAGATGTCTCTTCAAGCCCCTCTCTGGCTGTAATCACCCCTAAGAAGCATTTTCTCCATCTGCCTCCTCCACCCCTCCTCTATCCATAGATTCAATGTGTCAGCAATGGAGGGGAAAAAAAGCAACAACCACTCTCAGACTTTCTGGATGATTCTTCTGTCTTACTCTGTACAGAGGAGAAAGGGTCAAAACAGCACCACAAACCATTCACCCAAACCATTCACTTCATGGCTCCTAGGAAACCCATATGGCCTTTGCGACTGCTCGCACAGGTCTATGACATTCAGTCTGAAGAGGTCAGAAAGGGAAAAATAAATGCATCGTTATACCCTGTGAAGTAGCTCTTGGGTCTGTGTGCTCCACGGGCTCATGTGCACATCAAAATGGTTAAGTTTACCTCCTAATTATCTCTTGACTCTGTTGAGATCTATTTATTCTCTCTGCCATTACCTTAAGGTCTCCTGTAGATTCTACAAGAGCCTCCTTTCTGGTTTCCCTGTGTCCCATCTTTTCCCATCACATCCATCATCCACGGAGCAGCCTGGGTGATCATCCTTCTTTCATTCCAGCCCCTTGATGGCTTTGCATTACCCTAAAGATAAAGTCTAAACCTGCGCTGTTCAGTGCAGTAACCACATGTGGCCGTTGAGCAGTTGAGGTGTGATGAGTCCGAATTAAGACGAGCTATAAATGTAAACATCGGATTTCAAAGATTTAGTAGAAAAATATGTGAAATAGCTCACTAATAATTTTATATTGATTACATGTTGAAATAATATTTTAGATATATTGGGTTAACTAAAAGATGTTATTAAATTTAACTTCAGCTGTTTCTTTTTTACTCTTTAAAATGTAGCTCCTAGGAGATTTAAAATTACATACATGGCTCACGTTATATGTCTTAGACAGTGCTGGTCTAAACTCTTGAATGTGGCTTGCCCTCATCTTGCTCCACTCCGTTCTCTCACCCTCTATTTTGGCCATATGACTTTCCTTTAATCTCTTGAATTAATCACTCATCCTTTTGTTTCCGGAATTTTGGCAGGCTATTGTTTCCTTCCACAACTGCATTGTTGGGTTGGGAGGAAGTCGGGTAAGGGGAGAAGGGACAAGCGTGGAGATCTGGGCTATATATAGGTGGGACAGATGTATAAGACAAGTTGAGTCAGGGCTTTGATGTGCTGAAAGAGATTGTCCACCTGGATTACAAACCAGAGGTCATTTCTTGAGATGTGGGCACAACCATTCCTCATGTTGACACGTTTCTGAACAGAACAAAACACAAAGAGCGATTTTTAGTCACAAAGCCTCCAGGGTTCTGGTGTCATCCTTCGGCATACTGCGCCTGGGAGAAATCCTTTCTGGTCCTAGCAATACAGAGCTTCGTGCATTTTCAAAATGTTTCATGTCATCATTGTTTTGGAAACAGTGATATAAGGAGAAATCTGTTTTCTGTAGGATTTTCTACTGTAATTGAGTCAAACTCTTTTCTTCCTAATTATATAACATAGGTTCAGTGTAGGAAAGTTGGCAAACATATTAGCACAAAGGATTTCCCCCATAATTCCATCACCAAAAATAATGCCACTATTTATACTTCCTGTAAGTCTTTTTAATATTCTTCATGTTTACTCACTTATGTAATTTTTAAAAAATAGGATACTGTGAATACCGTTTAATAGTACTTTTCCTCTTAGATATACATCATGAACAATTTCCTATGTCAATAAGTACTTTTTATAATATGATTTTTATTGTCTACTTAATATTCCAATATATTTAAACCCTCCTAACAATCTTCTATTATGGAACATTTAAATGGTTTCTAATTTTTCAGTATTATAAATCACTCTACAGGAATTCTTTTATGCACATGTCTCTGATTTTTCCAGAGGATAAATTTGTAAAAGTGGAATTGCTTACAAAAAGACAATGCACATTTTTAAGGATTTTGGTATTTATTTTTAATTAGCCTCCTAAAAGTTTTAGCATAGATTGTTTTTCAAAGTTCCCAAGTATTTTCTGCACACAAGTCCTTTCAGGGTTGGAAGTTGCACCATCTAGTATCACGAAACTTATTTCCCGTTAGGTTGACGATACACACTAAAGAGAAGGAATTCCAAAAAAAGTCATAATTAAATCAATTCTAGACTCCAAATCATATTGATGCTTATCTAATGATGTCTGCTTTCCTCTACATCCTTAAAAGTGGCATTTCCCAAAATACTCTGGGAGAAAAGAGTTCTGTGGTCAGGTAGGTTTGGGCAAAGTTGCATCCTCCATCTCTATGCAGATCTTGAAAAATCCTGCAGTAAATCTGAGCAGGTTCAACTCTGTTTACATAGTTTTCTTTCCTAAGGTTATTTGGCCACCGAACTAATTAAAAAAAACCCCAAACCTACAAATATTCCATGGTATACACTCAGGGAACCACGGGCCCAGAGTAAGCTCCGGTGGTGCATTGTGGGGGCTGTTTATATGGTTTTCTTTTAAGCCTAAGTACTTGACCATAGTGGTAAGGCCAGAGCAGTCTGAATTTCTGTGTCCGTGGTCACATGACAAAGCCAAAGGATGATCTGATATCGGGCCTTAGCCAACACCACTTTCAGATGAGCAAAGATTAGATTTATGGTTTTACCCTGAAAGCTCTATTCTGTTCCCCATCCCCTCCCCTAAAACAGGTTTGCTTATGACTGTGTGACTGCAAGTGGAAGGTTCCTCCATGTCTCATCTTTATGTGGGTGAGTTGAAGTCAATATTGTTACCTGTTTAGTTTCTGCTCCAAACTATTGTAAGACTCAAACAGAGAATAAGTTAAAAGCATACCTGTGAAAAACCTCTCTTAGGCTAATTTTCTTAGAACCAGAGAGGTTAATTCAACATGAAAATCAAACAAATTTTTTGGTGCCCAGTGTGTCTGTTTCTCAAATAGAGTTTTGCATACTACCATCATATTTTCTTGTTGTATTATTTATTCAGTATTTTTCCTTAAAGTGACTCAAAGTTGTCCTTATATATCTTCTTTAGCTTGTCCTCAACAGCAAAAAATCTGAAAAAATACAGACTTGGCGGTTTTATGAATTTCCAATACATGTTAAAATAAACATATAACTATTAAAATAAAACTGTTTACCTGTGGACATCTAAAATTATCTCAGGTCTTGTGTTGGCAAACTTTTTCTGTAAAGGGTCCGATAGTAAATATTTTAGAGTCTGAGAGTCATGCAGGCTGTGCCACAATTACTCAACTTCGTTGCTGAAATGCAAAAGCAGCCCTAGACAACAAGTCAACCAATGGGTGTGGCTCTGCTCCAATAAAACTTATTTACAAAGACAGGTGGAGTCCCTGGTTCACTGGCTGTAGACAGCCAACCTCTCCTCCAGATGAAACAAAGAATCTTTTGAAATTTTTACCAAGTGACTATATTCATTCATTTTGGGCACAATCTAAATGCGTTAAACTGGGCAATAAGGGAACAGCAAAGCCTCTTATTTGCATTCTACCTCTGTTTTCTGAGAGAGTCCCAGCTTCAAGCCATGTGTCTCAAATTTTGGGATCAGATGCATCACCCTGAATCTCATAAGACCAGTATTAAATTAAAAATCAGGAGCCAGCTTTTGCAACAAAAGAACGGACATCCTGAGACAGACTAACCTCCCTTCACCTTCCTAATGAACTTCACAGGAATGCCCCGCTCAGTGATTTTACTCTTGAAAAATTATTCTTCATAAGAGGAAGGAAAAAACCCACAACCCAAGCAAACTTGGCTCCTAAATTATTGACACATTAAAATTTAAAATGTTCATTAACAAGGGCTGTTATCTGAGAGAGGCAAGTTTGTCATTAGTTCCCGACTTCATTGAATCTAGACTCCCGTACATCTTTTGTTTGACTGAGCTGGTCCAAGGTTTACCTGAGTGGCCTCAAGATTTACAAGAGGGAAACGTCCTAAACACTACAGAAAGCGCTGCTCACCTCCTCCAGGCTCATGCACTGGGCCACATTATTGACTTTTGCAGACAGGAAGATTATATGTTCTTGTGTAAATATAAGCCCGTCTCCGCTCAGTGCTCACTGTTTTCTGTCCCAGATGTTCACAAATAATAATACATCTGAATAGCATTTTTCGTGTTTGCAAAGCTTTTCCAAATCTGTGGTCCCATTAAAGTTGCTCAGTAGTTCCAGGAGCTGGGAATTATTATCCTCATTTTACACGTGAGGATCCTCAAGTTAATCCTGCAGCTGACTGCCTTCCACACTGTAGGGGGAACTCCGGAGCCATGCTAGCCAGTTCCCACCTACTAGTCTGGGATTGCCAAGTGCTCCCCAAGGCGATTCTTTTGCCCACTCTCCTCTGCCACACTCTGCTCATCTCTGCCATCCTAGGTCATACCTCTAACCCAGCCCTCTATCTACCATGGTGGTCCCAATAAAACCCATTCAAGGGTGCCTGGCTGGGTCAAAGTGAACTCGTCTCCAGAACTGAAACACAACTCCAAGCTAACTTAGCAACTAGTAACATCAACTGTCATCCCTAATTGAACTCATATCTCCTAATTCTATGTCCAGTGTTTTCCCATACACTGTAACTGCTTCTGCGATATAGAGGAACTTAACTAAATTGTCATTGGCAGAAATGCTAATTCAGCTTTCAGTTTCAAAAGATAATTAAAGAATGAGAACGGGAAACTGTAAAACATCATATATTGATGGGTCCATTTTTTTTTACTTGCAAATAATTTGAAAAGGTTCATCCAGAATCCAAGAATATTATCACTTAAAGGCACCTAAAATATCAGCTAATGCAACTCTTGTATTTCATATTTAATGAAACATGAGAGAAATTTGCCCAAGATAATGGTTAATAATGATAAATAAGAATAGTCGTCATTTCTTTAATATTTACCGTGGGCCAGGCGCTATTTGAAATGCTGTAAATGCATAGGGCATATGGATTATTACTTCACTTTACAGATAAAGCATCTGAGACTTGGGAAAAATGGACTTGACTGAGATCAGGTTGAGTAGGTGGTGGGGCCAGGGTGTGAGGTCAGGCCATCCGACTCCAGAGCTGTCATTACAACATGGTTCTTCTCAAAGGCAAACTCAGAGATGTGATGAGAATGGCACTATCCTGTGATGAGAAGAGTACTTCCCCTCTGCGGTCTTCCTCTTCCAACCCATAACCAACCGTAGTCCAACCACGAGAAAAATATCAGACAAACCCCAATTGAGGGATATTATACAAAGTACCTGGCTAGCACACTGCCCCAAGAATGCGGTGCCCTGGATCCACTTCCATGGATGCAAATTCAGCTAGTCTTGAGTGGGGCAAGGTGCTGGCAGGTTTTAAAGCTCCCAAGTGATTAAAATGTGTAGCCAGGATGGAAATACCACTGGAATGCATTTTGCCCAGGAAGAGAGAGTTACTGACCGCACTAGGAGGGAAAAGGAGCAATAGGATTAGGGCTGGATGAAGCATTTCGTCTGGAAGAGGGGTCCTCGCTGCCCTGGGTGGGCAAATTCTTTTCACTCTAGGAAACAACCAGGAAAGAGGACACAGGAGCTGGAATTGCGATGCTTGGAGGCTGCCAGTCTCACCTTTGCTAAGCAAGAGACTGTTTCAGAACAGCGGGTAGGGATTGCTTTGGCTCCAGTGATCGCCACATCCTTTGCTCGGCAAATTGTTGGCTTCCTCTGCCTTCTCTCCCTTGAATGTTTCGGAAGACTTGATAAGAGTCCGCCCCACACCTAAGTGGACACTTGTCAGTTATGCACCTGAAAGGTGTGTGAACAACCAGCCTTGTCAGCTAAAAAGGAGGCTGACTTCTTGCATTTAAAATGAATAGTGACTGCAAAAGAAGAGGGCAGGGGGAGGAAAAAAATCAAAACTGAGAAAAATGGCTGACTCAGGCCAAACTCAATGCATATGATGGGAAATAACCTCATTAAGAGAGTTTGGCCAGAGGTTGGAATTATGCAAGAGTCTCTTTCAGCAAATCTAAGATGTTTGGGAAAATTGCTCTGGAAACTGTTGTGTTAAAAGGTGAGGAAGAACTGGAAGTTCACCCAAGAAGGTCCATATAATATTTCAGAATGCTTCAAATAGAGGGTCTCATTACTATAAGGAGATGAATGTCAATTTTTCCTAGACTTCAGTGAACTGATAACCTCCATACTGTTGAGCTTGACAGATCTGAGTTCAAACCCTAGCTCCACTACTAGTGAGTTACTTAATTTCTTTGAACCTCACTTTACTGAATCTGTAAAATGGGATTAACCATGCTTGCCTCATGGAGAGGTTAAGAGAATTAAATGAGGCAATTTGGCTCACATAAATTAGTGACTTTGGCCCAAACTAATGTAAATTAGAAGTGACAAGGACAAGTTTCAAACTCTGACCCTTAGTCCCATGCATATCTATTTTAGCTCTATCCTACTTCCTGGCAAGGATGCAGATGTGATGGATAATCCAGTCACCATAATGTGCACTATGCTCGTGACTAAGGAAACTGCACGGACAATTCCAGAAGGGACATTGAAAGGCTCCCCCCTTTTCCCAGTTCCATGGGAAGATTCTCTGGAGGAATCTTAACATTCTTTAGTGAGAGGAAAGGATAGGGAACCTCCACACTTATGCAACTTGAGAAGAGCCTGAGTGAAAAGCAAAATCTTACATGTGATTGACACTTAATAATTATCAACATGTTTTCTCCCACGTTATGTCCCGAGGAAAATTTGGGAATCGTTTTCAATTCCTGCTTTGCCTTTGCCTCCCTGAACCCAACCTGTCGCCAAGTCTTATCAGTTGAGCCTTAGTGAAGTCCCTTTCCAAATTCGTCTTCCTCTAGTACGTCTCTGACTGTGTGACTTCCTCTGCTTGCAGTGTTCCTAAAGGCTATGTCTCTCTGGGAGGGACTTCACTGATATTCACATCTTTGTCTCCTACTCCCGCCCTTCCCTCATCCACTTCTGCAGCCAATCATAACTTCCCAGAGTTCCTTGAACCCAGCTGCAGCCCCCTCTTTTGTGTGTATACAAACTGGTCCTGCCAGTTGTACTGTAACTTGCTTCCCAAGTACCTGAAAGCAGGAAATCCATAGGAGTTAGGAACACAGGCTTTGGATTCAAATCCTGACTCAAGCCTTACAAGATATGAGTTCTTGGGAAAGTTACTTAACCTCTCTTAGCCTTGTGAATACAATGGGGGATGATAATAATACCTAATTCATGGGGTTGATTAAATGAGATTAATACTATCTAATTCATGGGGTTGAGTAAATGAGATAAGTAAGTCATCTGCTTATACAGAATCTACGAGTGTTAGCTGCTATTATGATTGCTGATTTCTTCTTATTTTTACTATTGCCTGCTTAAACAAACCCATAGTTAAATATCACCTCCTTCAAGAAGGCTTCCTGATAACATCCACGCCCCTAGAGAAATAATCTCTCCTTGTTTTATGCCCCCATAACACTTTGTAGATCTCTCATGAACTCACCACTCAGCATGTTTTTTTATTTCTTTGTCTTAGTGTTTCCTTTAGAATATAAACTAATTGATTGTGGGATGTTATCTTGGTAATCTTTGTATCCGCAAAAGCCCTTATCACAGAGTAATGACCAAATATTTGTGGAATTTAAATAACTTGGACAAATAATAATAGATATCGTTGAATGTGATAATCTAAGATGCTCTTAGCACAGGACTTGATTCATAGAAAATGCTCTATAAATGTTCGCTGTTATTACCATTTCTTGTTTACTGTGATATTTCATGCACTATCTAATTTGCTTCTTATAAAAGCTCTATCATCAAGTTCTATTTATGCTCCCATTTCACAGTTGAGGATTAAGGCACAAAGAAGGTGAAGTAATTTGCCCAAGATTATGTAACTAGCGAGGAGCAAAGCCAGGATAAGGACTTCTGGGTCCCACTATATTCAAAGGCCTTGATCTTAAGCAGTGAGTGGGGAGCATCAGATTTTGCGTCCAAGTATCAGATGAGAAAACTGACCAGCTGAGAATCGATACAGGATTGACCAGTCCTGTGGGTTATGCACAGAGAGGAGAGGAGGCCCAAAGGTAAAAGAAATCTTAAGCTTTAACGTGTGTTAAACACAAGTGAAAAATCAGTTAGATTTCATCAAACCACTGATCAAAGAGCCAAAAATGGTTTAATTTTTTAAAAGCACATGTAACTACTTTTAATCTGCTTGACTAGTCAAGCCAGTAAAAACAGTAAAAGCAGTTTATTCAGTGAAAAACACCCACACTCTCTCTGTGGTTGGGCCAAGTTGGCCAGCCAAGCAGACAGTTAAAATGGTCAACCAGGTGTGGATAGAGTCTCAGAGGGAAATGCTGAAAGAAGCCATTAGCAAAATGCTTTAATGTCTGTGGAGAACATTTAGCGTGTGCATTGAGGTACCTGGCCAAAGAAACTATGGCTAAGCAGGCGCAAAGGAGGAGGGGGGGCATTTGCACAGGAGCCTGGGGACCTTCGGAGGGAATCAGGACTGAGCCCCTCCACCTTTTTTCTAAAATTGTAAGCTGTCTGAAACTGTTAGAGCAGCCTGAGTGGCTTTGACTGAGTCACTTGGTGGAAGAGAGGCCTCAAGTTTCCTGAAATAAATAACTCTGAGCGTTGAAATACGTGGATCTAGGACTTTAGCCCCTTGTTACTAGGGTAAAGGGGATGGCTGTTCTAGGCCCAAGAGGCAGAGGACCCTGGAACATGCTCTGATTCAGATCTTCCACGTGCCACATTGAGCCTTGGGTATCAGCTTTTTCAGTGAATTAAAATACACACACACACACACACACACACACACAGAAACTATAACTCAGGAGCCCAGGGCAGTTTTGCCATGAAACAAACCAAATGTAGCATTGAAGACCTATTGGATCTTCAGTAGGAATCTGCATTGGCAAGGATGGAGCACCTGGAGCCCCACGGCCTGTAGGTTATTCTGGAACAACTGTCACTTTGCTGTTGTAGAGGAGGTCTCTAGGTTTAGGAAGGCACATCAGAGTTCTGGTTCCAGTGAGCAAGAAAGACCAAGCATGACTTCATCTTAGAATGGTCAGGAAATGGAGGGGCTGGGCTCCTGCTAACCCAGGCAAGTCATTCCATGCATATGGTACTCGGGCAGGGGGAGACGCTACTTGAGGGAAGGAACATTATTCATACCGAAGTTTGTAAAGCCAGACATCCAGCTACTGGTGACTTTTCCAAATCCATTAGCCCTAATAGAGAGACTAGATACATAGATAGGTGGATGGATAGATAGATGCTAAGGGTAGGATAAAGGCTTATTTAGGAATGAGAGCAGGCCTGGAGGAAGAAAGCAATTAGAAAAGCTACACAATTGAGGCTACTTCTAAACCTATCTTTAATGAGAGAAATGAAAATAAATTTGGTCAATTAGAAAGTAATGTAGACCTTGCAAAAATAACTATTGACAAAAGGCTGGCCAGGGATTTCTCAAGTAATTTGAGCATAACACACATTGTATGAATCAGCAGGTCAGGAGGAGTTGCCTCTTAGGAGCTTAAAGGAGTTGGTATCATGCCTGCTCAATTTTTGGCAGTGATTTCTTTATTTAGCAAGCAGAATTGTGATCCGAAATGAGCCCAGAAGCCAAATGGAGTTCCAAACTTCAAAACCAGGAAGAGGTCACACGGTGGTGACTATCACTGCAGGTATGGCTGGTGCGTATCAAGAGGACCGGGCCCGAAGGAAATATGTCCTAAAACAAAAGCACGAAAAAGAATTCAAAGGGCAGGCCATGGTCTATTAAGGTAAGCTTATGGTGTATTAGCCAGCTTTATAATCAGATTATTGAAAAATAGCATAAATCATTCCAGATAAATAGTTCCTTCTGTAGGTTAACAGAAGGGGAGGCAGTGTACAATCTTCTTATAGTGAAGGACGAGAACATCATTTCTTTTTTTGTGTGTATCCATCAGGGAAAAAAGATAAAGAGCTGAACCCCTGTAGGAGTGGATTCCATACAGGTTCACTTCCAAAGCAAAATGTGTATGCGTGCGTGTGTGTGTGCATGCTCATGCATGTACATTTAGTGGAGGATGGGACTTTGAAAAAGCCTCGATGGTCCCTTCCTGCATCCAGACAGATGCAGACTAATGAATGTATGGTTGGTGAGGTATTACAGGTGCAGGTCCAAGACTTAGTGTGATTGTGAGCCTATAAGAACGCAGCAAAATATTAACCAGACCATTAAGAAAGAGGCTGTGGAATGTTAGAGCCAAAGGACTCTTAGTCACCTAGTCCTGCTCATCTTCTTAACCACTTACTGGTCAGAGATGTTAACTCCTTTTCTGAAGCCACGCTATATGTCCATGTCACAACCTGAACGAAAACTTTCCTGGGGAGAGTGGTCTTCATTTCACATCATTCCACTTGCTGATGATGCCAGTTCACAGCATCTGTTGCTAACTACCAGGCTAAATAAATAACTCCAGAGTTTGAAAATAATAAGAGGAAATTCCATTGGAAAAGAAAGTGAAAGATTAGTTCTCTCTTTGGATTAAAAATAATCCAAAATAGCCAGTCTCTACTGGTGGGCAAATGGCCTACAAGGAAGCGTGCTGGATGAGTCTAAAGGGTAGTTTAGTGCTTTGTTGAATCATCTGGCAAGGGGAAAGGGCTCACTTGGACTGATGGCAAAGCAACATCACAAAAGAGGAAGGGGAGTTTTGTCAGACTATGTTGGCATCCTATGCTTAAATTTTGGAAACACTTCTAGGTAAGGAAAAAAATATCCTAGACATTGGAGTGATTCCAGAGAAAAATAGTACATAATTAAGGGAATGGAATAGAGGAACTGATTTATAGAAGGAATTAAAGCAATACCTTTTTAATGGCTCTGTCACAAATAAGGGCACGTCTTTGACATATATCAAGGATTTTAATTGGGATAATGAGTTAATCCAGGGAGAGATGATTTAGGCGTGATATCAGAGGACAGAGTAACATGATGGGATTGGGGAATTACCTGTTGAAATGATGAAATTGTCATCTTTTAAATGAAAGTAAGACAAAAACAGAACAATTAGGAAGATGGTGCTTAATAGTAATTTTATATAAAGAGATTTGATTTTTGGCTTCTGACAAAACTATAAGCCAGTAGAATCACGCTTTCCATGTTTCCTCAATTCTTAGAGAAACTTGAACTTAAGATGCATCATCAGTTTAATAGCAGCTATTATGTGGAAGGGAAAAAAAAATACTGTATTAAATATACAGATTGATTGCAAGCTCCATCTCAATTTGAAAAATGTTAAAATGTGAAAAATATATTCATTTTAGAATTGGAAAACTACAGCAATTATTTAAGTATTATACATATACAACCCCATTACAGCATGTATATTTTCTCTGGGTTCAATTCTTGACTATTCACAGGCTAATCATATAGCTTGTATGATTGTGGATGTTCTAGTCAATTTACTTGCTGTCCTCATCCTCTTCTCAGAGAATCTGTTCCCGCCCCGGTGATTGGGAAGCTGACAATTCTTCTGGCCACTACTGATGGGACCAGGGATAAATTTGTGACCCCAACTAGGTCAATAGATTCCCTTTATTAAAAAAAAAGTGAACCCAAAGAGAAAGAGGCAGTTAGATGGGAGGTCATGTAAAGTTAGGGCCAGTGTTGGGCCGTGGCATCCAAGGCTGCAAATCTAAATTAGTAAGGGGCAGCAAAGCCATCAATAAAATGGAAAGAGTTTGCATGGATTAAGAAAAACAGAGCAGATGTCCAGTGAGCACCAGAGAAAATAGGTGAGTAAAGAAAATGTGCTCTATTCACTTATAGCCCCTTTTCCCAAAAGGATCACATGTGACTCCATGAGAGGCAGAGGAAGGAGCTTTCACGCCTCACTTTCCAATATAGATTCCTAAGTGTTCTAACTGAACTCGGTTTCCAGTCTTTAGATGACCTTGACTTTCCCTTCAGTAAAGATCCACTTTTATCTAAGCCAACCTGAATGGTATCTGTTCCTCGCAACTTTGATCCCCTTCTCTCTACTCCTGCTCATTTCATTAATGCCTCGCAGTTATAACACATTAAGGAAAAGCTTTTCAGAGCAAACTCACAGTGCGGACACAGACTGGATTGTGACATGAGCTGTGGTAATCCTCCAGAATGAATAGACTGACATGATTTCTGATGCCTAAATAACTGGCTGCTAAATCAGTGTCTCAGCTATTGGTGTGGATGTGGGGCACACTGGGTTGACCAGAAGCCAGATCCTAACTCAGCGTGTCTTTTCTGCATCTTCTTACCTTTCACAGATCCCACGGCAGCCCATTCTAATGAATTGTTCAACTGTGAGACTCCTTAGACCACAGCCAGCCCCAACCCCCCAAACATTCTTTATCCAGGACACTGGGACCAACATTTACATTCTTAGAATTTATAAGTCCTTTCTTCCCAGCAGCCCACGTGGTAGTCATTTTGATAACAGGCCATTCTGGTTTCAAGAAAACCTCATTTTCTGTTCTGAATTGCAGTGCCTTCTCCTGCAGTAGTTCCCAAAGCAAACGTATGGGCTGTTTGCTGCGCTTTCAACTCTCATGCATTTTTAATGATTTACAAGGAAAAGATTTTTTTCCCTCCTCATTTTTTTTTATAATAAATTTAATGACTTAATACACATCAAGTGGAATTGTTGGTTTGTGGTGACGGTTTTATAATTCCAAGTTCAAGAGGTTTTTTTCTATTTAATTATGCACAATAACTCTCATGGAATATAATGCAATAACAAAAACATGCACCAATGTTGGCATAAGAGCCTGTTGTTTATTAGTATTGGTTCTGTGCTTTATGTTTGAAATAAAATATTTGGAACTAATGTTGGCCATGTTTCCTCCAAACTAGATAAAAAAAAAAAAACTTTCTCTCTGAAAATACTATGTTCCAATCTTTGGCGATAAAAGCCAGCAGCTCTTGAGATAGCAAATTAAATTTTATTTGTAGAAAGCACGGTGCTGTGTTTTGTTGCTTGCTCAGAGTTATTTTTTAATACTAATAATTTAATAAAGTGGAAGACCGATACATTGACCTGTGTTCTCCAAGGCACCAGAGTATTTCCCGGGGTTAAAAGGCACAGCTTGCTGAAAGGTTGTTTGTTTTACATTCTAACCTATTAGTTATTTCTTTTGCTTTCTTGCCAGATCTAGCCTTAGCTTTTAGAACCATTTTTGAATTTTAGAAAACATAAAGTGGTTGAATTTTCAGAATCTGCAAGTTAGACTTTTAAAACTCTGTTAGAAAAGGACTGCTTTTCCTAAGATCGAACACATTCGAATTTTGTATCAGTTAATAGTAAAATTATCTCCATCTTATGGCTTAAAAAAATAGAATATCTTGGTAGCTAATAAGTAGATGTCTAGTCTCATCAAATGAATCTAGCGAGAAGAGTTATATAGCATTTCCACATTGGACGGAATAGGTTTCAGTTACCAGGTGACAGGAATTATCCCAAGTCCCCTCCGGGGTTCTAGATTAAGGGGAGGGTTCTGGAGCCTGGGTATTTTGCATTGGTGGAGCAGGAGTAGCTTGGAAGCTTCAGATGGTTCAGCCAAGTCAGAGCTAAAAGACAATATCTAAACATAAAACCAAAGGCAAAAGGCAAGCAGAAATTCTAAATGAAGCATCCATGTGAAGGAGCTGCGTAGGAAGGCTGGGACCAGGAACAAGGTGATAGCATAGAAACTGGAAGCTTCAGAAGAAAGCAAGGGTGGAGGACAGGGACAGTGCCTGCAGAGATTGTTGGAGGTCCTAGAGAGACCCAAGAGATTCCTTAGAGAGTGCCGGTGGCCTTGCTGTGGGAGAGAAATAATGCAGCAATTAAAGGTACAAACTCTAGAGAAATGTGGACGTGGGTTCAAGTTGCAACTCTACTGCTCAACAGTGCCATGACCTTGGGCAAGTCGGGTTACTCTCCAATACTCAGTGTGAAATGGGGCAAAGAAAACAAGCTGCTTTATAAAGGTTGTCCTAAAATTTAAACAAGATAATGCTATTGTTAGTTATTATTAGTGCTGAGTCAGACAGGGAAAGCTGCTAAGTCAGATTCTTTTAATGTAAAAATACTGCTTTTAATTGCACACATACACATATTTGTATCAATAGAAATACACAGATTTCTGTGTTTTATATGCGTAAGTGGCATGTATCATTAGGTAACTATATTTTTATGTTTTAAATATTCATTTTTTCCTTTTTATATAAACGTTTTTTATTGAGGCATAATAATCATATAGTGAAGTGAAATGTACACTTAGGTGTGCGATTCGATCAGGTTTAATAAATGCATTCACTGATGTAAGCATACTCTCACCAAGACAGAGAATGCGTCCCTCACTCCAGAAAGATGTGTTGTGCTTCATCCAAGTGAAACCCTCCCACCATCCCACTACCCCAGAAGCACTTTCTCTTCTGAGTTGCCACCATAGATTAGCTTTGCCTGTTCTAGAACTTCATTTAAATGGAACCAATCTATGTATATCCTTTTGTATCTGAGTTCTTTTGCTCATGGAAGTGTTTTGGAGAGTTGTCCCTGTTGTTCTGGGTAACAGTGGTTCATTCCTTTAAATCGCGAGCAGTACTCCATTTTATAATTACATCACATTTTTTGCATTCTCCTGTCGGTGGAAATTTGGGTTGTCTTCATTCTAGGACTATTATAAGTAAGGCTGCTATGAGTATTCTTATATATATCTTTTTGAAGCATATGTTTTCATTTCTCTTGGTTATATATCTATGGATAAATCGCTGGGTCATAAGTAACTGTAAGTTTAACTTTATGAGAAAGTACTGGACTGATTTCCAAAGTAGTTATACCATTTCACACTCCCATCAGCAATGCCTAAGAATTCTAGGTGTTTTATATCCTCACGAATATTTGATGTTGTCAGTCTTTTAAATTTCAACCATTCTAGTGGGAATGGATGATTTTGCATTATGATTACAACATCATCTTAACAAATTAAACTTTTAAAAATTATTTCAACTAGCAATTCCTCTAATTGCTCAGGCAAGAAACCTTGATGTCATCCTTGACTCTTTTCCTTCTCTCACACCTGACTTCTGATGCGTCAACAAATTTTGGTTAATTTTACCTTCAAAATACTCTATCATTCATCTACTTCTTATCACCCCCACTGCCACCCAAGATCCAAGCCGTCATCAAAGCTCATCATCATTAGCCTTCTACCTGGTCTCCTGCTTCAGTCCTTGTCCCTACAGTCTGTTCTAACACAGGAGACACACCTAAGATCATGTAAGTCCTCAACTCAAGACCCTCCATTTGTCTCTTCCAACTCATATAACGAAAGTCCAAGTCTTTTCTATCATCTTCAAGGTCCTGCATGATGTGGATCCATGGCTACTTTCTGCAAGTATTTTCACATGGACTGATAGCAAATATCACCTTTTTCCTGACCACACTCTACATAAATCTTATACTTCTTCCATAATTCTATCTTTTTTACCCTGACTTATCGTTTCTTTATAGATCTTTCTACTACCTGAAATTATCTATTTGCTTGTTTATTATCTGTCTGTCTCACTACAATAAAAGCTCTAAATTGGCGCTAGAACATGCCTAGTAAATAAATAAATAATTTGTAAATATTTGTTGAACGTATTCCTTTTTGTCATCTTTGGTAATTTTTCAAACCTATTTGTTTATTTCTTTGTGTATGTGTATATATAATATGTATTTTAATCAACAAATCTCATCTCTTCATCTAAAGGCTTTTGGATGACTGTGATCTGACTTAAACAACCTTTACTTTTTTTCATTTATCAGTTTAAATTTCTTTCATTTTTTAGCATTATTTTATTGGGGTCATATTGGCTCACAATGTTGTGTAAATTTCAGGAGTACATCACTATAGTTCAGTTTCTGTATAGACTGCATCATGTTCACCATCACAGTCCAGTTTTTATCCATCGTCATACACATGTGCCCCTTTATCCCTTTCGCCCCCACAAGCCCCTTCTCCTCTGGTAACCACTAATCTATTCTCCTTATTTATGTGTTTGTTTGTGATTTAAACATCTTTTATTTTCAAGATGTATGGTAGACTTCCCTCAAAGGATATGTGCTTAGGCAATATTTCCTGATCAATTGATTGACGGTAGAAGAAAAGGAGTGGATGCTTTTCAACCTATTTCTTTGCTTGTTTATATATGTATGTTTGTGTGTGTGTATGTATTTACGTATGTGTCCATTGTAACTAACAAAAATCACCTCTTCGTCTATAGAGTTTTGGAGGATAGCGATCTGACTTAAATATCTTTTATTTTCAACACATAGTGTAGAATTCCCCCAGACTGTTTTTGTATATGTGATTTTTGAAAAACACAGAAGACCCAGAGTCTAATTCTGAAAGAATCTACAGTCATGTGAATGACAGATTTGGGGTATGACTGGGGACTGGAATGGACACAGAGCTCTTTTAATTCTGTCTAACAAAGCCACAGACTAATGTTAAGGAATGTTTGTGTGATCTCTCCAGTGAGGAATCAGTTACCCAAACACAGGAGTCTTTACAGAGATCCAAAATAATCATAAAACCATTATAACCACAAGACCTCTTCAGAGTTATCCCCTCAATAGTGAATGCTGCCTTTTTAAGCCAACTCTTATATTCAGAGAAGGATTGCAATATCTCCAGCCTGGAAGAAATCCCTATTCCTGTGGTTCATTTACTTCATCTCTGTGGTTCTTGGAAGGAAGGATGGAGTGAAAGCCACCCTGAGGCTGTTGACTGTGAATTCAAGTCTTGAGCAATGTACGGAGAGCTTCAATAAACTTTGGCCATTTCACCAGCCTTCATTCCATGGGAAATACTGTCCAGCTATCTCCACGCCCCAGTAAATCGTTTGCCATAGGACAACCCTCTGATTTCTGGTCCTAGGTATTCGTAGGTCTCCAGTCAGAGAAGGGAAAGACATGACCACCATGTGGGAACTATGAAGGGAAAGCCTGCCCTTGGATCATCAGGTGCTACGAGAAGGCCACCAGTGACCATAGTTCCTCTTTCACTGTGTATCTTGCTTACGTCAACATTTCCTGCTCTAACACTGCGCTGGGCAGTAGGAGGCACTGCATAAGTAAATATTACATGGGAGGAAGAATGAAGTAAAGTAGGAGAAAGAATGAAATGAAGGGAGGAAGTGAAGAGCAAGGAGCTCGTTCTTATTGGATGTTGGCTGTCTGATGGGGAGGAGGGACAAGAATTCAGTTGGTATTAAGTTATAAAGGAAGGTTAGAACTTTCACTTTGCTGTGAATTCACATACTTGTAATTTTTTACTTAACGTTAACATTTACATTCTCTACTAGACTTCAACTCCATGAGGGTAGAAACTGTCTTTCTTTAAAAATATCAATATTGTCTCTTTGACCTCCATAAACAGCCTTACATCTGAAACCATATTGGGCAAGAAACTAAGTGAGACTCTGCTCTAAGCCGATCTAAGCATATTTCATGATTGTATTCCCCACGTGATCTAGACCGACGCTTGGCACAACATGAATGTTTAGGCAGTGTTTCATGAATGAACACCTGACTGAAAAAATATAAAAATGCATGATAACAATGGATCTTTGTTATCTTAGAATTCATTGGAAAAACAACTTTGCTGAATATGAAATAGATGCACCAAGGGTTTTCCCATGTTCAGTTAACTTTCTCTTACCAATATGGTGAGTGGTGCCAGCAGAGAGTCTGTCAGACGTGATACTGGGATTTCAACCCATTACACAATAGGGAGAATTTTTCAGAATTCTCAAACTCCTCTGAAAACATTTCCACACAGGTCACATCATGATCTGTTTGCCATTTGTAAAGTAAAGCACCATCATGAAAAAGAATATTTAATACCATAAAGAAAAACCCTACCTTTACCAGCTAATAAATGTCAGATTCCCCCTTCCAGCTGCACGGCAAGAAAGGAATCATAAAGTCAGATCATAGCCTCCTGTGAGTTTTGAATCAAAATGGAAATTAAGAAATGGAGGTTTAATAATCCTTAACGTTTGCTCTTTGGGGAGTCTGCTATTTGTTGAGAGCGGGGCTGGCATACGTTACGGGGTGGGCAGTTGAGATGAGGCTCCTTTTCATCATCCCATCCTTGTAGTATTCCTTTATGTGAACTTTCTTACTCCAGGGTTGTGCAAATACCGTGTCTCCCCAATGGCTTCAGAGCGTGAGGCAAGGCAAAGCTGAGGAGATGCTGACCCCATCATTCCGAGCCCTGTTTAAGATGAGAGCTAGAGCACCAAAGATAGCCAAGTGCCTGGCACTGTCCATCTGCCACTACTTGTTTCGGCCCATGGCTTTTGATGGCCATCTTTAACCTAGTACAGATAGAAAGGCCTCTTCTTCAAATCTTCCAGTGAAAGAAAATTCAATGTTCCCTTGGTTACTTTTATCAGGGTAGAGTGTTTAGCATTCATAGATATTTTGGTAGTATCTACAGGGTGGCCACCCTGTCTGAAAACATTTTGCTACATTTGATACATGTGATAAATTTGGACTTTTATTACGTATATTAATACATATCAAATGGTCTATTGATATGATGATATAATTTATATAACAATATTATTTGTGTTTCCAAACTTTTAGCCGCCATGTTTTACAATCTTAATGTACATATTCTATAAGCCACACCTCCACTTCTCATTATCTACTTGGACATGTGCTCAGAGAGGTACAAATAAGGATGTGTATTACAGCAATGATTGCACTGGAAAAAATTGGTAAAATTCTAAATGTTCATTAATATAGGTCTAGTTAAATAAACGCTATGTATATAAGAATGAGATATTAAGATATAAGAATGAGAAAATAAGATAATGAATAATATACAATGATGCATGAGTGACCATCTCACCCATGACTATAAACTGTGGACAAAATATACAAAAACACTTATTTAAGGGCTCTAGATTGAACAACAGTTGGCAAATTTTTTAAAGAAGTCAAAACTTTAAGAAAGTTTCCAATTTTTGTGGTATTACCTTACGGTAAGCAGCAGTTTTGTCACAGAGCAAGGTAGTTAAAGCTCTAAAAAAGAAAAGCTCCCTATCTTTCTTGTCTAAGGGACCAGAGACAGAGCCTGGTACAAACACTGGTATTAATTTGGAATGTCTTCTTTTGTTTGCTGAGGAAGATTAGCCCTGAGCTAACATCTGTGCCAATCTTCCCCTGTTTTGTATGTAGGTCACTGCCACAGCATGGCTGATCAGTGTTATAGGTCTGTGCCTGGGAACTGCTTCTGGGCTGCTGAAGTGGAGTGTGTCGAACTTAACCACTAGGGCATGGGGCCAGTGTAGGGCCATTTTAAACAGTAGGCTGGCTACAGTTTTCTGCCTTGGTTTAATAATTTGTGCAAAGATGTGAGTTATTATTGATTTTGACCTTTGAAAATTTAATGAAGGCATTGGGCCCTTTCCTTTAAAAAAAAAGATGAACATGAGCAGAAGCACACAAAAATCTACATGTAATTACAGAAGTGTCACAGCCTCTTAAAAGTCATTCATAATCCCTAGATTAATAATAACAATAATAAAAGCCCTGATACAGGATAGATTCCTTTCATGATAGAGACCAACATGATGTTGGCAGACCAAGTAATATGATGGATGAAAAATCAGAATAAAAAATTTCTTTAAGGGGCTGGCCCCGTGGCTGAGTGGTTAAGTTCTCGCACTCCGCTGCAGGCGGCCCAGTGTTTCGTTGGTTCGAATCCTGGGCGCGGACATGGCACTGCTCATCAAACCACGCTGAGGCGGAGTCCCACATGCCACAACTAGAAGGACCCACAACTAAGAATATACAACTATGTACCGGGGGGCTTTGGGGAGAAAAAGGAAAAAAAATAAAATCTTAAAAAAAAAAATTCTTTAAGGATGGGGATGCCCCGATAATTCAAACTGTAGTAAATGTAAAATCTTGCATTTTGTTCTAAATAATTAACTGCAAATGTACAGAGTGACAAAGACATGACTCAGTGGCTTCATAAACAGAAAAAAAAGTTATGGAATTTTGTTGATAATAAGCTCCATTATGTACTATAAATAATCTTATGTGCTTGCCAAAAAAAAAAAATGTCATCTTCGGTTGCTTTGATGGAACTTTAAGTTTCCAGAACTGCACTGCACAATACGACAGCCACTAGCCACGTGTGGCTATTTAAATTAAACTAAGTTTTAATTTAAATAAAATTAAAAACCCAGTGCCTCTGTCACACATGTGCCTTAGTCCACATTTCAAGTGCTCGGTAGTCACATGTGGTTAGGTGGCTGCCGTATTAGACAGCATCAGCATAGAACATTTCCATCAACGCAGAAAGTTCTGTGGGGCTGCACTGCTCTAGAACAAGAGTCACACTCTGCTCTGCCTTGGTCAGAACACACCTGGAATGGTAGACACGTGTTGTTTGCTGCTCAGAATGGATTCTTCCCTTTCCCTGGAAGCAGAATACTGAATGTCCTGTGGGAAAACACCGCCCTCTCATTCTCAGCCAGTTGATTTGGGTGTTACTGGTGCCTCTCCCGGCTTCATGGACGGGCCCTTATTAGCTTTACCAGAGGAGACCCTCACGACTCCCTCTGGGCACAGTGGTGTACAGATTGCAGATACAGAACTATGGCAGGTCTTTTTACAGTATAAAGGGAGAGTGTAGACCTGCTAGAGAGCCACCTCAGGATGAAGCCAGCACTGTAGACTATAGGACAGAGAGAAAAAGGGGAACGGAAAACTTGGTGTCATTGTTTGACCTTTAGGGTCAAGCTTCATTTGAAGTCCACCTGACTTCTTTAGGTTACATGCACTCATAACCTCCCTTCAGTGTTTAAGCTCCTTCAGTTGGGTTTCCTACCACTTGGAACATAAAGAGTCCTAAATGATATCCCTGATAAATTGCGTTCAGTTGTGAGCATTCCATTTTGGACAATGATACAACATAATGGAATGTTTTCAGAGGAGAAAGACCAGGAGGGTGAAAGAACTTCAAGGGAAGATTCCTCTTCTGTTCCCATGACCAAATTAAGCCTTCATTCCCAGGCTAGTCCAAGTGGCTGATGTGACCATTTTGACATTTCATAAATTCCCCTGGGAAGGATTCTAAAAGCTTCCAGTCTTCATTTAAAATAGTATGGTAGAAGAAACAAGGCCATTTGATGAAGTCACTGAAGCCACCGATCTCCCGGTATCATCAGCACAAAAAAATAAGACAGCAAATCATGTAAAATTACTTTTCTTTTAAATATAAGTGACATTTATATCAGCATAAGATTGCATTTTAATAACTGTGCTACTCCAAAATGTGTCACTTTAGTTGTACGATATTATAAAAGAAAACCAGTGGACATTATTTTTGTGTCATTTTCTAATCCAGTACATTTTTATAAAATTCTACAGATTGAGTTAATATTTTAAAGCTGTATATGTAATGAAATTTGAAATATTCTTTGAAGATAGCTCTTCTGGAAGGCTGATAAAAACATCCAATAAAGGACTGCAAAGAATTGTTTTCAGACGCTTGAGGGAGAAGGTAGAAAGACTTTCTCTGTACTCTCAAAACGGTCTGTAAGCTCCTGTTTTGTGGCTAAGTCAACCAAGCTGCCCACTTGCTCCTTGGCACCCCCGCACCCCCACCATTGGAATGAGAAGGTACGGATTCTTCAGAGGTTACAAACTTTAACGCAGAAGTTCACAATCACCTGGGGGGGGCTTTAAAAATATGGATACTATTAGATGGAGAATTACCATATGATCCAGCAATTCCACTCTAGGTATTTACCCCAAATAATTGAAAGCAGGAACTTGAACAGATACGTATAAAGCATCGGCCATAGCTGCATTACTCACAATAGTCCAAATGTGGAAACCACTCAAATGTTCATCACTGGATAAATGGACAAGCAAAATGTGATCTATACATACGATGTATATTTCCTTAAATGTATACTTCCTTAAAAAGGAAGGAAATTCTGACACATGCTACAGCATGGGGGAACCTTGAAAACGTTTTCCTGAGTGAAATAAGCCAGACAGAAAAGGACAAATACTTTATGATTCCACTTATATGAGCTACCTAGAATGGGCAAATTCATAGAGATAGAAAGGAGAAGTTACCCGAGGCTGAAGGAGGGAGGAATAGAGGGTTATTGTTTAATGGGTACAATGTTTGTGTCTGGAATGCTGAAAAATTTCTGCGGAGGTATGGTGATGATTGTTGTACAACAGTACGAATGTGCTTAATGTCACTGAATTGTACACTTAAGATGGTTAAAGTAGTGAATTTTATGTGATTTCTATTTTACCACATTAAAAAACATGTACATGCTGGTACCCACCCCCAGAGATTCTTATATAGCAGGTCTGGGGCGCAGTTTAAGTATTGGGATTGTATAGGCCACTCAGGTATTTCTAATGCACAGCCTCACGCCTTAGGGTCCGGCAGGTAATATAAATGAGTCAAAGCAGCCAGGTGGGGACTGAGAAGACATGGAGGGCACATGCTTTGTCTTATGGGGGTAGCTGCCGCCACTAGGCCCTGGTTAATTAGTGCCCCGAGAGAATACAGGTCCCAGAGTGGCCAGATCCTCTGAATTAAAAGAAACATGTACCTGGATGTTTTTAGGAAATCTGATTTTTAAATTACCCTAACTTATTCAAATTTTAAAAGAAATAAAATACTAGTTGACAAAATACAGTATGTGTGAGGACTGTGTGCTGGGTACCAGCCATCCTGGGTTGCCTGGGACTGTCCATGTTTTAGTACCAAACGTCCTCATCTTGGAAAAACCACACAGTCCTAAGCAAACCAGAAAGGTGGGCCGCCTAGGAGGATACTCATTTACAGCTTCTGGTCTTCTGGTCTGAAGAGGTGGAACAACACACATGTATTTGATTCTATTCAATGGCCACGGACTGGTGACAGTACAAGGAGGAGTCATGGAGAGGTTTCGATCTCACTGTGATATTTACTAGCAGTCACACTACCCCAAGCCATTCAAAATAAACATGCACTCTAAGCAAGAATAGCAAACCTGCTAAGCAAACCCAGTCTTAAGACAAATCTCACAGCTTTCCTCCTTATTAAGTTTATACCCCTATGCCCCTCCTATACAGAAAATTTGGAGCCACCACTGGCATTGACAGCTACACAGGCACAATTCTAGGAAGAAAGCTCCATGGTCGTGGCCATGGTTTCTCGTTCTACTTTGTTGTAAGTGATGTAGAAGTGATAAAGACATGGTGCCTGTTCCAGAAAGGTCCCTGGATGTTGCTAAAAGTCTTTCATTGGTCAGGTATCTATCAATCTGTGGCTCTAACATTTTTTTCCACTGTGGTCAACTGCCCTGCTGAGACATCTTTCCTTGGTGGGTAATAGATTTATTAACATATGTGGTAGTCTTTAAGGCTATTCGCAAGTATTCTGGTTCTTCTCTTTCTGGTCACATGGCTCTCCTGGGCCTCCAGCTTGCCCACTCATCCCACAGATCTTGGGTCTTGCCCTCCCCCATAGTCAGGCGAGCCAATTCCTTATAATAATCTCTCTCTCTCTCTCTCTCTTTTTCCATCTCTCTCTTTTATATATGCATGTGTGCATGTATATATACATCCCATTGGTTCTGTTTCTCTGGCAAACCCTAATACAGCATGGCATGTAAAGGTGGGCCTAGAGGCACTATATATATATTTTCAAGCAGCTCAATCTTCTTAACTCGTGTTCAAGGCCCTTTCAACCAGTCCTAGAGCCCAGCCTCTCTTTCTAACATAACCAATGATGCGGCCTCACTGGATTCCTCAAACATGGCGTCATCTACCCCTCCATGCCTTTTTACATTCTATTCTCCAGGCCTGGACTGCCTTTCCTTTCCTCTGTAAGTATCTTATCTTATTTTGTTTTTTTGTTGTCATCCCTGCTATCTATTTCCAGTACTTTTTCATCATCCCAACCATAAACTCTGACCCATTGAACAATAACTCCCATTTACCTCTCCCCTCGGTCCCTGATAACTTCTATTATACTTTCTGTCCCTATTAATTTGCCTATTTTGTGTACCTCATATAAGTGGAATCATACAATATTTTTCCTCTTGTTTCTGGCTTGTTTTACTTAGCATAATGTTTTCAAGGTTCATCCATTTTGTAGCAGGTATTAGAATTTCATTCCTTTTACCAGCTATATAATAGTCTATTGTATGTTTATACCACATTCTGTTTGACCATTTTGGGTTGGGCTGTTCATTTTGTTCTTATTATTAAGTTATAGTTCTTTATATATTCTAGATATTAACCTGTTATCAGATATATGGTTGGCAAATATTTTCTCTAACTCTGTGGATTGTCTTTCATGGTCTTGATAGTGTCTTTTGATGCAGAAACATTTTTAATTTTGATGAAGCCCAATTTATCTGTTTTTCTTTTGTTATCTGTGCTTTTGATTTCATATCTAAGAAACCACTGCCAGGTCCACTATCAAGAAGATTTTCCTCCATGCTTTCTTCTAACAGTTTTACAGTTTTAATTCTTTAGGTCTTGGATCCATTTTGAGTTAATTTTTTTATATGGCGTGAGGTAAGAGTCCAGCTTCACTCTTCTGCATGTGCATATTCACTTTCCCCGGCACTATTTCATTTGCTGAAAAGATGATCCTTTTCCCATTTAACGGTCTTGGCACACTTGTCTAAAATCAATGGACCATATATGTAAGAGTCTGTTTTATAAAATTACATGAAAGTTTGTTAATTTTTGGCCTCACATCTTAGAAGTTATAACAGAGTATAAAGAGGCAAACGAAAAATTACTCAAGAGTTTTCCATCCAGATTAATATTTTGGTATATTTTTCTGTTATTTTCCCTAATTACATAACAAAACGCATGGAATAATTGCAGCTATTCCTCAGGTAGGCGTAAGTGGAAGACAAAATAGAAAAGGTTAAACAGTATCTGCCTTATATTTATGTTTATGCATTTTGTAATCAAATTCAGATTGTGCTATAAAAGATTTTACGTCTATATTTTCTCTCAGCATTACACCTGGACATTTTTCACGTAATTACTTATTCTTGGAAACATACTCCATTGTTTAAGGTGCACCTCAAATATCACCATTTCTGAGAAGCTCTCCCAGCTCTCTCTGACCCCAGGTAGAATCCGGGTGCATTCTACATTCTTGGTACCCTTGGGCACATTCTATTCTTCCTTATAATGATGCTGACTGCCACAGACAGAGTTCTTAGTAGGTGCTTAGTAAATTTTTGTTGAATTAAAGAAGGTGCCTCACACAGGGCTTCTGTTCAGTCAGTGGTCAACTTGAACATGTGACATGCCTCCACCTCCTCTTCCATTCTTTTGATATCACATCTCTGGACAGCAGCAGGCTCTCAGGATAGTTCTGGAGAGTGCTGGCTAACCAGAAAGTATTGTGGAGGTCAATATGGTACACATGGGCCAGGCTTGAATCCAAAGTCCTCAGTGACTCCAGAACACATAAGAGGCTCTGTGTCAAGATGCCCATTCACTTCTGTTCTGCTCTGCTTCCCAAATGATCAGGCACACTATTCACAGGAAGGAGAAAATGAAATGATAGTCCCTTTAGACAAATGTTACCTCACTGCCTTCTTGTCTTGAAGGCACTTGCAGTGTGAAGAGTAATGCTGTGCCCATGCGTTAGGTAGCCTGACAGCCTGTGCCTCTCTTCAGCTGCCCAGGGTAAGGGTATAGCAAATGCATTCCCAGATAGTTCCAATCATTTCAGCTTCTCTTCCCTCTGTCTCCATACCTTACGCTAAACTCAAGCGGTGGCAGTGGACTTGGAGCACCTCGGATCTGGCTGCACCACTTACTTGCAAAGATTATGAAAGTCATAAAAATTTCAACTTCTGTATTTCAGTTCTGTTACCTACACATGCAGAATGCTCTCCACTAACTCCCCGTCTTAGAGTTTGAGAAAGAAGCCTTCAGCTTCACGCTCAAAGAGACCGGCACCTACCCCTTGACAGGTGGTCTGCGGATGTTTCTCCAGCCTCCTTGGCAGAAACAAGTTCCAGTCTGTGCATAAAGAACACTGTCTCTGCATTCTTACCCTTACCCACGGGCGTGGACAAAGCCCTTTGAGGGAAAGCTATCTGATCAAATTGAGAAATACGAGTAGCAAAATAGTATAAGGCTTAGACAGTATATGATTTCATTGTGTTTATATCAGTAGTTAATGCTAAAATAAAATAAAGACAGCTGAAAAAAATGGACCTTCAACTTTATGCCAGGAACTAACCTGAATGCTCTACACATTTTATTTTATTTAATCTTCATGACACTATGACTATTTTGCAGTTGAGGAAATAGAGGTTCAACGGCTGGTTGAAGTTTGCACAGTTGGTCAATAGTTATTTGAAAACTAGCAGTCTATTATCATCAGAGCCCATGGTCTTACTCTCATACTGTCCTCTCTCCTGTTAACCTCTATTCAGCTTTAATTTTAAAAATACCGAGAATATATATATTTTACTCCAAAGTTGGAGATGCATGCCACTTAGTTAGAATGAGTATCTATGTGTGGGCATTGCTGGAAGAATTTTTGTTATAACCTAAGAAAGAAATTTTAACAATACTGACTGTCTCACGAGGGGGAAACTCTCCACCTCTGGGGGATATTCAAGCAGAATTTGCTGAAGGATTATCATTAGTCAACAATGTTGCAGAGCAGATTCCAGCCGTGGAAGGGTAGTTGGGATAAATGACCCTAAAGCTCTCCTCTGTTTGAAGGACCCTAGATGAAAGGATTCTAGAGGATCTCTTTGCTATTTTCTGCCCAGTTTGCTTTCTCTGGGCTGTTCCTTCCCATGAGCCAGAAGGACACAGGAATGACCTCCTTGAACTCACAGTGGTTCAGTTTGACTCTGTCCCTTGCTGTAGACAAGTGGACCAGAGAAGTTACCAAATTCAAGATGAGCCAATCAGCTTCCCTTCCTCATTGACATGAAAAAAAGCAAGTGTGAGTTGGTCTCTTAAACAGAGGGAATTTAAAGTGAAGAACCCTGTGCTCACCAGGCTGACTGGAGATAGTCAGCAGATAGAGAGATAGAGGGAGAGATGGAGGGAGCCGGTGCAAGAAGTGGGAGAAGCAAAGATGACTGGTGGTGGGGAAATACCGCCCTGTCCCTGATAGCCTCAGATTCCCAGCTCCAGTTCTTCCTGAGGACTTGGGACTCTGTGAGACACTCCTGTGTCTTTACAGTCAAGTCTCCTAATGGGTTCCTGTTACCTGCAAACAACCAGAGAGGCTCAACTAGGAAAGGGACAAATTGGGATCACCTTCTCTTTGAACATTGGTGAAAGGACAGGTCACAGCAGCCCTGCAGTGCACAGGCTGGAAGGTCTCCAGATTGCCATCCCCCATCTCCGTCTACTTCACCTTTGGTGCCTGCAACTCCGTGAACGCACAGAGGAGTCCATTTCTGTGTGGGGAGTTGTATGAATGCAAGGGAGATTTGTGGCGCTTTGTTTGATCCAGCTGTGGCTTAGATGGTTTAGTGAAAATAAGGGTGCAAGGGAAGGAAAGGTTTCCCAACAAAGGAAGTTCAGGAAACCTGTGTTTTAGACCAGATCCAACAATTACATCTCAGAGTTTGGCTCAAGTCTCATTCTATTTAGGTGTGTGAGACATTGTTGTCACTTCTATAGAAGTTCATAGAGACCCTTGGTTTAAACATGATAAATCACCTCTGAGAATGGCTTTAGGGTGAAACTAGTGAAGCCTGTCTACTTCTTTTCAGTGAAAAACTTGGGGCTACCTCCTGAGCAAAGTCTCGTGTTGGGCATGATTAATCAGGAGAAACACTACCCCAGAGAGACAAATAATCTTCCCATTCTTAAGGAAGTCTGGACTGTTTTTCTAGCACATATGGACAACTCATAATTATTCTTAAGTAACCCTGAGAATTTTAACATGAATTGAGTTATGTGTTTCTTGTTAAATGGATCAAATTTCAACAAAGCCCGGGAAACATCTTGAAAAATCACATGAATGCAATTTCCAAAAAAAACAATCCAAGAATTACTGCCAAAGAGCTTTATTTCTACTAGAAAGGAAGAGAAGAGTTTCATTTTGCCCCCCACACAGATTGTATGTTCAATTTGTGGTCTGCAATGGAAAATTCTGCTGATTTTGCTGATTCAGGGGAGGAGAGAAATAAAGAGGACTATTGTTGTTTGAGTGATAAAACTGTTTTTCTTTCTCTAATATTAAATTGTTATTAACATTTTCAATTTGAATCTACAAATAGTGAGATTTAATGGGTGTGAGGTATCATGGGAGGAGAAGGACAAAGAACTGACCACATGATGCTTGTCCCATGGGCCTTATAAGTTAGATCTACACGTAGGGCAATGCTGGCCCACACAGGCCCTTGTGTAAATTAGAAAAAGACGCCCCTTCCAGGCAGATGCAGCCTTATGGGCAACCAGTGAGCACAGGGGACATTTATGCAAATTAGAAAAAAACATCTCTTTCTCTGGTGGCTGCAACCTTGTGCCAGGGTGCACATCTTGATTTCATCCTCCTTGCCTTTGACCAGGTGCTCTTGTGCTGGACACAACTTGCCCATCTGACCGCAGCATTCCTGCCTTATAAGACGTGGAATGCACTAATCTAAGGATCACTCATCGACTAAGTGGATGCAATACAACCATCATTCTCCATCTTCAGTGAGTAGAAGGATGACCTGGGAGCTTGTTAGAAATACCTGAGCCTCACCCCGGATATTCTGATTCAGGATGACTGAGATGAGCTCTAGAGATGGTATTGACAACACACTGTCCCGGGTGTTTCTGATGCCAGTGATCCAAGAACAATAGTTTGAGAAGTAAAGATGTAAGAAGTACATGGTCTGGGTCATCTCGAAGGAGAAGAGATCAAGAACATGTTGGAGAAGACCTACAGAGGATGGGGAATTTTAGTTATGTGATAACCGAACTGTAATTTCTGGAACTTTTGCCTTAGTACAAAAATGTTTTCATTTCCCAAAATGGATGAGAAAAGCTCAGCAAGGCTTATTTGAAATTGTCCAGAAGAGAAAAATGACAGCTGATGAAAATTGTTTCTATGATGAATCCCTAAAATAAGCTTTGTTTGGGGACTAAAAACTTTGCAGCCACTAACGCTAACTTCTGCCTTTTGATATGGAAAAAATGATAAAGAAACAACACGCTAGTTGGGTCTAGGCAGAGATTGACAGTGACGCCAAGACATCCAGAGATGTGACACCTCTGTAATGAACTCCCCCATCTGCTTCCCAGAACGTTCCTCCAGCGGCACCCCTAACTCTCCAAGGCGCCTCTGATGATACCAGCACATACTTAATTATAGGAAACAACTCTGGCTTCTGGCACAACAAGGTCTCCTTTGGAAATGGGACTGTGCTGCACATGGAATGGTGGTTTCCATTAAAAAAATTCATTAGCAGTTTTGAGGCCTTCAGCTCAGAGCATTTTATACTTTTCTAAAAAGCATTATTCTATAATAATAAGACAAATATAATCCAAAGTATTCTCTGGCACAGAAGACTTTCTTGTTTCATTCTTCCTATTTCTTCCCAAATCATATACCAACAAAAAGGCAATTGTCACCATAGGAAGAATGAAACAAGAAAGTCTTCTGTGCCAGAGAATATAATTGCCTTTTCGTTGGTATATGATTTGGGAAGAAGAGTCTTCTCTACCGTTATTGGGTCAACCTTCTATCTTTGCATTTTGTTTGTGGTGGAGGCAATAGTTTTATCTGTAAAGATCACATTTGAGAAAGCCCAGAATGGAAAAAATGGGAAGAGAGAGGTGCTATCCCATAGTATAGCAATCCACCTGACCCAACAGTCTGTATGCTGGGTAATGGCAGGTGAAAAGCATTGCAGCTGTTAATCAGTCGTTAGAAACATCACAGCATCTTCACTTCCAGATGTGTTAGCTCTCTGCCATCTGTCTTCTCATGTGCTCTTGCTCCTTTCCTTCTTCCTGGCCAAACATCCCACTCCTCTTTTCTTTCCCAGCCCTTCCCACTATGCCCTGTGAAACCTTCTTTGGATTAATAACATACTGCCCTGCCTCTTCAACTGTTTGACATATTCAGTCTCAACCTCTTCACATGTCCCTCTAACATTTTTGAACTGAAACCCAGATCTCCTAAATTCTAGATTTGTAGGTCTAAATCCAAATATTTTTTCAAACTTTTCACTTGCATACCTAGAGACATCTAAAACCCAGCATGTAACAAATGGAAATCATTACCTTCCCCAAATCTGCTCCTCTACCTGTGCTGGCTTCAAAGTCCTCTTGAGAGATAGATAGATAAATAGATGGACACATACATACATACACACATATGTACATACATACATAGATAGGGAGATCAATAGAGAGAGAGAGAGATAGGTAGGTAGGTAGAGAGAGAGACAAAGAGAGATGTACATATGTATGTGTGTATGGGCATCATAGTTCTATTTTAGACATGGATTATTTGAACTGAATTGAACTCCAACAAAAAAACAATTTGGTGGTAAGATTTTAAAGCTATAATACTCTTGCTGTCCTCATACCTGGTATTAATTTAAGAATATTAAATTCTTATGTCACAAGTCAAGAGAAGGTATTATCAGTATATCTCAAAATGTGATCATAGCATATGTGTTCTGGAGGATTTTAATAGAAATGCTCGGAAGTGTTCCAGTCTCAAAAGAGATTTGAAACACTGGGTTAAACACTAGATTGCTGTACTGCAGGATTTCTCAGGGTTTTTAATATACTAATTCACACTGTGACTCTATAAGATAAAGAGTGTGCAGCATTTTCAGACTTTTTTTAAACTATGGAATCCTTTCTCATACTTCCATCTTCCTTCTCTGATACACCCCCCAACACACACACTTTCATAATTAATATTCTATGGGCTATACTTGAAGAAATATTTACAGTGGCTTATCTGGTTCTCTTCCCCTTCTTAAAACCCCAGGCTTTCATCCCAGTGGTTAACAATATACTCCATGGTCTAAGGTGAACTTTACCATCTTAGAAAGCCACTTCCCTCAGAGCTTATCAGAAGAATAAAGTGAGGAAATTACCCTTACATGAGGCAAGTAGAGAGGAAGAAGACCAGTACTGGATAGTATGGGTTGGAATCACTGTAGTAGACCAGAGAAGGGTGTAGCAGATGCTGTCATTGCCCACCTACCATCTGTTCCTCCTTCCTTCCTGGAGGAGTCCTGACTTTGTTCAGGTATCAACCTCTCCCCATGAAGACTTGCACCTTGAAAAAGAGGACTGCATCTCCAGCTCTTGGGATGGGCCGAATTGGTTTATTACTAATCCTATCCCCTTTGCCTGTGATTGGTTCCAGGAAGGGCACATGACCCAATCCTGCCCAAAGAGACATGAGGGAAAGACTACAAAGGGGCTTCTGGTAAAAATTTTCTTCCCCATAAAAAAGAGAGTTAAGAAGAAATGGCCTCTCTCCTTCCTCTGGATGTTGTGTGTTGGACAATACCTGGAAATGCCATCTTGCTCCTAGCCTGAAGATTAAATTAACACCAAGATGGCAAATCAGATGGAAAGATCCAAGATCCTTGATGACAACACTAAATCCAATCTCCCTGAAGCCTGCCCTTTCTCTCAATTTCTGAATATTTTTTAGGTCTGTCTGTGTTGAAGTCTTTGTTGCTTGAGATTAGAAGCATTCTAGTTGTAACTGACGATGAGATAAGTGGATTCTCTGGGGGAGGCTTCCAGTGTCTTCACAATTCCTTTTGTATCCGTGGCAAGTCAAGACATGCTCTCCCAAAAAATCTTGAGTTGAAACTACATAGACATATTATGTGGTGATCTGGAAGATGTTATCTGGTGAAGACCATGTTTGTTAACCATCTGGATCTGGCAAACACCAGGATAGTGGAATAGATGTGTTGCTTCCCAGTTCTGCCTCTTACTGGCTGTGACCTTGGGCAAAGCACTTAACCTCTCAGAGCTTCAGTTGTAGCTGTGAAAAGGGGATAAATAATAGTATGCACATCATGGAATTTTTTGGTGAGGATTACAAAACATAACCCATGAAAGTTCCCACCACAAAGTAACTGCTAGCTTTCAAAGGGCTGGCTCTCAACTATTTGGGCAGAAGTTATTCATTGGTCTCAGGTGTCAGAGAAGGTTATTAAAATAAATGATTTCTATATTAGCTTCCTATTTTTTTTAAAGATTAGCACCTGAGCTAACATCTGTTGCCAATCTTTTTTTTTTTTTTTCCTTCTTCTTCTCCCCAAAGCTCCCTAGTACATAGTTGTGTATTGTAGTTGTGGTCCTTCTGGTCGTGCTATGTGGGACTCCACCTCAGCGTGGCCTGATGAGCAGTGCCATGTCCATGCCCAAGATCTGAACCTGTGAAACCCTGAGCCACCAAAGCAGAGTGCAGGAACTTAACCACTTGGCCAGGGGGCCAGCCCCTACTGTCCTATTCTTAAACCATAAGTTTCGCAAAGGTAGGGCAGAGAACATGTCTTATTCATTTTATATCTTCCACCACACTTACCACAGAAAAAGTGTTCAGCAACCATTTAGGAAGGCAATTACAGCCTGGAGCTCCTGCTAAAATGCCTCATCTACTCCTAATTTTGTGTCGTGGAGATTTGAAAGTACAGCTGTAAATTCTTTGACACTCCTCCCATCAAGAGGTGGACCTACGTTAACTCTGGAATCTGGGTAGGGTTATAACTTGTTGAGCAGAGAACAACAGAAGTAATGCAATGCAGTTTCTGAGTTGAGTCATAAAAAGTCATGTAACCTCCGCTGTGTTCACTGGAAGGAACATTCACTCTTAGAACTCTGATCTTCCATGAAGGAAGTCTGACCACCTTGAAGCTGCCATGCTATGAGGAAGCCCAAGTCACAGGGAGAGGCCTTGTGAAGGGTCTCCAGACAACTGTCATGGCTGAGCTAAGCCTTCAAGTCATGCCATTGTAGACCCTGACATGTGAGAGAGGAAGCCTCCAGATACTTTCAGCCCACAGCTGTTCTAATCACCTCCAGCTATTTGAATGATCTCAGCTGAGGCCCCAGACATCATGAGGCAGAGATAAAACATCCCCACAGTGCCTTGTCTGGATTCCTGACACATGATATTTGTGAGCAGAATAAGAGGGTGGTTGCTTTATGCCAGTCCAGTTTTGGGGTTGTTTGTTACACAGCAATAAATACCTGGAACACCTGTCATTCTTAGTTTGATTTCATAGCTTAGTGGTTCAAGGCCTATGCTTCTTTTTAAAAATAGAAGTAAATATTAAAAATTATGACAAGAGTTTGGATATTTCATGACCCTTCCTTTCAAATTTTGGTGGAATTGGGGACACCCTAGTTAGGGATGGTGTTTGATATTTTATTGAGTTCAGTTTCCTTCTTCTGGAATTCTGAGGAATAAGATGTAGCTCTTAATATACCTGAAAACTGAAAAATTTTCTAAAATCCTCTCAATTCAGTGCTATATTCCTGTATATTCAGTTTGAGAGATTTTAGTTGTTGGACAAATTTTAGATCAATTCCTTATATAATGAGTAGCTAATTTAAGTCAAAGTACACTTACTCCCTTGTTTTGCTTTTTATTTTCTTTGCCCTCCTACATTGTAGGCAACGTTGAATAGTGCCAGACTTCTTAGCATCTGGAAATCGTATAAAATTCAGTTTGTGAATAAAAATATTCTACCATTTCCTGGTCAATTGATTTTGTTAAATACTAAAATTTGGCTTATTCCTTTGTAAATGATGAGGACAGGCAAAAACTAATGTAACTTTCAAAAAATATGTATGTTTTTAAAATGACCATCCTGTTCCAGAAAATAACTCCACAAGTGATTTAGAAAATCTGTTTCTGACTAAAATCTAGCTCTAAAACTGAAACCATCCATTGATTCATTCATATAAATATTCATTCAATAAATATTTTTAGAGTACCCATTATGTGTTAGCCATTATGTTAGGTAAGGAGAATTCAGAGGTAAGCAAACCCAAAGATTTCTCCTAGAGGTATTCTAAAGAGAGACAGAAAATGTTTTCCTGGTGATTACATCCTTGAGCTCTGTTTCAGTCCCACTTCTGCAACAGCTGCAGGAAGTTCTCAGAAGCATATTTGCTGTAACTCCAGCTACTTTGTCACCGTTGGCAATAGGCAGAAAGAATCTTAGGTGGAGCTGCTCTTTTAGTAAATTAAACAATGATCAAAACTTTGTGCATTTTTTCCACCACTATGTGTCATCTAATTTTCCATGACCATCAAGACATTATGTGTGTGATAAGTGAGTACAAGATCATACATATAACAAAAAGAAAACATGCATACACAGAAAACAAATATGAAAATATACTGGGTAAGGCATAATTTACCATACAGTTAAAAAAAAATGAGTATTCAGCCCACAAAAGATATTTACTGCTTTAAGATTTTGCAAGGGACGTCTATGTCTGACCAGTCTATGTTCTTTTCTTTTGGTAACATTACCCTAATTTTGCTTGAGAAACCACTGCTGTTCCATTCTCAGTCTATGTGTTTTGAGTGTGGTTAACCCTGCTCCCGAGATTCAGGGGCAGGTATGTGACATAAACTGCCAATCAGCATATGCCAATCCTCAGGCCAACAGTTATTGGCTCTGGGGCAGTCACATGACTCAACCTAGTCCAATGAGAACTTCATCCAAGTTGCTGGAAGAGCCTTGACAGAGGCACTTGGTCTTCCCGTTAGAGTTGCTGACAGATTATGATGTGTGCTTGGGGCTTCAGGCTGCCATCTTGCTACCACATGGGATGATTCATCCAGAGAGTGAGCCAACCCAGAAGAAGGCAGAACTAAGATGAGGGAGGAAATCACACCCCATGATATTTAAGTCTTTTCCTCTTGACTAAAAATTTCTTAAATTTTTTTATTTGCTTTTTTTATTAGCAACCCTGTCACTTTTAGTAACTTCTTCTGCCTCTCTACATGTTTATAAACTAACCAGCATATATGTAGTACCTAAACACTCACTTTGCTTTAATAAGCTGCCTTTCAAGCCATTAGAGAAAGATTTAGAGGTTAAAGAATGATGTGGTAAGTAATTTATGTTTGAATCAACCTCCTATTTTATAGACTATGTTAAAAAGTACCCATAAATATTTCTTCTTGGCATCTTCAGGAATCTTAATGGGTTAAGTGGCCAGCATGTTCTACACGTTGTTCAATTCACAGTGATCTACCTGAGCAGGCATGGGCTTCCCTCCCATTTCCCTTCTCTTATTTCCATCATTACTTCAATGGCTGTCTGTTCTGCAGTGCAGGGCAATGGATCCTTAAGAAGGTCACCGATATATATATATGTGTTCCTGGCCTTAACTCCCTGCTTCTGCCCCCAGGATTCTGATGCCTATAAACCCAGGTGCAAATCCAGGAATATACATTTTTGACTAGAAAACCAGTAATTTTAATCCATGTGAGCTACTCTTTGTGAAGTACTGGTGTAAGGGATTAGAATCTTAGAGGATTATAGCTGGAGGAAACTTTACACATGATCTAGTCCTGTCTTTATTCCCAACACCCATTTTGCAGTTGTGAAAACTAGGACCCAGACCCAGAGCTGGACACAAATGGTGGCAGCACTAGAATCCATGTCTCTGGACTCTGACCAAAGCCTTCCCACTGTGCTTGTGTGGTCGTCACACTCAAACCTGAAACAGAACACAGCTGTGCTCTCCCCTGCAGCCTGAACTCAAGATTAAATTTTTAGAAAAAGAAAGAGGAAAAAAGAATAATGTGAAACCCCCTAGCTGGTTTCATGCTACCCTGCTGTGGTCTCTGGTTAGTTATTTTGCATATGGGACAGAGAATGTCTACAATGATAATATGCCTACAATTTACTGAGGATATAATATGTGCCGAGCGTTATGTTCATACATGCATTCTCTCTTTTAAAGCTCACATCATCCTTAGGAAAGAGGCACTAGCACTGCCTCTGGGTGTGAAAAGTGAGGTTAGGTCATCTGCCCAAATCACTCAGCCAGGACTGGACAACGATTTCAGTCCAAACGGGCAATGGTGCCTTGCCCTCCTTCTCCTTCTCTTTCCTTCTCTCCCTCTCTCCCACCTCCCTCTCCCCTCTCCACTTTCCTTTCCTCTCTTCTCCCCCTCCCCTGTTTTGCCCTCTGCTCCTCCCTCTTTCCCTCTCCTTCCCCCTCCTCCTCCTCCCTCCCCTTCCTCTTTCTTCTTTCCCCCTCCTCCTCCTTCCGCCTTCTCCCTTTCTTCCTCCTCCTCCTACCAAGGACTAATCTCCTAATCTCAGCCAGCCAACCTGCAAGTGTAGGTCATTTGTTACAATGTAGGAGTGGCTGGCAATGCGCACTGTCCCCACATGGCACTTTAGAATGATGCCACATGTTGGAGATTGTTGAGCTTGAATGTCCTACAGTAGAGGGGAAGTCTGGGATATTCCTAATGATGATGACGAAGGTAGTGATCATGATAATAAGGATAAACAATAACATTAATTGAGAGTCACTGATGTCCCAGACACTCTTCTCAGGGTTCTGTGTACATTATTTGTTTTACTCCCCACAACAGCTCTAAGATATAGGAATCATTATTACTCTCATTGCTTTTATGAATAAACTGAGTCAGAAATAGGTTAAGGAAATTGCCACAGTTCTAAGTACATGATGGAATAGGGAATCAAACTCAAGTAGTTGACTCCTGAACCTATGCAAAATAGGATGATGGCTAAATAATAGAATTACATGACTTTCCCAAATCAGGAAGGATAAATCCCCAATTTAGAGTCTTTAGGAGTATCCAGGATACCATGTCTCTCCAAGTCCCTACAACAGTATTAATATGGAAAATAATGACAATAATATTGATTACTAAGACATTCTGAGAATGTATGGTATGTGTTTGACACCTTAAGATCTTTGAAGGCATTATGCAATGTAATCCCATAGTCACCCCATGAGTTGGGTAGTGTTATTAAATTCCACTTGCAGATAAAAGGTTACATAACTTGCCCCATGTCATTACCCAAGTTGATATTAAAACTCTTGATACCAAACTTACTGAATAACTCAAGAGAAGTATTTTATCTCTATCTCTTCTAGGTCTAAAAGTGCTGGAAGACTCCGTGAGTCCTTGTAAGATGCTGCAAGAACTTGGTTATCCTTTATAGAAATAACCTGTCTTAGCGTGGCTCTCAGTGGCTGAGAATCCTTCCAGGATGTTGTGTCTGGAGTTGTCACTAAACGTTTTTCTGTGATGCTGGAGTGCAATGACACAAATCCTAATGTAACCTATAGAGGAGACACCAGATAGGGTCAGGCCGGGACTCACTTCTCCCAAATAGAAGTGAACTTTACTCTTCCAGAGCATTCCTGACATAGAGTCCATTGGAAATAACCTAAAGGCTCCCTTTCAAAGACTGGGTTATAATTCTTCAATAAGGAATTACCAAAAAGTAAAATTTAAGTCATTTAGCCATATATACTGCAAGTGTAATTTTAATATCTCTCTTTCCATTAAAGCTTTGTTCTTATTTTTTCTTCTCTTACTAACAAAGCAGCTCCCTAGCTGATTTCCTGTCTGTGGTTTTGGGCTGAGTTAGAGTATGTGGGTTGAGCCGGCAGCCCACGGTGAGCTCTCTCCCGGTACCATCTGCGCACCTCATTTGACACTGAATCATGCATTCTTCTGTCTTAATGTGTCTCTCATATTGCATCTTGTATTGTTGTTTAAAGTTTTGTGTGTTTAACTCTTGCCTCTTCAATTAGCTTGTAAGTTCCTTAAGGTCGGGGACTATGATTTATTCTTCTTTGCAGCCCCCATATTGCTGTTCAGTAAATTGACAAGGAAACATACTGAAGAAACTCTCTCACACGCTGTCTGAGTTCTCCATGCCTTGCACATTAACATGGCTTCATAATCTTCACAAACTTGAAGGGCTGTCTCTATTTAAGGCACAGTGATAGGTCCCCAGGAGGGTGCAGTAAGAACAGGTGGGTGGGTGTCAGAATGGTTTGGTTTATATACCAGCTCCATTGCTCATTAGTTCTCTGACTTCAGCAAGTTTTTTAACCTCTCTATAACTCAGTTTCTTCAAATATTACAGTGCTAATAATCATGCCTACATTCTAAAGCTGATTTAAAGATTAAGGCATACAAATTACTTAGAAGAGGCCCTGGTGTTTAGTAAATATCAATAAAATGGTGGCTGTTCTTATTATCATTGTTATTGTTGTTATTGTTATTGTTATTACTATTATCAGTGCCCTGCAGCCAAAGACCACTAGGAATGCCTGTGTAGTTGAACAAGTTGGGTTTATTCCTCATTGCAGTGAGGGGGAATGTATGCCATGAGGAACCCTGGGTCATCTGAGTAAGAGGGTATTAGAAAGAGCTTATTATAGGGTTTGGGTTTGTATTAGGTGATTTGGCACAGAGTTGAAGAAAGCAGGATTTTGCTCTGGTTGGATGCTGTCAGAAAGTGGGGGTAATCCTTTGGGGATCTAAAGAAATCTTATTTGGGAGAGACTAGATGGAAGTTGAGTATCTAAATAAATCTCAAATAGAAGTAGGGCACACTAGACAATGCTAAGGCTGTAGCTAGTTAAGAAGTAGCAGTCACTCGTATTAGCCAAGAAAGAGGGAAGTTTGGTTATTTTTGTGGTCTAGACAATGTTCATGCTTTTTTCCATATTCAGACATGGTTATGGCGTGGTCTTATTTTCATCTTGATCCGTCATGGTCAGAGTGGTCTTGTCTGATGTCAATGCTCTGTGAAATTGTTTAGATTCAATAGGAAAACACCCTGTCCTAGCTGACACTACTCAGCCAACTTCTGGATATATGAGGTGGCTTGTCTCTTTCTCAGTGTGAATAAAGTAATAATAATAGCTACCATTTATTGAACGTTTTTTACTTCCCAGACATTGTGCTGGACTGTTTACTTGCATTAGCTGATATCATTCTTACAACCATCCTGTAAAGTAGGTTTCATTATTAACAATTTACAAATGAGGAGACAGGCTAAGGGAGTTTGAGAAAACTTGGCCTAGATGACAGAACCAAGAAGTGATGCAGTCTTATGAAAACCCAAGATTGACCAACTCTGAAATCTGTGATGTTCAACCATATGAGAGTGACTGTTGGTTGAGAATCTACATTGGGCCTGGCTTTGCAAGTACTCTCTCATTTATTTGTAATCCATCTCTCAAAATCTTATAATCTAGTATGAGATGCAAATCTAATAAAAACATCTATCATATAAAGCAGATTATGATCCAAATGTGTTGTAAGTGTATAGAACAGGGAGCAGTACATTCATTTATTTAATAAATATTTATTGAACATCTCCAGTGTGGAGACATCATGCTAAATGCCAGGTCTATAGTTATTTGAGTGAAATTAATTAAGTCCCTAACCTCTTGCAAATTACATTTTGTGGGAAAGAGAAACATTAAACAATTGAACAAATATATAAGTATATGAAAGGAATAGAATGTGTAAGGATCTGTGACTGGAAAAAGTCAGGGAACTCCTGGAAAGGGAAGAGGATCCAGGGCAGCTGGAACACCATGGCTTCAGATGAGATGGGAAGATAGCGAGGCAGATCATTTAGGGCCTTCTGTGTTTAACCAGAGGATCCAAAAATTCTTTCCTCCATGCAAGGGGAAGCCATTCAAGGCTTTTAAATAGAGGGATGAACTGATTCGAGACTAGATCCTGAGGAGGATTTGATGGCAGAGGAGCATTTGAGTTGGGCTATGGACGGTGGACATTATTAATGAAGGTGGAGAAAGACACATGAACAAGGTAGAGAATGTGGGGAAAAGGCAGAGAGGGAGAACCACAGAACAGGCATCAGGATCAGTGAGCAATTCTGTGCTGCTGGAGAGGGGAATGTATGCTGAGAGTGGAGGGTGCACTGGGAAGATAATTCTGGAAATGATTCTTAGAGTCAGAATGTGGGGCTTCAAGTCCAAATTTCTATAGGGAATGGGGAGTCATAATATTAAGGGACATAAGATTGACAGATGGAACTAACGGCCTAATTTCTGCTTCTCTTCGATGCTTTCTTATTTCTGTGGATTGGTTTGTAAGTACTCATTGGTTCTTTTCAGATAAAACCCAATGAAAACAGAACCAGAAAGACAGATTTAGTTTGCTTATAAATGTAAACAGAGCAAACACAACCTTTGAGGTCCAGAGTGTTGAAGAGATTCATTTTTCCATCTTGCTAATGCTTCATATTGTGATTATTGTTATTAATGAAGTAGTTCTTCTCAAAAAGCCTCAGACTTCTAGGTTTTGGCTGGCACTAGAGAAGGCTGATCAATATTCTGGATAAATGTGTGGCTTTTCTATTTATGCAACAAAGACTTTTGAAAAAAATCTTTTCATAATATTGCCATTTTTGCCACATTTAGAAGTGAGTGGGGCTTTGTCCTCTGTTTGGACAAAATACTAATATGCCTGTGGGCCTGGTGTCTGCTCTCATGATAGGACCATGTGAAACTAAAGGAAGGGCGATTTCTAGAATATTGTGCTGTAAGTGTGGGCTGTATTATTGTAACTGTTAGGATTCATTTTAGTTGTGACAAAGCCACTTAGACTAGCTTAGGGTAAAGTGAGGGCTATTGAAATAAAATTAGGGGACATCTCTTATTATTTTTGATCCCTACCGTCTATCCTCCCTGCTATGGTCACCATATACCAATGTCCTCTGGGAAACCACCTCTTCCCTATCTCAATCTTTGGGCTGACTTTTCCTCTGGCACTAGCCTGGCCACGTGTTTCCAGTTAGCCAGCCAGAGCATCTCATTCCCCCAGGCCCTGGCCATTGGCTCGGAATGGCCACTTTGAGTCATTGAGAAGTTAAAGACTTTTACTGGCAATCCTGTAAAAGGGTCTCACTTTCGCCACTGAGAATAAACCTACCAGAGTATGGTGCTGGGAGATTCTGGGAGCCATCTTATGCCTATGGGGGGTGAGCCTGCCGGAAAGCAAAGAGGAAGCTCTGCTAGGGAATTAGAGTTGAAAAATGGAGAAAGAGACAGTTGCGTTGCTTGAGGCCTGGATCAAGCAAGATCTGAAGCTGGATACACACCAAATTGCTCACTAATATGAAACAATAAACTCTCTTGCTTAAGTCAATTTGGGTTGAATTTTTCTATCCTTGCAACTGAAAGATACAAGGGGGTGGAAAGGATCTCATGAAACTGAAGACACGAGTCCTGATAGGGATCAGAAAGGGCCTGGAAGCAGAAAATGGACACCCATGCAGAACCCCAAGCAGCTTTCTTTTTCTTTCTCTCCTCTCTGCTTCGGCCTGGGTGCTGTTTTATCCTTTGCTCACTGCAGACTGGCTTCCTTTCTTCAACAGTTGTCTCTGCAGGACCTGGCTGGCAACAGCTCCCAAACATGCGTGTTACACCCCAGTCATTGAAACAGATTAACAACAATCTCTCTAGATCCCAATTCCACATCACCTGGCCGGAAGCCCTGACTGACTTGAGTTAGGTTGGGTAGTTTTAGGAACAAATTCTGTTATCTGAGCTGTGTGGGGGTCTTTGTATGCAAAACATTCAGCTTCAGAACAGGTTTATTTACCTTCACCCTAATGCCACTCCTCCCTTGTCAGAGGTTTAGGAGCAGCGGTCATGACAGGCATACTCAGCATTGACAGAGATGGGCAATCATGTCCACTGGAGAAACGTTTCTAACTTTGGGAAGAGCCATCTGTGGTCAGTCTTTTGCAAGCCAGGACAGGAGAGCTGATAGGACCAATTGTCTCAGTTTTCCCAGGACTGAGGGGTTCCTGGGACAAAGGACTTTAGTGCTAAAAGTAGGACAGTCCTAGGCAAACCTCGTTGGTTGGTCACCCCAGATTGGCAGACTGAATCTTTTCCCCTAGAGTGCGGCAGAGTGCTAGCTTCATGGTACTCCAACTGTAACTGTGGTTTCAGGGGTCATCAGAGGTATCCAACCACCTTCTCCTTATTCATACATCGAATCAGTGGCATCCTATGTCCTGTATCATTGGACATAAAATAACAATCGCTCATTAGCATTTCTGTCTGATGGATGCAGTTTTGGCAGGTTTGCGAACTGGTGGAAAGTGACCACTTTCTGAATTTGGCCACGGATGTAAGACTTAATGTGGTTGCACACAGAAGAAGAGATAGCATATCATGGCATGACTTTTCCCTGGTGTCTTTTGTTCTCTACAGGGCACACAGCTGTCATGGATGCTAAGGAACTCTAGGAACCTGCTAGAAGAAAGAAGAATGCCCAGTTCTGGTTCTACCACTGCCCTTTAACGTTCAGGTTTATGTTACCATCATAGAAGATTTCAAACTAACAGTCTACTGCTTCAGTTTAGGTGGAGGTTCCTGACCCTGGCTGCATAGTGGCATCACTTGGAGATCTTTCAAAAAATATTCCAATGCCTTTTCTTTCCCCTCAGACTAATTGGATCAGAATCTCTGGTGCAGCAGTTCAGGCTTTGGAAATTTAGAAATTCTCTGTAAGTCACTCTAAGGAGCAGCAAGTTTAAGAACCTGTGATGTAGGGGACTGTTTACAGAGAATGGACTCTCCTGGTTGCTGAAACAAACTCGTCAGCAAGGCTGCATCCTCATCTTAGAGTTGAGTGGAAAGAGCAAAGCCAGTGCTAGGTGTCCTGGGACAGCATTTCAGCCTCCTGTCCCAGGGTCCCTGAAAGCCTATCTCCGTGAATTCATACTTTACACGTTACCACTGCTAGGCACCCATGTTAACCTCTCTTTACCTTGTCCAAACAAGGCTAAGAAGGGAGAAATGTTAGGCTTGTGATTCATGAAAAGCATTGCATTGCAGAGTGGAGAGGAGTCCAGCCTCCTAACAATGAAGATTTTCCAACTTCCCAGTATGGTTCAGGTGTCACTGTCTTCTGGTCAGCCGTGGCCAGAGAGGTAGGTGTCATCTAGTGTGCACTTGGCTGCCAGAGTCCCAGCCTTACCCTGTGGATTGGGGGCAGTGCCTAGTAAAGGGTACCATTCTAAGCTGGATAAACAGTCCAAAAGTTGTCAAATATAGTCATTTTTTCCAAAAAGAAATGTCATAGGTGGAGACAACAGAGGCATTAGTAGGTCTCATCCTCTGTACTTCTCATCAGTGGAACCTAACATTCCCTGCACAGCTTCCATCCACAATTTGGTGTTCTGTGTGAAGAGTGCGGTGCATTTGAGAGAGGAGAGAAAGAAACGATGGAGAAATATAGCAGAAGCAGCATAGGTGCGGGGCTAGGAGGGCCTTGAGGAAGTGCTGGAATCTGCTTAGAAACAAAATGTTTGCAGTCCAAGTTGCCAAAAGAGCAGAGGGCGGGGGAAACCTATCCCCTTGTCCCAACCAGTCCCATAAACTTTAGTGGGGAGGAAAACCCTGACTTTGTTTGAACAGCTGGAGCAAAGAGTTAGTATAGGCCACTTGATCTGTCTGGTGTGCCCCTCCCAAGAGCCATTAAACCCCTAGCATCAGAGACTGAATGGCCTGCAGAGGGCCTTAGAGCTTGTCGACTCCAATCACTCACCTTATTTGGAGGCCCCACGAGGGGAAGAGACTTGCTGAAATGTCTCAGCTAGTTAGGAGCAGGGCAAACACTAGCTGCCATGTTTCCTGACTTCTGAGACAGTGAATTTTCACTTAGAAATAGGACTTACCGAGAAGAGCTCCAGTGAATTCCCACACCCTTACCCACTGAGTGGACTCTGTGTCCCCTGTTTCAAGACAGAAGAATATTTCATATTTCCTTCCCAACTGCCACCTCTCACTCCCAACAGGGTCAACTCTAAGTAAGATTGTGAGATAATCACCGAACCTACAGATGGATTTCATTTTTGAAAAAAAATGTCATGTTCACAATGACAACTTTCTCTAATTCTGCCATTCTGCAGCATAGCTATTTATTATATCATTATATGTCATTTTAGCTATTTCTTTTCTTTTTTTTTATTTTTCTGAAACAGTAAGCCACATTAATTCAGACTAGTGAGACATGTCCACATGGACTAGTGACTATGATAAATTTAACCATGTTTTCAAAGAAAAGTGTTTTCATTATTTGAAAATACACTCCATGAACCCAGTAAGGGACTCAGTTTCTTATGAGAAGTCCTTACAGTGTCTGCTTTAAGTAACGTACATTCAACAAATATTTTTCACTGCCTGCCATATGTTGCTGTGATGGTTGTTGCAATTACTGAGATGAAAACAGTTGATCTCTGCCTTTAAGAAGTTCACACCACTGTAATTATTCTACTGTGGGGGTAGAATAGTTAGTTAATTAAGATGATAGTTGCTTGTAGGATACTGGAGTCTCTAAGATGGTTGATAAAATGGATCTTTTTCATGCAGCTTAAATATTTCCTATCTTCTGCCTCAGAATTTTCTTCACGCTCCTAATATCCTCAGCAAATCTTTTCATTATGGGATGTGTAAAGCGCAAGATCGGCCCGGCTCCAGTTCAAGGGATTGCAAATTCTGACTCAGTGGAGCAAGGTTTGATGAGGTATTCCCTGCACACAGCAACCCCCCGCAGAGCACGTAACCTTTCTTGCACCAAAATAATGAACCCGCGTGTATTTGCTGATCTTCTAAAGGCAGCGTATCTCATTGTCCCAACCTCTGCAAAAGACATGAGGGTGTGTCTTCCTTTGGCCCCATCTTTAAATCACCTCTAGCCCTGAAGTGCCAGCCTGTCCCCAGGCGGCAGGGAGAAGGGGCTCCTGTTATCTGGCTTTGCTGATATGCCAAGCTAATGGCACGAAGCTCTCTTGGCCGTCCAGAATGGAATAAACAGAACACCAATTTAAATCATGAAAAAAGTCAGTGAATCTATCATCATTAATCTTGCTGTCAGTTTTAATTTTGGGGACATTACCTCACTCAACACCAGTTGAAAAGAGCTGCCAAAACCGATGATGTCATCATCACTAGCCGCGTCTGACCCTGCCTGCTGATTCTCAGAGCTCGGAGCAAGTTAATAAATCCCTTGGCACTTGGACACACAGTGGAGTTTTATTACAATGAAGGTATAACCCATGATGTTGTTTCAATTAAATGGCCTGAGAAAATACTTTCTTGTGTTTAGCAAAACTGTAAAACGTAATTATCCTCATGCAGTTGGGTCTGTTCATTGTGCTGACGTGATGATTATATATTCTCTTCCCCACGCTTCACTCTCTCTCTCACACATACACACACGCACACACACACACACATACACAAACACACACAAACAATATCACAGAGGAGTGAAAGGAATTCCAAACATGACTCTGAAGGTAGCTGAATATTCCACACAAATATCTTTTCTAGGTCACCACCTAGAGACCTGGCAGGTTGCTGCACAGCTACATAACTACA